>NW_004955471.1:8309760-8400756 GCF_000276665.1 Chinchilla lanigera
AATACATATATTTTTTTCCTTTTGCTTTTCCCTCCCCTCTTTATTTTTCATTCCCCTGAGCCAGTTTCTCTTTCCTTTTGAAGTTTCTTTCCATTTTAAAGTATCTATTGTGTATTTTGGATCACATTTGCTCTTTTAGCTTCTCACACTAGGGAGACAACTTGATGTTTACACATGCAGGTCTGATTTATTTCACTTATGAATATGGTCTCAAGTTGCATCCATTTACCTATAAAAGTCTCCAGTTTATCCTTCTTTATGGTTGAGTTGTACTCCATTGTGTAAAAGACCACATAGCCTCTCCAGCATTTGTTGTTGGTTGATTTCTTGATAATAGCCATTCTTTCTGGGATGGGATGGAATTTTAGTGTTGTTTTAATTTGCATCTCTTGAATGACCAGTGACGTTGAACATTTTTTCATATATTTATTTGCTGTTTGTATTTCTTCATCTGAAAAGTGTGTATTCATCTCCAATACCAGAGTTTTGGATTGGGTCTTTAAATTTGGGAGATCTGATTTTTTTTTTTTTTGAGGCTTTTATACATTCTCCATAGTAAACTTTTCTCTGAGGAACATCCAGCAAACAGTTTTTCCCACACTGTGGATTGTCTTTACTCTGTTGGTGGTTTCTCTTGCTGTGTAAAAGCTTTTTAATAAGATGAGATCCCAGTTGTTGATTCTTTCAAGTGTTTCACGTGCAATTGGGTTTTTATTCATGAAGTCTTTGCCTACACCAATGTCTTCAAGTGTTTGACCTATTGTATCTTCCAGCAGATTCAATGTTTCTGTCTTAATATTTAGATCTTTGATCCATTTTGAATTTAGCTTAGTACATGGTGAAAGATATGGGTCCAATTTTAATCTTCAACATGTGCAGAACCAGTTTTTCCAGCACCATTCATTAAAGAGGCTATCTTTCTTCCAGTGTTTGTGTTTGGCCCCTTTGTCAAGTGCAAGGTGGTTGAATATGTCTGAAGTTGTTTCTGCATCTTCTAGTCTGTTCCATTGATCTTTGCTTTTTGCCAGTACCATGCTGTTTTAAAACACAATACCTTTATATTATAATTTCAAGTCAGGGATTGTGATATCCCCTGCCTTGCCTTTGTTGCCCAGAATTACCTTTGCTGTTCTAGTCTCTTCTGATTCCAAATGAATTTTAGGATTGTTTTCTCTAATTTTTTGAGATATGCTATTGGAATTTTGATTGGAATTGCATTAAATCTGTTTAACAGTTTTGGAAGTCTGACCACTTTCACTATACTGGTTCTTCCTACCCAAGAACAGGGGATATCTTTCCATTTTCTGATTCCTATTTCAATCTCTTTTTTAAAGAGTACTGTAGTTTTTAACATAGAGGTCTTTTACAACCTTCATTAGATTGATTCCTAGGTATGTCATTTTTTTGGATGCTATTGTGAAAGGTGTTGTTTCCATAATTTCTCTCTGAGTGAGTTTGTTTTTTGTGTCTGGGAAGGCTTTTGATTTTTGAGGGTTGACTTTGAATCCAGCTACACTACTGAATTTGCTTATTATATTTAGCAGTTCTTAGTGGGGATTTTGGGGTTTTCTGTGTAGGGTATCATGTCTGCAAATAGTGATAATTTCACTTCTTTATTCCCTATCATTATTCTGTTTATTTCTTTCTCTTGTCTGATTGCTCTGGTTAAAGTTTCTAGGACTATGTTGAATAAGAGTGGAGACAGTGGGCATCCTTGTCTTGTTCCTGATTTTAGAGTGAAAGTTTTCAGTTTTTGTCCATTGAGTATGATATTGGCTGTTGGTTTGTCATAGACAGCATTTATTAGATTGAGATAAAGACCATCTATTTTGATTTTCTGTAGGGCTTTTAGCATGAATGGGTTCTGGACTTTGTCAAAAGCTTTTTCTGCATCTATTGAGATGATCATATGATTTCTTTCCATGGCTCTATTAATGTAGTGTGTTACATTTATTTATCTATGTGTGTTGAACCATTCCTGCTTCCCTGATATGAATCCCACTTGATCATGGTGTATACTCTTCTTGATGATTTGCTGCATTCTGTTTGCCAGTACCTTACTGAGGATTTTTGCATCTATGTTCATTAGGGAGATTGGTCTGTAGTTCTCTTTCTTGGTTGGGTCCTTCTCTGGTTTTGGTATGAGGGTATGCTTGCTTCTAGGAATAAATTTGGGAGTACTGCTTCACTTTCAATTTCATTAAAGAGTTTGTGAGGTATTAGTGTTAAGACTTCTCTAAATTTCTTGTAAAATTCAGCAGTGAATCAGTCAGCTTTTCTTTTTTGGTAGGTTTTAAATTACATCTTCAATTTTGTTGATTGATATTGTTTCATTTAGGATTTTTATATCTTCTTGATTCAACTTTGGTAATTTGTATATATCTAGGAATCTTTCCATTTCTTCTGCATTTTTCATTTTATTAGAATACAAGTTTTTGCAGTAGATATAGATGCTCTTTCAGTTTCTACAGTGTCCATTGTGACTTCACCCTTTTCATTCCTAACTGTGTGAGTCTTTTCTTTCCTTTTTTGATAAGATTGGCTAAGGGTTTGTCAATTTTATTTAATCTTTCAAAGAATCAACTCTTCAATTTATTGATTCTTTGTATTTTTTTTACTCTCCAATATATTCATTTATGCTTGATATTTATAATTTCTTCTGTTGTGTGAACTTTTGGCTTAATCTGTTCTTTTTTTTCTAGACATTTGAGGTTCAAAATTAAGTTCTTTGTGCTTGCTCTATTTTCCTGATATGAGTATTCACTGCTATAAATTTTCCTGTTAGGACTACTTTCATTGTGTTCCTTAAGTTCTGTTGTCAGTGACAGTATTGTACTGTCACTGTCATTTAATTGTAGAAACTGTCTAGTTTCTTCCTTAATTTCATCTGTGACCCATTGGTTGTTCAGGAGGGTGCTATTTAATTTCCATGTGTTCATGAAGTTCTTGTGGTTTCTTTTGCCATTGATATCCGATTTCATTGCATTATGGTTTGATAATATGCATGGGATAATTTCAATCCCTTTGCATTTAATTAAGCATGTTCTAATAGTTAGTTTTGTGGTCTATTTTGGAGAACAGCCAGTGTGCAGCTGAGAGGAATGTGTATCCTGATGCTGTAGGGTGGAACACTCTATAGATATCTACTAAATCCATTTGTTCAAAATTGTGGTTCAGTTCTATTATTTCATTGTTGATTTTTTGTCTAGTTGATCTGTTTTTTTTTTTTTTGTGACAGTGGGGTATTGAAATCCCCCAATACAATTATTATTTGATTTTGATTTTTCATGCCCGTTAATATTTGTTTTATATAGCTGAGTGCACTGGTGTTTGTTGCACATATATTGATGATTGTTATCTCTTCCTCTTAGATTGTTCCCTTTACAAGGATGTAGTGACCTTCTTTATCTCTCTTGTTCAGTCTTGGCTTGAAATTCATTTTGTCTGCAAACAGAATAACTACCTCTGCTTTTTTCTGAGTTCCTATCTCATGGAGTATTGTTTTTCATCTTTTGACTTTCTGTCTATGAATATCTTTTTGAATTAAATGTGTCTCTGGTATGCAGCATATTGTTGGATCATGCTTCTTAATCCATTCTGCCAGTATGTGTCTTTTGCTTGGTGAATTCAGGCCACTGACATTGATGGTTACAACTGATATGGATTAATTTATCCTTGTCTTGTTATTTTCCTATTGTTGGCTCCTCCTCTTTTTTTCTCCCTCCTTCTGTTTACTTGTTTGCCTTACCTGGTGGATTTCTTCTGTTGGAGTTTATGGGGTTGTAGTCTTTGTTTTCTTTTTCTAGAATGTCCTTTAAAACATTTTGGAGTGTTTTTTTGGTGGTCATAAATTTCCTCAGCTGTTATTCATCATAGAAGTATGTTATTGCTCCATTGGTTTTGAAAGACAGTTCAATTTGGGTTGAAGATTATTTTCATTTAGAGCTTGAAATACTTCACTCCAAGCTCTCCTTGACTTGATGGTTTGTGCTAAGAAATCAGCTGTGATTCTGATGGGCTTTCCTTTATACGTGATTTGTTTCTTTTTCCTAACAGCTTTTAATATTTTACTCTTTGTTGAATTTTTGGAATCTTGACTATGATATGCCTGGCCATATACTTTTTGGTCATGACCAGTTGGAGTTCTATATGCCTCACTTAATTTATGTTAAATTCTTTTTCTGTACTGGGGATGTTTTCTGCCATGACATCTGTGAACAGCTTTTTAATATCATTTGTGTTATCTTCTGCTTTTTCATTGACTCCAATTAATCTTGTTATTCTTCTTTGCATCATCTAGCAGCTGTTGTATTGATTTCTCATGGTCTCTTGCTATTTTTAAGAAATCTTTCTTTTCATGGTCACTAGCTACAAGCCTTTCTTCTCTGAGATCCTGTCCTAACATTGGCTTAATCTGCTGTGAATACTTTCAATGGAATTGGTATTCTCCTGGATATCTTCTTGAAACTGCCTTATGGATTCCATTTCTTTTCTATGCTGAGCATTCATAGCTTCCATAATTTTCTTAAGCTCTTCTATTTTCTTGTCTGTATCTGCTCTAGCATCACTAAGCATGGTTTCCATTGTGGACATCATCTCTGCAGTTATCTGAGAGATCATTTATGATTTGATTTCTAGAGCCTCAAAGTAACAACAATTACTTTGTTGTTACCAATTCAGAGAGGCTAGGTGGGTGGTTTTCAGACTGACCCAGCTCATTGCCCCTGGGTTTGCCTTTGGTGATGTTTGGGATTGCATCTTGTTTAAGTGCCTTCTCATTTTTTCTTTCTTTGATTTTTAGTTTAATTTCTGGGGCAATGTTTGTAACAGCTGTTTAGAACAATTATATCACTTTTGACTATAATGGTACCAATAACAATAACATAAAACATAGCCTATAAAATGACAAACTAAAGCAACCAATAATTTGCCCACTTTAGCCTTTATATGAACTAGATCTGTGGTTATATAACAAAGTCTGAAACAAACCAGAAAATTGTATGCAATGTACAAGTCTTAGTCAAATTTTCCTTCAGGGATTAATATTAAAATGGGTTATGGAGAAAATAGAGAAGTGAAAGAAGAGGAAGAGATTAGCAGCCTGGAGGACAAAAGGGGTTCATGCTAACTTTGGGAAACTGATGCAGAAGGTTGGAAGGAGAGGAGGAAGAGATAAAAAGAGGAACTGAACAGAACCACAACAACAAAGAGGCTAGACACCATGTTCACACTAATATATATAGAAGTCCAAACAATGGAGAAAGAAAAGAAAGAAAAAGAAAAACCCAACTGAAACAAACCAAAAAAGAACAAAACTATACAAAAAAGGGCAAAACTACAACAACCAATAAAAAACAAGAGAGAGGAAAGCAAACAAAAACAAAAACAAACAAACAACAACGACAATAAAATCCACTTCCAGTTTTGTCTCTGCTGTCACTGGTAAACAACATAAGGAGGCAGCATCCCAGTCCACATTGACTTATCCCAAAAATCCTGTGAGCCTGCACCCTCTGGCGGCTTGTAGCCATCAACACACATTTCACATCAGCTAGTGCAGTCCTTTATGTTCACTGCTCCCCTCCACTGCTGTGTATTTTTGTGGAGGCCTTTGGGGTCACCAACACTTAACTGTTTGTTGGCAGGTTTGCATTGCTCCCCTCACACAGTGTTTCTGTCTTGGGGAGAAGGTGCAGTTGGGTACCTCCTTCTTCATTGAAGTTTCTCTCTTCACCCTCTCTGGGGGCTTCAGTTCATGCTTCAATTGCTTCATGAGTCCAAGGGCACTCACTTCCCTCCTTCTTATCTTCCCTGCATCACTACATTCTAGTGTCCAGGTAGCAACACTCAGAGAAGTTCTTTCCCTGTTGCTTAGCATGCTGCCATCTTGCCATGCTCAACATTTTTTGTCTTAAAAGAAAAACAAGTAGCATGCACTTCATAGATGTGGCACCACTGAGATAGACCATTAAATGAAGTAGTGAATAAGTAAAATAGATGGTAGGGCAGATGGTGATAATTAAGGAGAAAAGGAAAATAGCAAAGAGGAGAATAAGTGTCCAGAGGTGAGGAGAGAACTGAGCATGTAAATAAGGTGATCAGAGAAGTGTTCAATGAGGAGGATTTTTGAGAGGTGAAGAAGTGGGCTTCTGAGCTCACGATGGGAAAGGTGGCCTGTTAGAGGAAATATTCAGGACAGTGGATTTAGTGTCCACTATAGTGCCTGAAGATCTAGAGCAAAGATGATGAGAGAGGAGTGAGTGCAAATCAAAGAGGTCAAGATGAGGTTGAAGGTGTTAAGGAAATGTGTTAGGTCAAATAATAGCACCCAACTATATCCAGATCTTAATCCCTAGAACATGTGACCATGTTAACTTATATGACCAAAGGGAATTTGCAGATGTACTTAAGAAATTTGAGGTAGAAGGTCAATCTGGACCATGAGGGAGGATCCAATATAAAGACAAGCATCCTTAGGAATGACAGAAGGAGGCAAAATATCCAGCAACAACAGAGGTGTGAAGATGACAGCTGAGGTGTCAAGAAGGAGCAGAAACCAAGGAAGGCAGGTAGCTTATTCTAAAGGTACAAAAGGCAAAAAAGAAAAAAAAGAGAAAAATAACCCCTCACTCCAACTTTCCTTCAGAACACAGCTTTGCTGACATCTTGACTTTATGAGTTCTAACCTCCATGATAGTAAAGTAATAAATATGTATTATGTTAAGCAACTAAATTTGTGGTAATTTGTTACAGAAGCCATGGGTGACTAATACAAGAGAGAAGGGAGCAGATCCAGTGTAGCCTTTTGCATAATGAAGTGAGAATTTCCAAAAAAAGGGACTTATTTTTAAAGCAAGTATGAAAAATACCCATTATCACTCTCCTCAGAAGTGTAATTTATTGTCTTGAACATATAACTTTAACATATTACTTAATGTGAGGCAATTTAAATTTCTTGCATAAAACCTTCAAATATATTTGACTTTAATACATAAAACTCTGTCTCATAAACATATTATCTAGACATAACTGGATAATTTAAATATATATTAATCTATGTTTATCATTCCAATGTTTCCCTCTATTTCTTGGAGGCAGTCAGGATAATATAAATTTTGCCATGAGAGCTTTTTCATAGTGCTATGCAGAGACTATAAAAGGCCAGGGCCATAGAAGCCTACTGAGAGAGAATACCTGGGGTTTTGAGGAAACAGCAGGTAAGGGGGAAGGACTGCAAATATAAGCAGGGAAGTTCATGCAAATGGAGGAGAGAGAAGTGTGGGCCTCATAAACTAAACCTTTTCCCTAAAAATACCTTAGAAGAAAGCAAGACCTATGAGCATAGTGATTAATAAGAAATGCAAGACTGGATTATTACTGTAGTTTGAATGTGTCCTCCAAAATCCATGCATTAGGAATTTAACCCTAAAATTCATTTGTTAATATTTGGAGGTGGTATCTTGGGAGGTAATTGGGATTGTGTTATAGCTGAGATTTAAAATGTCTCCCAAAAGTCTCATTTTCAGGGCTGGCCCTGGTTAGAAGGGGTACAACACTGAAGAAATGACTTGGAAGGGTGTATTATCATCTGCAGCTGCTGCCTTCTCTCTATTTCCTGAACAGCTTTCCTCCACTACCACACCATCTGCAGTACCAGTGTAGCTTTGGAGCCAGCATACCACTAACTGAACCCCCTGAAATGGCAAACCAAAATAAAATTTTCCACTTATAAGTTGTGGATATTAGATATTTTGTCCCAAGGATGAGAATATGAGTAATATAGAAATTTGCTATCAGGAGTGGGGTTTTGCTGTTATTATACCTGACCGTGTAGTTCAGAAGCCTTTGGAAATGGTTTGTAGGAAGAGTTTAGAAAAGTATGAGGGTACAGGCTAAAAAGCCTTAGGATGTCATGAGCAATGCTTGATGAGTGATAATGGTTGGAGCTCGGAAAACTAGAAGGCTAATAAAAATTCAGACAGTAAGGGCCAGGCTCATGAGGTTTCATTGGCAACAAGTACTTCATTGACATTTGCACTGCAGTTATCTGAGACTCAAATTTTGAGTATATTTTGTTCATGTCTTGAGACTGTGCAGTTGGCTGAGATTAAAGATGGTTGGTGCCCTAATTAATCTTGTATAGAAAATTTGAAGGCAGCTGGCTTCTGTTAGTCAGATTTATAGTAAGAATCAGGAGTATAAAGCAGAACCAAATACTATGAAGCTTTGTTAGAAAGAAAGTACCTATGAAGCTGGAGGAAAGGAGTGTGTGGTTACTGAAAAGATTAGCATTAATAAGAAGTCAAGTAATTTGTATCAGGACAACAGGAAATATGGGTCAAAGGCAGCTCAGAAATTGACCAGACCCCATCTTCACAGCCTCAGGGATAAAGCTGTGTAAACCTTTCATTTGAGACTTGGAGAGCCTTTGTTCTGCATGCTGAAGGGCCACCTAGGAACTTGTTCCCCAGAATTTATCTAACCGGGATCAAGCATCCAGGCTCTTACAGGCTTATTCAGGTTCTTACAAGCTCATTTATGCCACTGCAACCATGATCTTAGGGGTGTTCGCCACTGCTCAAGCTAGTGGCATACCATGGCATCATCCACATGGTGCTATATGTATTTTCAGGCATGTAGGGTGAAAGTGTTGTGGGGTCATGGATACTTCTACCCAGATTTCAGAAATAGACCTGAGATATTAAGCAAAAATGTGTGACAGGGTCACATGGTCTGCCAGGTCCCTTGGAGAAGGTGATGCATGAAGCTGTGAGAGTGAAAACAAAGGTGCAGTGGAGGTCACAAGGAGTAGGAGATGCCAGGAACATGAATCTTCTGCTGAGGAAAACTACAGGCAACAAGTAGAGACACCATGTGAGAAAGACAATGTAGACTGCAACTAGCAACACCGCAGGAGTGGGGCTGCCCAAGCTCTTGGAAGCTCACCACAACCTAACTTGTATACTCAACATGGAACTACAGTACTTAAAATTTGCCCTACTGAGTTTTAGTCTTGCTTTGGTTTGATTTCACTCTATCCTCCTATTCTTCACTTTTAGAACAGGAATATTTACCCTGTGTTATTGTATGTTGGAAGTGTTTAACTTTTAAAAATTTTAATGGATTAAATGCATTTTGCATAATAAGATGGGCATGGGTCTTTTGGGCATGAGAGACACAATGCTATAGTTTACATCGAAAAGGTTCCCCTAAAGACTTATATATTTGGAAGCTGATTGGATTGTGAGGTGCTGTGCTCATCAGTAGATTCATCCACTGGTGAGTTCAATAGATGAATGTGCTGTTAAGCATGAGGCCTAGTGTGAGATGGGGGTATAGCCTGGAAGAGTGCATTCTTATCCTTGGCTCCTTCCCTTTGTTTGTTTGCTTGCTGGCTCCCAGGTTGTGAGAAATTTTCTTTAGCCAGTGTTGTCCACTATGCTGTCTCAGCAATGGAACCAGCTAACCATGCACTGAACCCACTGAAGCGGCAAACTAAAATAAACCTTTATCCTTTAAATTGTGGTTATTGGGTATTGTCCTCAGCAGCAGGAAAGCTGAAAAGACAGATTGGGTGAGATAATTAGGATGAGGGCCATCATGATGACTTTGGTGGTTTAAGACTCTCACTAGATGCTGAGTAGATGCTGGCTGCATGCTCTTCAACTCGACAGCCTCTAGCACCAAGAGCTGCCTTGGTGGGACATGGACAGTATCTTTCTTGAGACTGCATGGAATGCTGCATCTGTGGGTAGTCCTTTACAACCAAAGGACAGCAGTAGCGGGGCAGATATTTAACGTTTTTAGAGGATACAGAGACTCTCTGGGGACCTCACCATGGTCCAAGGAGCAGACATGGGAAGCAACATCTCAGAATCACTCAGAGCAGCAGCAATTGACAGATAACTGAGGACTTTTCTCATCCCCGCCTCCTATAGGGGTACCAGTGTGTTAAACTCCAGGCTTTGTGTTTATATTTGAAGACCCACTGAAGTCACTGGGACCCCCCCTTTTTTTTTTTTCATCTTTTTGAGGCAGGGTCTCGCTATGCAGCTCAGGCTGGCCTTGTGCTCACTTTGTAGCCCAGGCTAGTCTTGAACTTATGATGATCCTCCTGCTTCAGTCTCCCGACTGTTGGGATTACAGGTGTGCACCACCATGCCCAGCTTGTCATTGGAACTCTTACACCTTCAAGGAACTCTTATCTTCTTCAAGGAAGAGGGCCTTTCAGCCTCTGCTACAACTCTATCTCATTTAATAGAGAACACACTGACCAGACTTGGCTTCCAAGCAATTGTGACATCGTGTGCTTGCTTTGATGATGACAGTTGTGGATGGCCCAGCCACCAGCCAGTGGGTGACACTCATTAGATCCTTAACCTCTGTGAACCTCATTTCTCTCCCTCTATCAGTGCTGCTGTGACACATAAGCTTTCAGAACTGCAAAACGTGGGCCAAGTGGAAGACCACTGTTCTGATCTGTCTTTTTCAGTCCAACTTACTCCCCACTAAAGCAAGACCAAGTCAAGGCCACAAACAGCAGCAACCACTCACACTAAGAAGAAGTGGAACAAAATGTCTTTTAAAATTACATGGTCATCCTGGCAGTACCATGAAACACAGGACAATAAACCATATAAGAAGATGTAGAAAAAGTGAGACTTTATGATGTTTCCCCTAAATGTCATAAATCTAGTGCAATGTAACATTTGTGATGCTTTGTGAAGATCCAACAGGGCTATGGGGACCAGGTGAACTATTTCACAGGACCCAATCTTGCATAGGATATGAAAAAGTTCTTTCAAGTGGTAAAATACAAATTTATAACATGGTAAAATGATTAGCCTTGGGTAGATAATGTGATCTCTGTAGAGCCTCAGCTTTTGGCTTCTAGAATTACATTGCTGTCAATCATTGCTCCCAATTGCCCTGAGACAGCAGTTTCACACTGCAAAGTTGAACTAGTGCACACAGAAGCAGGATGCTCTGGGTGTCAGCAACAGCTGTAGCATTCAGATGCTGCTGCCAACAGATTTCAAGCTTAAATTAAGAGCTGCCAAAAATGTAGAATTGTATAGATACTATGTAACAGTCGGTGAAGAAATATGGCTTAAGATTTTTAATTTTGGCCAAAGGATGAGGATTAGGATGAGGGCCACCAATGCTAAAACCATGTATATGATGAAATCTGAATTACTTTCTTTCTAAGTTGATTTTTTTTAGGGATATAACAACCACAACCACCATCACCTGAGTTACTGACCTATGGTCTCTGTCTCTTGCTGTGCTGGTACTAGTTGGTCCATTATCTTTGGATCTAACTCTGTCTCCCTGGTCTTACTATCCCTGGATGGCTGCTTCATGGCCACTCCCCGCTAGGGGCTCTAGAACCCACAGGCTGCTTGGTTTGGTGCCTCAGTCCTTTGTAGAACTCAAGTCCTTCCCACTGTAGTGGTGTTGTCTGTATGGATGTGACTTTCTTGGCTCTGGAGTTTGAGAAATGGGGTGATCCACAAAAAAGCTTCTGTCTGGGATGTTGGAAGACATTGGCTTACTTGTAGAGCAGCTCATTCTCCAGGACTGCTTTCTTAGATAAGCTATCCATAGTTGCATCTTTACTTCAAGTACAGACTCCGTGATTATGTTAACCATATTTCATTTATTTATTCACCCAAGAAACTCAAGAGAAATATTTAATGCAATAGTTTTGAAAAATAAAAATGCTAAAACAAATGCTAAAACTCACTGATAAACAAATATCAAAATTTTAAATAAGGATCCAATTGGTATTTTTCTTCTTCCTGCCCCTGGCTCCAGTATGGCTGACATAGCACTGTTACTGATCCTATCTGACACCTCCTCTCCCACCAAATGTGTGTTTTGCTTCTCCAATACCAAATACTGTCCTTATCCTCCAACACACACTGAGAGTCCAACAATGTTATTCAGTTTTGAGGGTAACTGTTGGAGAATTTCCCAACCTTCTCAAGGTATGTTGACACCTCCATGAGTTCACTAATGTGGAAGGCCCTTAAACCAAATCACGTAAAGACCTTATGAATGCTTCATTATGTAGGTGTGATTGATCCTATTATTGACCATTTATGATTGAATTCACCCCACTCCCATGTCTGGGGGTGAAACTCTAATCACAGTTGTGTCTGTGGTGCCTATCTCCCATCCCATAACTATTTAGGGGCTTGCCTTATTAGTGTACATTCTGAATGACAAAATGAGCTTCTATCACTTTGAGTTCCCAAGAGTTTTAGTGGCTTTATTCCAGGAACTAGGGACAAAAATCAAAGATATATTACTTATTATACTACAATTTTTATTTACAATTTTTATTTTTTATCATAGACTTTCTCCCACTAATGTTGATTTTTAAAAATGATGCAAGCCAAGTGTAGTGATACACACCTATAATCCCAGCATTCTAGAAGGTTGAGGCAGGAGGATCTCAAATTTGACCCCAGACTGAGTGACTCTGAACCAACAATAAAACAACAACAACAACAACACAACAACATTAATCAAAACAAAAACCAAAAACCAAAAACCAAAAACAGAATAAGAAAGAAAAGGCTGGTGATGGAACTCAGTGTGAAGGTCCTGGGTTCAATCCCTAGTGACTAGCACACATGCACGCGCACACACACACACACACACACACACACACACGTTGATTACTAAGATTTCTGGTAGCCTGTTAAGATTGACACAAATGCTTTACTGATTTTTCCCTACTGTCATTCCCTCACCTTCAAGACCTTTCAGTACAAGACAAAAGCAGTGATGGCCAGGCCCTAATATTGGTTGTATCCGTGCTACCTTATTCATTGGCCATGATGATAAAGAGACCACTTAACTTTATAGGTAAAATTTGTGTACTGTAAATCAGTGGACTTGGTGAGAAGGGCAGACATTTAACATGGGGTCCACAGAAAAAGTATGAGGTCTGAGACCCTCCCAGTGGCAGTGAGGAAGAGTACTGAACAGCACAGCTGAAGTCACCTCTTGGGTACCTCCTTGCTGGTCACTGGCTGGAGCCCTGTGGGACACTTAGATTCCAGCCTCAGTTCAGTAAGGCAGCTTTGAGAGAAATTCTTTCCGGGCCTTGATTCTTCTTTAGAGACATTTGGAGGATTTTTATTTAGCTATTTCTAGTTTTTATTTTATAAAACTAGACATTATTTTTGACCTGATTTTGTTTTGCTTTCCCTAAAGGTGATAGGTCTACTCACTAACTTTCTAAAAACCTTAGATTTAAAAAATGTACATCTTCCTTAGACACGATGGTAAATTTGGAAAAGCAGAAAAATATCAAGACAAAAATAGAAATAATTAATTATTCTACTTCCTCATGATAACTACTATAGATATTTTGGTCTGTCTAGTAAACACACACATACACACACACACACACACACACACACACACACACACACGCACACACACAGTGCAGATTTGTGGAAAGTGGCTGGAAGGTAGTACCAGAGGGGATCTTTTAGAGCTTCCTTAGGGAAACTGTGTTGAAGTTTAATCTTCAGAACTGGTGAGATACTTCTTTTTAGCTCCATTTTACATATCACAGGACTGGGATTTGCAAGGAATGGATGATTTCCTTTAAGTCCTTTGTGAATAAATACCCTCTAGAGGGAAGAGCTGGATCTATTCTCAGGGAGAGCTTAGATGAGCCTTGGCCCTACACATTGTTTCCATTGCATTGGGAAAAGGAGTCTGGCAATCAGGGCTGTGTTCCATTCCAGTGTTATATTCAATGCATCTTTACTAAAGTTAAATACATTGTGAGACCCTGAAATATAGATAAATTCTATCAGACATTTGAAAGGGTTTGTTTTTCCTCTTCTATTTCTAGAGAATGTTTTTCCCCCTGGCAGGCTTAAATTCAGGTTCTGGCAAAATGACTGGATAGAATTTTTTTCCTGAATGGAAGGAAGGCAATTTTTGTATTGAATTTGGAAAGCACATACCTAACTTCAATACTGATTGGCAGAGGTGAAGCCAAACTTTATTTCTTACTTTACAACTGTAATTCAAAATGTATTTCTGAAAGAGAAATAAAAATTAGTACTTTGGTAAATTGTCTAGTGTTCAGGTACTATGCAGCTTTTTATACTAGCTATTTAAATCATGTATTCCAAGGTGATGGTCCCACAGCTGTCTTGAACATGCATTAACTATAGAAAAAGGATGAGACATGTCGAAGCGAACCATTTGTTGGCAGAAGCCAATGGGCACTCTTTACTGTGATATGCTTGAATGGGTGGGCAAACTCTACTGCTTACAGAAAATCTAGATTTAGGAAAGGACAACATTCTGTGGGCTAAATTGAAGTATTTGAGCCTACAAAGAGCCCTTAGTAGAAGGTTCTGACCATTCTCCAACACTTTGAAAAGATAGAGAATTTAGTCATTGCTGGTGGAAGGGCCCCACCAAAACTCCTGCTGAAATTCTTGCCATTATCAACAGGATGAAGAGGGGGGACCTTCCAGAGGTGATGAGGATGTAAAGGCACCACCCTCAGGAAGGAATGGAGGCTTTTGTAGGGGTAGTGGGTTAGTCATCTTGGGAGCGGGTGCTTGATGAGCGGATAGCCTCTCCTGATGTCTGTCTGTCTGGTGTGCATCAGTTTGCTCTTCTGCCGTGCTGTTGCACAAGAAAGTTCTCATCAGATGTGGCCCCTTGACCTTGGACTTCCCAGCCTCCAGAACCAAGAATCACATGAAGTTTTGTTTACTTACTCAGCCTGTGGCATTCTGTGAGAGCAGCAGAACGTGGACTGAGATGGCTGTGATGGTGAGAAGTGTGAGGTAGGATGCATGGCTGACTCTGGACCCCATCAGGTGTGGTGTGGGCCTCTAAGTGAACCCTTCTTCTCTCTGTCCTGAGCTTCCTATCAGGGAAACCAGTGCACAAAACTTTCCACTGCCATCTCAAATCTCAGGCTCACTGGTGTGCTTTGAAAAAATAGTATCTGCCCAGGTATACACAGTGAGATCCACGAAATGACACTGCATGAAGATCAGTGCTCTTCGTCTCTGCCTTCTCCTTTGGAAGGACAGGCAAGAGTGGAGGAAAGGCGTCCCTGTACCTTTTCCCTCTGCCGCGGTCTGCTCAGATTGGAACTTGTACTTAGGTTGGGGAGCCAGGCTGGTTACAAGCTAATCTACTTAGCCGCAAATAACCTCGCCACGTCCTAGTTCCTTCATCTGCAAATTGGAACTAATATTTACGTTGTAGCTCAAAGGGATTTAGTCAGGCCTAATGGAATCAGTTGTGCAGTGGGTTTGGCGCTTGCTGGATGGAAGGCATTATATAAATACACCATCATTTTCATTAGGATTATTTTCATCATAATTTTATGCTAAACACAGCTGTGGCAACATATGTTTTAAAGATTTACATAAACATTCCTAAATTTGTGAAACCTGATTCACTTTTGCCCAATTTGGATAAATTTGCCATCGTTTTGAAAATTCTGAAGGCAGGCCTTTCAGTTCACAAAGCCTGTCCCCCACAGCAGGGGTTACACCGTGACAAGCACAACTGTCTTTTGTAGGTTCTCTAAACACAGGAAAATCATCCAAGGTGCTGGCCTGGTAACATGGAGGTGGGGCTCCCTCAGGACCCATGTGAGGACAGAGTCACTCACAAAAATAAAACCTGAGGTTGTCCCAAATCCTGCCTGGATCCTGCACCAAAGCTTTATTCCTGGAAAAGGAGAATGCAAATCAGAGACTCAGGTCATTTGTTTATTTGTTTGTTTCTGTGCTTTCACTTGGATGTCAAATCATGAACATGCCTTTAGCAGTTGAAAATTTGGCAGTGGACCACTTGTACCTGGGGTCGTCGTAACAACTATTTGCTTCACCTTTCTCCAGGATTAAGCACACGGTGACCCAGCCACCCAGTTTAAATGACAAGAAACATTGACTCAATTGTACTACGAGTGTGTTAGCCAGAGCCAGGCTTGAGCAGGGTTACCAAGCACAGCAAGGACTCAAGCCTTCTTTGTGTTCCCCTCCTGACCCCCTGCAGCCCTTACTGTCCTCAAGGCTTTGAACAGCAGGAGCACAACTCCCATGTTTCTTTTGCTCCATATAGATAAAAAAACAAAACAAAACAAAACAAAACAAAACAAAACAACAACTCAGGAAAATCAGGGACCGTCTGAGGACCACTTATTTTGAATAAACCCAGTGTAGAGGCTGTGATTAATTAGGTTCACAGCCCTGCCATCGTCTCTTTATTTATCTTCACACAAACTTGTTCTGCCTCTCAAGAACATTGCATAACCCAGCGATTACTGGCCTTGCTTTGGTAACATCCCATGTTATCTGCAGTGGCCTCAGAACTGAACATTTTAGAACTGTTTTTATTCAGTTTATTAGAATAATAAATACTGTCCATGCTCCAGAGTGCTTTGAGGAAGGATGGTTTTCAACCCAAATAATAATAGTTTGGGGGATTTTGGAACATAGTGATGAAGACAGAGATGGCCGGAATGCAGAATTTTTTGTAATCTTCACTGAGGTTTCGTGGTATGCTCTGGGACATGGGCACCCTTTCAAAAAAATGCTTAGGAAGTTAAAGGTAAAAAAGTCTTTCCAGGAAGCAAGAGGAAAGAGATGTTTTGGTTTTCTCCATAAAGTGAATATTTTGTTTTTTTAAACCAGTGAACCTCAAGCATTATGAAAACATTGCTGTATTATCTTATTCTGTGGGTTGAGGTACGGCCGGGAATGCCTAACTTAGTCGGTTTGCTAGGTGAGTCTGTTGGTCGTGGTCCTCAAGACTGCAATTTGAAAGTAGCATTGTCAAAATCACAAAGAAAGTAACCAGAATGAGTGTTCTCTAGGAAGAGAGCCACATGCAGCCTTGTTCCAGGGAGCTGCCTCTACGCTTGACCTTTGCTGTCCCACCCAATGGTAGGCAATGAAGGCAGGAAATGAAAGGTATCTCGAGGGTCCCAAGGAACACTGGGGAGCTGGGTCCTGCTGATGTCCAGGAAGTGGATGAAGGGAGGAGCTTTGTAATTCCAGCCTTCGTGTGATACGAAACCTGTGTGCTGTAGAAGGTTGAATATTGCTACTGTCTCCATCCCCAGATGAGTCTATGTCTAAATTTCTGGAGCCTTTGAATACATATTTCATTAAATGGTAGGGGGGCTTTGCAGATGTCACTAAGCGAGGGAATCTGAGGTGGAGACACTATTCTGGATCCCTTAGGTGGTTCAGACATAATCACAGGGCTCTTTGTGGGAGGCAGGGGAGACGGGGCGGGGTCAGAGGAAAGTTAGAAGGCAGTGAATTGATAGTGATGCTAAAGGGTGAAGGCCGAGGAAGTGTGGCGAGAATATTCCCTGGAAGCAAATGTCCGCTGGAAGCTAAGAAGGCAAAAAAAAATGGATTGTCCAGCAGGGCCTGCAACCCTGCTGAACTAGTTGTTACCTCTGACCTTGAGAACTGTAAAAGAACAAATTTTCACTGTTTAATACCACCACATTTGTGATAATTTCCTCAGCAGCAAAAGGACACTGTTTCCCCAAACTTTCCTTTGGCTCAGTGATTCACTTAGAAAGACTCATAGGACTAAGGCAAACTAAGAAAATTATTGTACTTCTGGTGGAACTTACAGCAAAAGAGCATATTAAAATCAATCAAGGGAAAAGATGTGTGGGTGTTCACCATCAATGGGATTTCTTTGCCTAAACTGCTCACATGTACACAATGTGGCCAAGACCTCTGGCAGTCGAAAGCACTCTTATTAGGGAGCGCATCCGAAGAGCTCACTGTGATCTTTGAGGAATTGCTTATTCTTTGTGTAGATTCTCTATGTAGACACCTGTTAAAATGCTCATGGAAACAAAAATGCCTGCTTCCCAGGAGTGAGCTTATTGAACAGCATACTGTGTTCAGAAACATTTTTAAACCATGAAGTATGCTGCTGCTGATTTCGGGTTACTAATTCATAGGGTCACACTGAACCAGCAAACAAATAGAAATTAGAAGGCTCTCTACGTCAGCAACTACATAGAAGTCTTGGGTGCCTCATAGAACCTTGGGCGTACGTCTGCAAAATAAAGATACTGTCCAACCTGGTGCTTCTCAGTGGAGACATTTTGATACCAATGGACCACAGAGCCATCGCTTGCCAGCTAGAAAGGGTTCACACTAATCTCATAGAAAATGAGCGTTTATTCATGTTAGTGTGTTTATGTGTGCATACCAGAAGAAGAAAGGTGAAACTGCCATCCCAGACCATTGGCAAAGTCTGCTTTGCTCTAAGAAGCTTCTTCAGTATGTTTGATTTGTCCTACCTGTGAAGTGTGGAGTGCGTCCTAGGTGATTTCAGCCAAAACCTCTTCAATTATAGATTACTGAGTCACACATCACTTTTGGGAACTAGAGATTATATTGAATTCTACTCCCACTGGCTTTTTTCTTTTCTTCTATTTTTTTTTTTTTTGGTACCAGGAATCAAACTCAGGACCTTGTGCCTTCCAGGCAGGCACTTGTGCCACTGAGCTATATCCCCAGCCTGCATTTTTTTTTTATATTTTGTTTGTTTTCAGAAATGGTAGTTTTGTACCCATTTTCAGTTTTTCATGACTTCTGCCTTGTAGATTGTTTTCTAATTTACGTATACTTTGCCTGGCTGTACCTAGCTTGTTTGTTAGTGTGTTTTTGGGCTGGGTTATTTGACTTCCTGATTTGTCACAATTCCCTTTTAAGAAAAACTTTTAAATAATTTATCAGTCTCAATTTAGAATTTTATTATTGGTTTCTATATCAATGTCACATAGTTCAAGCAAAGTGAAGAAAACATTAAAATGCTCAACTTAGATAATTTATACTTGTGGGAATGCTCAACATTTCCATAGTTGTAGAAGTTACTGTCATTTCAGATGCTCAAAAAAATCCATTTATGTGTGATTATCCACTCATAATGTACCCTCAGTGTTTGCAGCTGAAGTTTTGTGAATTTTCTGAACACTCGCAGGAAATTCACAAATTTTCAGCTACAAACACTCTCTCTCCCTCTCCTGCTACGGTTTCTTTGCTTTCTGCTTCTGATGTCCCTTTGCATCCTCCCCTAACATTCCCATTTGCTTCAGAATTGAGTGTATTTGGATTAGAGGTTCCATTCGACCCAGCTATTCCCCTTCTGAATATCCTCCCAGAAGAATTAAAAACATCATACCACAGTGATATATGTGCACTCATGTTTATAGTAGCACAATTTGTCATAGCTAAATCTTGTAAACAACCCAAATGCCCATCAACTGAGGAATGAAAGAAAAGATGTGTTTTCTTTTGTAGAATGGAATATTACTCAGCCATAAAGAAAGATAAACTCAAGGCTTTTATAGGTAAATGGACGCAACTCAAGACCATACTCAGAAGTGAAATAAATCATACCCACATGTGTAAACATTATATTGGGTCCCTAGTGTGTGAGAATCTGCAAGAGTACACAAGATCCAACATATACAATAGATATTGTGAACTGGGAAAAAACTGTTAAAAGAAAAGACAAACTGTGATGGGAGAAAATGGGAAGGAAGGAAGGGAAAAGGAAAAAAATACATACACAAGACAGTTAAGATAGCTGTACAGCTGGTTTCTAATAGTTCACTGAGGGGAAAGTGCTAGTAATTTTGTACTAGTAATTTTCTGGACAATGTTTCATGCCTATATCTTGTACTCTGAAAAACTACTATGGGTATAACAGTGCGTGATGTGTTGATTATTGTTACTCTCCTACTGGTTTATTTTGAAACTCTGTTTTATTGTTATTTTTTACTTTTTTCTATTAAAAAACAATTGAGTGTGTTAGATACATAAGAGAATACATAAGAGAATACATTCATGTAAAATAAAATTTAGAACCAGAATTCATTTAGAAGTTCACGTAGAAGACCTCAGACAGCTTGGTTCTTTGTTAGGCCCTGAGCACAAGAGCCAAGAACTCATAGGTGAACTAGAAATAGATTTCAAATTATGTAAGTCATGCTTTGGTGGAGGAGCCAGACACAAACAAGTACGGTGCACCGAGTGGGCCTGGGGCTCCTCCCCTGTGGTCATGTGTGGTGTGATTCTCTTTCAGTCTATCCCAAGCTCTATGCTATGTGTTTCTTGAAAGAAGAAGCCATGCCTTTTATTTGGATATCACATTCTGCCAAATGCATGCAGGAGTTTCTCAGTAATGGCTAGCTGATTAGATTATGTTTATATTAAGCATTCCCTGTTTTTTTTTTTATCAGACTTTATAAAGACAACATGGTAAGACAAGAAGAGAGTGTGGCCCCGCTACTTGGGGGAGCTGAGACGATGCTCCCTGGAGAAGTGACACTGGAGTTCCACCAGGTGAAGAGAATGAGAAAGGGCATTTCAGGTGGAGGAGCAGAAGGCCGCAGGTGCAGAGGTAAGCAAGGGAAAGCAGGGTCAGGCTATCCACTGAATGTTTCATGCGAGGAAATGTGTGGTGGCTGGGGTGAGGCTGAAACAAACATGGTCACTTTTCCTGAAAATCTTGTGACTTAAATAAGCAACAAATATTTATCAAATCAGTATTTTATACAAGGAGTGATAAAAATACAGTGAGGGTTTAAATTTTTAAAAATATTGCAGTAAAAGATATGCACTCATTTATTCCCCTCGAAATCCACCCCTTCACTCCAGATACACTTGTCTCATTACCCCTGCCACCTTCTGAAACAGTTCTGCATGTCCTCCTTTGTGTCTTTTGTTACATTGTCATGGCAGCCTCTATGCCACAAATAGATTTAAAACACTTCCTTCTGTGCCTCACAGTGTCAGATCCAGGGAAAAAGTAGATGGGAACACACTGTCATGTCGTTATGAGACCATCTTGCTGTTGGATGACACCTACCATTCACTGAGTTTTTGATCACACCTTATAAAGAAAAGAGGACTTCCAGAACTGCTTCAGAAAGAGGCAAGGACAACAGAATATGTGTGCTTGAAGTGATAGAAAGTATCTGCAGGAGGATTGATGGCAATGTGTCTTCTACTGTAATACATTTTAAAAATTAAAACAACTTTTTCTAATTTTATATAACATATAATTTTATAAAAAATGTTTTTTAAAAAACATCAACAATATTTTCCTTGTGATGTCAAGTACTTCTGGAGACTATGGATGTCATCTCTTGCTGTGGTTTTAGGTAATAAAATGACATTAATTTAAAATTGCAAGATAGCCTGTAATAGGGGAAGACATCATACTTAACCTGAGATCAGAAGAAGAAGTCAAAGTAGAGAGAGAGGAGAGAGCAGGGGGGTCCACACAGAGAGAGGGAGTCAGCTGGGAAAGCCCAGGGCAGCAAGGCAATTGGGACGGAGTGCAGAGGAGGGGTAGGCGGAGGACACTCCTGGCGCTGACAGTGTGCAGGGGAACAGGCTACTGTGAGCACAGAGAAGCAAGTGAAGTTCTACGGTGCTTATTGTGAGAAGAGTAGGACACCACTGAGTGTGTCAGAGAGCTGGTGGGTCTAATAGAATGGCACTGAGGCACAGATCACACTGATTACGGTGAAACACTTGGGAAGGGAGGTAAATTGGACATGGGGAGACCTGTCATGCTGCAGTCAACATGGGATGCAGCCCTGGACTACACTGATTCAAGATACTGAAGGGATAGAAGAGAGAAAGAGGACCTTGGATGGCTCTGAGGATATTGGCTGGAGCAGCTACAGAGAGCAGGGTCATGAACTGACAAAGGGGACAGGGAGAAGAGGGAGCTTGTGGCAATCATGATGTTTTGAGATGCTGAGTTTGATGTACTTGTGAAATACACCAGGAAGATAGCAGACTGATACTTGGGAATATAGCTGTGCAGCTCAGGTTTGGACGGAAACCTGAATTAGGAGGTACGGGGCTGGACAGGGGCAGAGTCAGTGGGTAGCTGGCAACTGTGACAGAGAAGGGGACGAGGGGCGCAGGGTAGGAAGGACAGACATGGAAACCCAGAGTGCTACAGATCAGTCCAAGAGTGGGCACTTCAGGGCCTGCAGTGTTGGCACAAGTAGGTAGTGAAACATCCAGCTTGCAGAGAAGTGCAGCTCTGGTCTCTCTTTTCTCCTGCCAGTTTTCACGAGGGTAATAGCCCCTAAGCTGTCTAAGTCCTTTTGAGACTCAAAGTCTAGGTTGAGACCACTGGAAACTTCCAGCAGAAAATTTCTCCCTGGAAACATGTGCTTCCCCAAGCTGCCCCTTTCATGAAACGTATTGGGTTTCCCAGGAGTGATGCTGAAAAACCTAGCTTTCACCAAACTGAGTTGCTGGACGTGGGCAGCAGGGTCTGGCCCCTGGGTCTTCAGTGCTGTGTCCCATGTCGTAGGTGCCCCTGAAGGTTCCTATCACCCCCTCGGCATTCAGGCTTCAGGAAATGGGTCCAGGAAAAGCCAACACTAGAGAGTTGGACATGAGCGGGGGGAAGTTAGCTGAAAGAAAAAGTCTTTCACAGTCTATGAAATCCTCCATTCTGTAAATCTGGAACTTGACTTCTCTTATTAAGAAAGCTAAGCTGAAAGAGTAACAGGTAGATTGTGACACAAAAGATAAACTACCTTCCAGATAGTATATCTCTAATAACAGAGAATCCATGGAATTGACTGCATTTCTTTCCTTCTAGCTCTTCCTGCAGGTAAGATGTTTAGATAAACACTTATTAAAGTTTGCATTCTTTTTAAGGTAGACATCAGATAACATTCTACCCATCTGGGCACTTAATTAGTGATGCATTGAGAGTGTCAGTGTTGTGTACTTGTCAATAGAGGAAGGCTCAGAATTTGAATTCTAAATGGGAATTCATCACCTACACTAGTTTCTCTATTGTGTCCAAACTTTGTATCTGCAAAGGAGAAGCAGGGGTCAGAAGCTGTCCTGTAGCAGAAGATGCCCCCCAGCAAGTCTGTTAGTTGCCCAGGTAATAGTTCCTGTTACTTCTGTCTCCTAGAAATGGCTGGTCACAGAGCTAGTCACTATGATACATACTGTAAAACCCAATCAAAGGTAGATAAGTACTCTACCTCTGTACCGCCCTTTTGCAGTCTCATAAAACTTCCCTCCCTGGACCTTCCAAGCCTGACATTTTGAGGAACAATTGATTCTTTGTCAGTGCCCATCCAACGTTAAGTAAATCTGCCTCCAAATCCTGGATGTCCCTCCAGTGTTTCTGCTTGCCACTGCAGGAATGTCAGTGGAGCATTTAGAGCCTTCTGGACTCAAGTGACCAAGTGTGGCAGACCCCTGCAACGTATGCCAGTCCTCCCTCCGGGGCCCAGAGCGATCAGTGGGATGCACTGCTGTCCAGTGAGAACAGAGCACAAGTCCAACGGCTTTGAATCGCAACAGCAGGACAAACAAAACAAAACAACCTGTGGGTCCCATTTGAGCCTCTGTGTAAAAACTAAAAGCACGTGGATTTTCAATGTGTTTAAAATATTGACAATCACACCCCTGAACTGCAGGAGCTTATAAGGTAGTGTAGGGGCAGTTATTTAAAATACTGTGAACAAGTCTGACTGATTGTCTGTCAGTGCTGTCACTGGCTTCCTCTGGCCCCTCACTGGGCCCCACGCTGCAAGTCTGCTCCACAGAATTGGGTAAACAGAAGGAGTGATCCCTGCACAACCGCCAAATATGGTTTACGTTCAAGGTACTTCCTGCGAAATTACACAAAGATATTTTGATGGAACTCTGTACGCACAGAACTCAGTGTAATGATTCATAAAATGTACTCGCTAGCACAGCTGGGCAACAGTGCAGCTTTGACTTGTGCCTTTTATTAATCCCTTGCCGGTCGTGAAGCACTTTATGGGTGAGTGTCTCGGGAGATAGGAGTAATGCCTGACCTAAATTCAAAAGCATCTGGAGTTCTGTACACCCCCTCTTATCTCTTTTTTTGTGTGTGTGTGAAATGGGAAGAAATTGTTCAAAAGAAAAAAGGAACTAGGGTGGGAGAAAGGGGAAAGGAAGGAAGAGGAAAGAAAAAAAAAAAAACACAAGATAGCTATACTGCCAGTGTCTCTTAGTTCATTGAAAAGGAAGATTTGTGCTAACATTGATTGGAGACTCTTTTATGCTCATCTCATCAGTTTTGATCTCTTGCTATTAATTTGCCTTTCATTTTTAAACTTCTGTCTGAATTTGTTCTCACCTTTCCTTGCCTTTGTGCCTGGAATTTTGCTACACCCTGCTTTCTATCTGCTTTTCTTGGTTTTCTGTTATGAAACATTCCTATTGCTTGCCCTTAACTCACCTTAACATAGGCAAATGTGAGGGCAGAGGGTTTTTTGTTTTAAATAATGAGAGCATGTTTTAAATCTATTTGTATAAGCATTTAGAAATGCAGTCAATTTTATGAACATTATTGGACAAAGGTCATTAAAGTGAGGCTGTATGAATCTAGATGTCCATGACTATCTGTGTGCAATAAAGATGCCAAGAAAGAAAACAGTAAAGAATGTTAGGTTGGAGACCTGAAGTCACTTCCCTCTGTTATGGACCAGAAAACAGCAACCATTTGGGCAGCCGAGGGTTACATTATAGTATGACTTATAAGTGTCATTGGTTTCTATAAAGGAGGAGCAGGAACTGAGAATTTCAATAACACTACAAATTTTAAGTTATCTGAGTTTTCAGGTTTTGTCTCTGTAAGAGTGGGCGCAGACGCACTAGTATTAATCACCACCCTCCTTGCCTGACTCTGGGAAGTGAGATATGTTTTGAATCCTTGCCCTGAATATTTCTGGGAAACCCACGAGTGATAACGAGAGTTTCTAAATGAATCCTGGTAGTGAGCACCATTTTTACAAAGCAGGTACTAAAGTCTGGAACTGTGCTCTCCATATAGTTTTGTGGAAAATCAGCCATGCCCGAACATTGCTGAACCTCGAGGGTACTTGCTTTCCCAGAGGGAAGGAGGCCAGGTGTTCTTAGAGATACAGTTTTAAAGCACCAGGCTGCAAGTTATATTCTCCTGCTCTAGCTACCATTACAGAGTCCTGCAAACCTGGTGGTGGAAACAGAAGTGTATTCTTTCTCAGCTGTGGAGGCTAGGAGTCCAAGATCAAGGAGTTGAGAGGATTGCTTCTGGTGGAGGCCGGGGGCGGGAGAACGTGTTCCATGCCTCTCCCCTGGCTTCCCGAGGTTGCTGGCATGCACTGACAGTCTTTGGTCTGTAGATACCTCAATTTGGTCTTTTTGTCTCTGTCTCTGTCTCTATCTCTTTCTCCAATTTTCCTCTTCTTATAAGGATGGTCAAGTTGTATTGGGGCCTACCTAACCCCAGCATAACCTAATCGTAACTCATATCTTTAAGAGTCCTGTTTCCAAATAAAGGCACATGTTGAGGGTTAAAACTTCAATATGTGAATTTTGTGCGTGTGTTCACAACACAACCCATAACATTTTTTTACAGATTAGAGGTGCAAAATAACTGCTGTGGTGCTCTAGTGCTTGTTACAAGTTCTCTTTACAAAATACTTTTCTTTCCTGGTATTGTTCCTACGCATCTTGATCTGTTTCTGGCAGCCTGGGTGAGTCTCTTGCTTTGCCTCAGGCAATAGGAAAAGGTAAAGAAAGAAGAGTCAGAAAAGGAGAGAAGGAGGAAAAGGAAACCTGGGAAGGGGGAAGGTAGGCTAGCAATGGGAATGGAGATGCAGCTCCAGGAATTATACTGTCCATTGGTATAGAGTTGAAACAGCCAGAAGAATAAGCACCCAAGCTGCTGTCTTAGTAGGTCCTGGACAGGTAGATCTTTCTAATTTACAGCCTACCTCGCAGTGCATTCCGCAAGTCACCTTATAACCACTGCGCATGGCTGCTGAGCAGTGCTGGGAGGAAGCTTGGGCTTGCGCCGAGAGAAGTCTGCTTAGTGTTTCACAAGCCAATCCCAGCAAGCTGGGTTGTCCCAGGACAGCACCCACAGGCCCCCTACTGCAGTCATTGTGATCCTCCTGCATGCAAACTTCTGAGATTCAGGGGTGGAGAGACACAGAAGGGAGAGTCCTTGCGCTCAAAAGGTGTGGTTCACCCTCTAGAGTCCATGGAACAGGTAGAGAGCATTTATAGAACATCACGTCAGCCCAAGTGGGGAATTTAGAAAATCCAAGGCCGACAATATCAGACAAATAAGTGCAGAGTGCAGGTTGGAATAGCCATGTGGGATGATTCAAAAGGACTGGCTCGATCCTGAGCCACATTTGTGGTGAGAATTTTCAAGCAGGTAGCTTGGAAAACCTATTAGAAAACAATCAATCAATGTCAAGCTCTGTCCTCAGGAATGTGGGTCTCCGGGTCCTCTGAGGATGCTTTATTGCTGGTGGAATGAAAGCTGTTACGTAAGGATGTGTTCAGAGCTCAGGATGGATGCTTTGGAGTTTATGTTTTCTTAGTTTGGCAACCTCCACAAATAATGGTGCACAGTAGAATTAAAAGGATTGGAAATTCTCTTCTTGGAACTCACATCACACACACTGATTGGGTATGCTGATTTGCATCATATTCCTATTTAGTTTTTCATGGTTTTTGCTGGTAAGCCCTTGGTGTGTCCAGCACGTCACAGGAATCTTTGATCCTGTCTCAAATAAAATAGACTAATGCACATGTATTTTGCCGTTTTCATTATCATTAAATGAAATGCCAGAAAATATTTCAATTTAACCTCTGGAGCAAATAAACCATTTTCTTAACTAACAGCAGCTCTGGCTCTTCATAAAAGGGAACCACACATTTGGAATGGTTTATCCAGCCTAGGCCGGTGGCACATCTGTTCTCATATTGTTTCAAAATAGTGATGAATGGAGGTCCTGTCCTAGGTCTCCCAGAAGAAGTTGGTCTCCAGAGCCCAATAAATGATAGGAAAAAGGAAATATGGCATAAATATACATAACAAGAAGAGTCTGACATCTGTGCAGTGTTTTTCTTTGGTAGTGTTTCCCTTGTGCTGTTTCATTTATGTAAATTGCAAAACAGCAATGTTGCTTCTGTATGAATCAGAAAACTGAAAAACTAGCTCAGCAGCAGAAGAGAAACATGTTTAACAAATCATAAGGAAGACAAAATCACGCTTGGAACCGGGCCAGATTGGCCCCTGGGTAGTTTAGGCATGGTGAAGAACTCAGAGGCAACCTGTACCTGGACCTGAAGGATTTCTGGTGTTCCCACCACTTGTTCATTTGCAAGTTATTTCCTCTTCTAGGTTCTGGGGAACACATAAAATCCCTAGTGCTGGAAACGGAAGAGTAATTAAATCAGTAAATAAGGCAGGGGCGCTCCTCCATGGCACTCTAGGTCCAAGTTTCACAGTAGCCTTGTACAGTAGGGGCACAATGACTATGGTTGGGGGCCGGGGCCTGCTGTTCGCGAGCAGCCTCGCTTGCTGAGATGGGCTTGTGAAGTTCTGAGTGGGCTTGTGCAGGTACAGGTTTCCAGGCCCCAGACTTACAGGGAAATGCCAAGACTCTCTCGCCATTACATGGCAGCCATAGGTGACAGGAAAGGCACATATAGAATCAGAGGCCAAATAAAGCATGGTGAAGTAAGTAATATGCTAAATAGGCAAAAGCAAAAATATTTGGCAGGAGACAAGGCCTTATTAAGGGGATGGACGTACACTCATGTAATTGACATTCTAGGTAGTAAGCAGCAGCTGGGTATGATGGGGTCCTGAGGCAGACGTCTGGGCCCAGGATGATACTTCCACCCAGACGAGCTTGACTAAGTCCTATAACTTCTCTGAGCTGCAGAGTAATTGTCTTTGTAAGAACGAAAAGCATCTTTGCAGTGCACTGTACAGACTGATAGTGACAGCCTAACAAATTTTGAATCTGGAAATTGTTTGTTGGCATCAGAGCTCTAGAAGTGCCTGGCAAACACAGATTGCCAGGGACTTCTCCCAGGAGTTTCTGATTTTGTAGATTAGAGATGGAGCCAGAGTCTACTCCAGTGGTTTGCCATTCTGGATGAACATGAAAATCACTTGGGAAGCTTCTAAAGTTTAGAGATGCCACAGCTCACCCCAGAGCAATTTGAAGTCAGAATTTCTGTAATTTAAGAAAAAAATCTTCCAGTCTATTCTAATTATAAACAGATTAGTAATCAACAGTGCAGTGAAGTCCATGCTAATGTGGGGCATTATTACAAGCTTTCAAAAGCTTCTGGTATCCTTCTTCTTAAATACACAAGTAGTCCCTACATTTTTTCACTTTTAACTATTGTTCTATTCTTACTTACTGAGGATCTCCAGAAATGATTGTTGCTACCATATAGGCACACAATATGTTAAATTTCTCTTATTTTTTTCCTGCTTATCTTGATTAAAAAAACTCTTGTTATGGTTTGAATCAAAAATGTCTCTCGAAAGGCTTGTGAATGAGACTGGAGGTGGAGGATTTCGACGGCAGTTAGGTTGTGGGGGGTGTTACCTCACCAAATGGTTTCACCTGCTGAGCTCAGAGCTGACTGTGCTGTTAGGAGTGAGGCCTGGCTGAAGAAAGAAGGTCACTGAGGAGGAACCTGGAAGGGTGTGTTTTTGTCCTTGGTCTCTTTGGCTCCACTCTTACCATCCCGCTGTCTCTTCTTCCTACTGCGTGAGGATGAGCAGCTTTTCTCTGCCATGTCATTTTGTCTCAGAGCCTGTTGACCATGGACTGAAACTGCTGAAACTGTGAGTGAAAATCAGCCCTTTCTCCTTTGGATTGTGAGATTATGTGTTTCGGGTATTTTGTTGAGCAACAGGAAGCTGACCAGTATGCCTGTCTGGGATGATTCAGGAGCATCGGTATAATTTGTGATTCTGCGTTAGGATGGAAGCCAGGATTCAGAAAACTCTCTGAGGGAAAGTTTTTGAAGCAAATTACTCAATTTGATCTCTTGAAAATTGGGTTCTCTGCTAAATTACACTAGACAAATCCAAATTAAATAATTTTATGTCAAAAAATGATATTTTCTGAAGGAGTCTTGGTTGCTGCTATAGTTTGCTATTTGAATCAGTCATGATAACTCCATTTTGTCACTTTTATGTATACATGTAATCAGGTTGAGGGTTTTATATCCTTTTCAGCTAGAACTCTCTGTATTAAAACAATCTATTTAGCATTTAGTGGGCATTTGATTTTTTTTGGTGAAGCAGGGCCCTCACCTTGTTTTAGATCGGAACGCTTCCTTCACTTTTAATTTTGAGACAGGGTATTATTAAATAGCTGGTTTTCTCAGGCTGGGCTCAAACTTGCAATACTCTTACCTCAGCTTTCCAGAATGCTGGAATTATAGGTGTATGTCATCATGCCTGGATCACAGTTGATAAAGCTTTATCAGCTAAATAGTTACCTCTTAGCTACTTTCATGCCTATTTTTTCCCCTCACCTTACGCTATTCTTGTAAGTTAGGCCAGGCAAGAATGGTTATTTCCACTCTTAAGTATGAAGAATGTATGGTCAAGGGCGCTGGAGAACAAACTCCAGGCCTCCTAATAACTCACCCTCTTCCCATTGTCCACCCTCTACACCAACGGCTCTCAACTGGGAGCAATTTGCTTCTTTCCCCTTTCCCAAGGAAGCTGTCTGGACACATTCTTGGTTGTGACCATGGAATGGTACTATTTGCATCAAGTGGGAGAGACCAGGGATGCTGCTACAGAGCCTGCAATTTGCAGCATGACTCCACAGCAAAGAATTATCTGGCCCACATATCATGTTGCTAGGGAGAAGCCCTGCTTTAGACCAGCCTGAAGTATTTCTGATGGCTACCGTAGGTAATTGTTACGGTTTGTGTCTAGTTGTCCTCTGAAAGCCTCATGCAGTCATGGGGTGGGCTTCTAGAGTTTATGGTTGATCCATGGTCCAATGCTGAGATTAATTATGGGTGTGAGTGCTACACCCACTCTGGGGCGGGTAGTTTGCATATGTAAGGAAGGGAAAGAAGCTTGCTCTCCCCTCCTGCTCCTCCCTTTTGCCCTTGTTGCTTTTGCTGTCTTCTGCAGCCATGAACTGTTGCCCTCTGCCGTGTACCACCCGGCCTTGGAGCCAGTCGAGTATGGACTGAAACCTCCACAAACTGTGAGCTAAATAAACCTTTCCTTCCTTAATTTTGGGCATCAGGTATTTTGCCCAGCAATGACAGAAAAGTAACTGAGACAGTAATGATACCAGAGGAACTAAGCTTCTTTTGTCAGCTGCAGGCCTGACTCACGGGAAATGCAAGATGCTGGTAGCAGCTGAGGGTTCGGCTCTTTATCTAAGTCCCTTTCTTTATCTCTTTATCTACAGCTTGGAAGTCAGTCAACATATCCATTAACAGGTAGGACTTAATTTCAAATGTTTTTCTCTTAATTTGCAAAAGGTATATATGCTTCATGCATACAACTGATATTAATGGCTATCTTTGGACAAGGCCACCCAAAACACATGCATAGTAAAATAAAGTTGGATTTATTTATAGAACTGTAGCCAGGGAGGTACTGTAACCACAGCAGTAAGAGGAAATTGGGGCTTGTCACGGGATTACCTTGTGTTAAGTTGTTTTAGGGAGGACAGGGATGCTCCCAGGAAGTAGGAGAAGGGAAAATCTTTGATTAGATATCTGAACAACAGAGTGGGCTAATGACAGAAGTGACAGAGAAGTCCAAGTCATTTCTGTCTGGTTTTTGTGGTTTCCACAATGTTTTTATTTTTGTCTGTGCTCAGAAGTGTTTACAGAGTGCTCTTGTGTTTGTCTTGCTTCACTGTGGTCACAGACAAAGGTCACAGGTGGCTAGAGTTGTGTGAGATTGTTTATGTTCATCAGAGAACAGGAAGGTCCAGTTATTTCAGCCAGTCCAGCTTCTAACTGTGGGTTTATTTTTTCTTTTTCACTTGGAGTATGTGAAAAAACAAAACATAAAGAAAAACAGCAAATAAACAAGGTTCACCTTATAATTGTATTATTCTGAGATGAGCAAATTAAGATTTTTGTTGCAGGTTCTTTTAGTTTTTTTCCCCCCAGACATATACTTCTATCAAAATAATAGTACATTTATCAAACAAATTCACTAAATTTTTGCATCCTGCTTTTTCATTTAGCAAGCCTTTAAGAACATTATTCTTATATCACAAAATATTTTCCTAAGATATGATTCTTTATTGAATAGTACTCCATAAAATAATGACCTACAATTCACTCTATCCCATTATTGTTAAATATTTACATGGTTTGAATTTTTACTATTATAAATAGTTTTAGGATAGATAGCCTTGTACAACATCTGATAATCCTTGGGATAAATTCCTAGAAGTATTACTACTGGATCATAGAGTAGTCACATTTTGAATGGACTGATATGTTGAGATAATTAAGTTGTGGGATGATGGCTTTTGTCTGCCAGTCAGAAGAAAATCATGACATTGGGTTAAAGTAATTATCACAGAGCACTTCTTTCTCAAAGTTTATCTTATAATCATAAGTCAAAAAAAGGACAAATAATGATACAGATAAAATTACTATAAAATTTATATACTATAAAATTTCTATAATAGTTATAGAAAAATATCATTTGTAGATGGAATAACAGATCTCAGGAAAGTTTATTTTCACTGTGTGAGATATATCAGAAAGTTTTAACCTCTTTAAAAAAAATCAAAGTTCAAATCAGAATGGAAAACCCTTTGATGTCTTTCCTTATCCTCCCGTGGAATGTCACATTGATCAATTTCTTGTCCACATGGCTCTTAGGAGAGAGGGTATCCTTGATCCAAAGCAGAGGGCAGTGGGGACTTGATTTGTCAGAAGAAATGAGTACATATTGGATGAAGTTGGGTGAAAAGAGTGACATTTTGAATAGGAAAGTAGAATTTTGTTTCTTGCAATAGTTAAGCTATTTTTCTTGAGCCTGTAAAATATAATGTATAAATTGGTAAAATTTTGATATTCAGCCATTCCTATATCCACTAAACCTTACTTGGTCAAAATGAAAATGACTAAATTCAGCTGAGTAATGTTTTTATATTTCTATTTGTAAATCAGCTTGGTCTATGTGTTAGTTTGGGGCATATTTTTGCAAGGAGAACAATATAATACAGGACACATATTCTATAAGATTATTTATAATAGTCACCCAAAGAACAATATACAAGAGAGTGCAGGAAATCTGTCCACACACTAAGACCAAGGAATCCAGCCAAGGGCCTGGATCCCATGGAAATGTCCTGCATGAGTCCAGCTGAAGGCCTAGAGCTCGTAGCAATGCCTGCCACAAGTCCACCTGAGGCCTAGAGCCCATAACAATATCTCATGCAGGCCTGTTTCATGGATCTGCACTGCATAGGCCCAAAGGTCAGTGGTGGAATCTAGGAAGTCTGTGCCAGCAGGATAAAGGATCTGTGCTAGCAGGCTGAAGGATCTGCACTAGAGCTAGAAAGGGGCGGTCGGAAGAACCAGAGCTCCCCTGAAGGGTACTACAGCCATCCGCAGCCACAGTGAGGTCCCGAGCTCCTCTGATGAGCAAGATGGCCGAGTTCCCATCCGGGAAGCCAATGCAGCAAGCATCTCTAGGAGACTGGCAGGGCACCATCTTTCCCTCCAGAGCTGGGAAGCAATGCTCAGAGTGAGGACCAGAGTTTTCCCAAAGTGAACCAAAGCCATTCTCAGTGCCAACGAGGTCCTGAGCTCCTTGGAGGATGAAAACAGCCAACTTCATCAGGAAAGCCAGCATGACAAGCTTCTTGAAAACAACCAACACTCCTTACAGCTTCCACCAGCTCCAACAGCCTTTCCTCTGCTCCCAACAGCTTCTTTAGTTCCCAAAAACCTCATTCTTCTTCTCCAGGTCTGCCTCTTATGCTGCTGGCAACAGCCTCGGTGGGCCTCCCACACCCAGCACCACGCTTACTCAGTTCAGCTGGGGGTTATAAGTTGACCACCAGTTGTCAGTCCACTACAATTCTATAATTGCACTGTCCTCCTTTGAACTAGCTTTCCAGAAGGTTTGGACAACTTTCACTTTCATTTCTCTCAAACACTTTTATAAAATACAGATTATCTCTTCCATGTATTTTTGTTAGAATGGGCTTTAAAACCATTTCCTTTGTCTTTCCTTCCACAACATCTTCCCTCACTAATGGAAGAACTGATTATTTGGTCAAGTTCCTTAAAGGTTACTGATTTTTTGGGCTGTTGATTTATTCTTGAGATAACTTTAATAATTGGCATTTTATGGTTTCATTTTATTTAAATTTTAACATGTTACATTTAAACATTTTAACGTGCTACATTTTTAAACATTTTCCTATGAGTTTGTAAAGTTTCCACTGTTCCTGTAATTGTGTGCCCTTTCCCTTTTCTCTTAATGTTCATTTGTGCATGTTCACATTATTTTTCTTACTAGTCCTGCTAGAGATTTGTGTATTAAATTTTTCCAAAGACTAGCTTTTGATGTTTGTAATTTTTTGTTTCTTTTTAAATAACATTACATTTGCTTTGTTTTCTTTCTTTCATGTTTTATAGGTCTAATTTTTTTTTTTTTCTGGGTGGTTAGTTAGATTTGATGCACTTATTTTCAATTCATCTTACTTTAAAGATTCACACAAGGGTCAGTTTAGCTGTTTCTTATGAGTTTTTATGTGTACTAGTTTCATTAACACCTTGTTCTAAATAATTTACATTCATAATTACCTCATGAATAACTTTAAGATTTGACTTTCACATTTCCTAATATAGAAGATTTTTAAATTAAGTTTTTGATTTATATCATTTAATTGATTTATGTTTAGAAAATGTCCCCCATATGGTTCAGAGTTTTTGAAATTATGAAGATATTTTTATGATCTAAGATGTGGTCAATTCTGTAAATGCATTTATTATATCAAGTGTGTTCATTTTCTTATATTTTGGAATCTTTGATAATATTTTCTTTGCTTGGTGTATCATTATCTTATAGAGAAGTGTCCATATATCAACTGTGATTGTGAATTTATAAATTTCTTAGGCTGCTGTCTATTTTAGCGTGTGTTTGTAAGAGAATGTGTATCCAAGGCTGAGTTCTTGACACATGCAAGTTCATTATTGCTGTATTTTCTTGCTTTCTTACTTTTATTATTATATTGTATCCTTACCTTTTCTAATAAAGCATTCTCCCTTAACATTTACTTTGGCTGGTACAAATATTTTTGCATCAGAACACTTGAATTATGATGGGGCTCTGTTCTGATAAACCCACTGTATGTTGAAACCACCATAAGATGCATTTACTACTCCTACTGAACATCATAGTTTAGCAATACTGTACACTGTAGAGTATCAGTTGTTCCCCTCAGAGCCATGTGGTTGACTGGAAGTTGTAGTTTTTCTGCTGCTGCTCAGCATCTTGAGAGAGTCTGGAACTAGATCAAAACACAGAGTATGGATATACATTCCCATCATTGCAAAGTCAAAAAGTCCTAAGTCAAATGTCTGATTTTGAAGGTTGTTTGTATTCATTTTGATGGTTTGTTTTCAATATATTTCTTTTACAGAGCATATGCAGTGGCAGCTTGTTTCATGAGCTTGATTTGTTCCACAATTTTGGAAAAGAAGGCCATGTTTGTGTTTGTGCAGGAAAAATGGCCACAGTCATATCTGTCACTCAGTGTAGAATTTTCAAACAAAAACAAAATTTTGCCAGACACTTTTGTTTATGAACCAAGTTATTTGCAAACAAAAGTGTTTGTAAACTGAGGTATCATTGTGCCTGGAGAGCCTATCTATCTATCTCTGTATCTCTGTGTCACTGTATCTATCTCTGTATCTATCTATCTATCATCTATCTATCTCTGTATCAATCTATCTATCTCTGTATCTCTGTGTCACTGTATCTATCTCTGTATCAATCTATCTCTGTATCTCTGTGTCACTGTATCTATCTCTGTATCTATCTATCTATCATCTATCTATCTCTGTATCAATCTATCTATCTATCTCTGTATCTCTGTGTCTATCTATCTACCTATCTTCTATCTTTTCAAATCATTCCCCTTTTAGCAGTATGTATATGCTCATCACCACTAAGCACACTATTGTTCCATTGTGTTTAGTACTTAACAGTACATCCCAGATATGCACAAGAATAAAAGATAAGGTTGCTGACCTCAGAGGATGCACATCTTGTCATAGAGACAAGTCAGAAGAATAGAACATAGAGTTTTTTAAGGACTAATTAAAATTTCCTAAGCATAATATGTTTTTAATACTTATTACTTCTCATATTTCTACTTCTTTGTCCATGAATCTAGGAAAGGAGAGAGGAAAAACAAAACTGCTGTAGACTTTAGAGTCAGGCAAATATCAGATGCTCAACTCTGCTTACAAATTTAAACACTATGGACAAATAGTTTTAGCTCTCACAACCTCATTATTCTTACTTGTAAAGTAAGAATACTGTAATAAGAATTGCTACCAGTTTAGAATATGTAGCTACAAACTTGAGCACAAGCATATTGTCTCATCTGTAGCAGATGTTGATTCACTCCATGTGTTTAGAGAATCAGGATCCACAGGAAAAGATCAATGCTGCCCCGCCCAGAGTGGAGCTCTGAGCCATGGAGGAATTGCTCTTTCACCTGGACCTAGAGGAGGCATTATTCAAGCAAAGCTAGTTGGCAGGTACACCTGTGAATCCTCTGGGGCAGGGAGAAGTCTGTTGTGTTAAAAAATTGAAAGAGCCCAGGTTACTTGGAGGTGACAACACAGAGGGGAGTGGGAAAAATGGGGAGAGGAGACCCCAGACCCTAAAGCCTTGGACTTCTCTTCTAGTACTGGGATTGAACGCAGGGCCTTTGCACTGAGCTACATCCTTAGCCCTTTTTAAATTTTTCTTATGAGACAGGGTCTTGTTAAGTTTGTAAATTACCCAAGCTGGGTTTGAATTTGTGATCCTTCTGCCTCAGGCTCCCAGAATACTAGAACAAGAGATTTGGGTGCCTGAACTAGATTTTTTAAAAATATGAGAGTAAATGCATGATGATTTTCATAAGGAAGGGTCTGCCTTTTGTAATCTGTTTCTTAGTAAGACCCCTGGGTGGAACTGCCAAGGTTTTCCTGGAAATGAGGTCTTTTGGGGGGAGTTCTGCTTTCAGTTACATTCAGAACCTTCCCATGAGTGCAACAAATACCCAAGGTGAACTAACTTCTTTTAGCTTATCTTGGGTCAAGGGTTCAGAGGTTTCATATCATGGTTATTTGACCCCATCATTTTGGTCCTGTGGCAGCAAAGCCACACTTCCCTCCTGGCCTAGAGGAAAGAGAATGAGAAAGGTGCTGGTCCCATGATCCTCTCTGAGGATTCATCCCCAGTGGCTAAAAGGCCTCCCACTAGGCTTCTCCTCTTAGAGTTTCCACCACTGCCAGTGGCACCAAGCCAGGGACTGAGCCCTTAACACATGAACTTTGTGGGACATTCCAGCTTCAAACTCTAGCACATCTGAGATTGTCTTCTGCTGTGCTCCCATCCAAAAACCAAGGTGAAAGGAGCTTTCAGTAGGGAAGTTAACTGAGCAGAGATTCTCAAGCAGGAGAGCACAGGCCTGTTCCTGGAAGAATTGTTCAGACTATTATATGGCATCACTTTTTAAATCACCCTTCCTCTATCTATTTGAAAATCATCTGCGTTACAGGAGATCCTGTTGATAGAATTATAGCCACTGTGGAAAGAGCCAGAAAAGTTTGAGATCCATCAAGTGAAGGGTAAGAGGATCTCTTAGTTCTAAACTTGACATAAATTACCCTATTGGAATTTCAAATACTTGGTCCTAAATTGCACTTTAATAATATTCTTTCACCTTTTAAACAAAAAATCCACAAACAGATGATTTTCACTTTTAAATTTGCTGTTTAATGATGTGTGAGTATTTTTTATTGCATCATTTCATACTTTCTGGATAAAGCTTCATATAAGAACTTTTTTTCCAGGATTTAGAAGACGTATTTCTCCTCCTATAAAAATTAAGTTGAGTCTTTTGTTTCTTAATAAGGACAGTAACATAATAAATTGGTTGCTTTTTTTTCTTTGATTATAGAAACTTCATAATCAAAATTTTAAATGAGCTTTGGAAGTAGTATGGTGATAAACTAATAACTCATTTGTAGTATATTTTCACTTTTTGTTTTTTAATTGGCATTTTTGTTTTACTAATGTTTTTGTTAACTGACTTTACTCTAAGCCAATTTAAGATTTCTTTTCAAAGAAAATAATCTATGGTTAAGTTTAATATATTAATAAATATCATGTTACATAGCTTCCAACTTCATGGTTTACAACAGCTCTCTAAAAAGGAAGCAACTTAGGATTACTCACATCTTATTCAGGTGAATTCCTCACCTTGAAATAACACCTTATCCATAATTCCATGAAAGCTATAATTCAACCCTGCAGTCTTCAGTTGAATTTTCTTCCTTGAATATATCTAACTTCAGAGGCTTAAAAGTCAGCATTCAGGGACCCATTTGTTAGCCAACTTTTCTTACTATACAAATACCTGAGACAATCAACTTATCAAGAGGAAAGGTTTACTCTGGCTCAGCAATTTCGGACTGTACTCTTTTGGGTCCGTTGTTCTGAACCATCAAGAGAGCACAGTATGGCCACAGGGCATGGTGAACAGTCCCGAATTCTAGGCTGAAATGATTCAAAATGCACTTGTTCAACAAACGTGTACATATGAGGTTTAAAAACCTTCTGCATAAAAATACCACATCTTTTTTTATCCAAGCAAGGAACAGATAAAATAGATGTGGTATTATTATACAATGGAGTACTACTCAGCTATAAAGAAAGATAAGCTCGAGGCTTTTATAGGTAAATGATGCAACTAGAGACCATACTCATAAGTGAACTAAATCAGACTCACATGTGTAAACATCATATTGTCTCCTTAGTATAAGAAACTGAAAGAGTAAGTAAGATTCAAAAGGTACAGTAGATACTCTGAAAGGGAAAGAAACTGCTCAAAGGAAGGAACAACTGGGGTGAGGGAAAGGAGAAAAGAAGGAAGGGGGTAAGACAGCTAAGATAATTGTACTACTAATTTCTATTATTTCACTGAAAGGAACAGTTATTGCTCATACTGTTTGATATATTTTGCATGCCTATATCTCATAATCTGAGCAACTACTTTCAAAATAAAAGTATGCAATATAATAACCATTGTATTTCTTATCATCTAGTTTTGAAATTCTGCATCATTTTTATTTTTTTTCTCTTAAAAAAAGCGTTCTGTAAATACTCATTCATTTTGACCGTCAAGGAATTATTTCGCCTAAATTCTTAATTCTATTACATTAGTTTACTTATTTCAGGCTGAATCTAGATGGTGTTCTGACCCACAGACCTTGTAGAACAGCTCCTAGAGTATTTTTTTGTCAGTGCATGTTTAATAATAAACAATAATGAATTTCACTATGGTTCTTTCATACGTGCATATAACATACTTTGATCATATCCACCCTCCATTACCCTCTCTTGTACCCCCCAGATCTTCCTTTTATTTAACAGTCTTCTTGGAGCACATTTCAGACATATTGAAAGCCTCCTGCTTAACAGAACACCGGGCATATGGTAGATGATTGATAAACTGAGTGGTCTTACATCACTTTGCATCGCTGTCTTTATGGCAGAGCATTTGGGTTGATTTTGGACAGCACCGGACTTACAAAGGCTCTTCTCCAGCCCTGCTTGGAACTCCAGGGATTTTGGACATGTTTGTTGCAGCTCACAAAAGTCCTCTATGGATCCTTCCTTGGGCACGTTATATCATCCACTAAGCCATCAGATCAATCTGTTTTAATAGAGTAATGATTTCCACTTTTGAATCTGCTTACTACAGCATTCACTTCCAGCAGCAGGTTTCCCACACCCTGACAGCAGCCTGACGTTTTTTTGGTCTTTCCTAAGACCTGCAGCCACCAGGGGCTAAAGACCAATTTGTTGTAATGAATTTAATATGTTTACTCTGAGCCACAGATTTCCAAACCAAGCAGAAGGGGCATCTTTTAGGGTTACTTTCCATTAAAAGGATCAAAGAGGTGTGTCATGGTCTGTGGGCTAAGCGTACAATGTTTCTGGTGTCAGTCTGCCCCAATGCTAGCAGCTTCCAGACTCCATATGGACCATCCCAAGGCCTTTAGGTAGCAGTTTGTTATCCACAGGCTCTGGCTCCTGGAATCCACATTCAACTGTTTCCAAACACATATTGTGTCTCTTGGAGCATGAACTTGTTGATTTCTCATCTAAAGTATGGTTCTTGTTAATGACATGATGGTTTCACAAGTGATCCATTCCACTGGAAATCTGGGGAACCTGTTTTTTACATGAGGTGATCGTGATCTATACATAAAATACACCCAAACACTATTTTCAGAGGAAAGCAAACCCAAAAAGTTTAGAGATTACTAAATTTTAACGGATGTAAAAGTACCGATCTGGGCCAGGTGTATGTGCTAGAAATAGGCTACCCAGACCTCCAGAACTCAAGCCATCAATTTCAAGTAATAACTCCAGGGCCCTTGGTAGAGTGGGTGCTGAACACCTATTCACTTCACCCAAGCATCCATTCATTTTGTCAGTTTTAGGAGCAGGTACCCAGCTAGGCTTTAGTGGAATTAAAGATGAATTAAAGAAGATCCTAGCATTTAAAGGTTTTATGTTTTGGTTCAGGAAACAAACAAAAGCTGTCAGAACGGTACAGGGAAGTCCTTGTTATCAAAGAAAAATTGGAACCAAGAAAGAGCCACTTAAAATGAGTCCATGTAACCACGTAACCTGGTGCTTGTCCTAGTCCCAGCTACATGGGAGGCTGAAACAGGAACAATACTGGAGGCCAGACATTTAAGACCAGCCTGGGTAACTAGGTCATGGGTTCAATCCCCAGTACAGACAGAAAGAAAAAGAATTTGAGAATTTGTTTTGAAAAATAAAACTAATATTCATTTATTTAACAAAATGTAATTATTTAATTTTATGTACATTATAATTCTCAGAACATACAAAGAATGGGTCAAAATAAAGTTTTTACGGGCAAGCAGCACTAAGCGGGAGAACAATATCACACCAAGGGTGATTTTGTAAAAATATTCAAGAGTTTCATCAGTTTTTCCAAGGACCATTGTTCACTCTTTTTTAGTTTTTATTAGTACATCTTTGCAGCACATAATGGCTCTTCATGGGGAGCTGGTAACGTACATGACCCCTTTTAATTCTTTTTAAAAATCCCCTCCCTTTTCCTTCATCTTCCTCCCTCCATCTCTTGGTCCCTGATCATTTGCAAAAGACCCATCTCCTTATTTCCAGTGATCTATTATTTGGCTTAAAAATTCAATTATTGAAATATGTTAACCTCATCAAACAGAATTGCTCACAGTTTGAGTGAACTTGGTACTAATCTGCTTGAATCTACACTGGTGCAGTTTTTCTTTTTTAAAATTATTTTATTAGCACGTGTTCACATTAAATGAAGTGTACTTTCATCTTAAGGGGCAGGAACGTGTACAAAACACAGTCTGATCCTCTTCTATGCTCCTTCACTTCGTGCATGCCTCCCTCCCTCTGCTTCTAGATCCCCTTTCTCCATTTTCATTGTAATTATCATTTTCAGTTCATATTTATGACAAATAATGTTTACATTCATTGTGAGGTTTTGGAACATGTAAGTGACACACTGTCTTAGTTACTTTTCTCTCGTTGCTGAGACAAAATACCTGACATCCAAAATTAAGGAAAGAAAGGTTTATTTAGCTCACAGTTTGTGAAGGTTTCAGTCCATACTCGGCAGGCTCCAAGGCAGAGAGGCACATGGCAGAGGGCAACAGTTCATGGCAGTGGAAGACAGCAAAAGCAACAAGAGCAAAAGGGAAGAGTGGCAGCAAGCAGCCTCTTTCTCTCCCTTACATATGCAAACCACCCATCCCAGGGTGGGTGTAGCACCATACCCATAATTAATCTCAGCATTGGACCATGGATCAATCATAAACTCTAAAAGCCCACCCCATGACTGCATGAGGCTTTGGGGGGACACCCAGACACAAACCGTAAGACATATTTTAAATCTTTTTATTTCCTCTCCCCTTCTGCTTCAACTTGTCCATGATCTCTAAGACCCCTTCTGGTTTGCATAAGATCTGTCTCCCTGTTTTCTTCTATCAGTCCTTTATTTTGTTCTTTATTCACACTTTTCCTTACTCAAATGAGAGATATTGTAAAGTATTTAAGTTTGCATTTATTTCACTTAACATTATATTTTCCAGCTGTATCAATGTTCCAACAAATGTCTCAAATTTATCCTCCTTTATAGCCAAGTAGTATCTCATTGAGCATAGATACTGTACCACATTTTCTTTATCCATTTGTCTGTTGATGGACATATAGGCTGCTTCCAGAATTCAACTATTAGGAATTGTACTGTTACACACATAGGTATGCATGTATTGCTGTAATATGTCTTTAGCTCTTTTGGGAAGATACCTAGAAGGGGAATAGCAGGGTCAGATGGAATTCTCAATTTAAGTTCTTCACAGGAATGCAGCTTTTCCTGGTGTTTGGAGTGAGGGCCGGGATGTGGGGAGGAGCTGGGGTACACAAAACCTGTCCCTGGAATCTGATCTCTGCAGTGGCAGCTCAGTCCCTCAGGCTATTTTCACACTTTCAAAATAGCTGCTCCCCAGAGGAGGATGTTGGGGGAGACCAGCCAGTGCTGCTTCCCCTTTTCAACTGTCCTTTCATTTAGTTTGATCTGCAAAATCAATCCAACTCACCCTCCAGTCAGCCTATTCCTCAGCCTTTTCACTGAGGATCCTCAGTCTACTCACTTCTGATATACAAATAATTTTGTTTTGTATCCCAATATTTCATTGTCTTTATTGATTTTTGATGTCTTTAGTTGCTGATGCATTTAAACTACTAGGTTCTTTTCTGTTAATAGCTTTCCATGTGATTCAAGCAGTTATTAAAAACTTTGCTTACTTGTATAAAATCTTCCATTGCTAAGATTCATATCTTCACTTTACAACTGAAGAGACATCTGAACTACAGCAAGAAGATGGCTGTGCAAAGCTAGGTACTATGTTTTGTTGAAGGCTAGCTTTATTGATGAAGAGTAGTTTTAGCAAATATTTTCATGTTGTGATAATCATTAGCACCTCTCAAGATCTTAATTATAGGAATTTGGTGAATGAAAATTTCAATAATAACAATCACCACCTTGCCTGCAATGTACCAAGAGCTTAAGTGATGCAAAGACTGAGAAAATACTGGAATAAAGACGTTTACTTCATGAACTGATAAAAACAAAACCTTGGTTGAATTTCCATGCTTTTCAGAATGTTGTGGTTTAGACCTAAAATGTTCCCCAAAGTCTCACGTTCAGAGCTGATTGGAAGGTGGTTGGGTCATGCAGACGCTATACTCACTAGTGGATTCATTGACTAATGCTTTCAGACCAGATGCTGCTCTTCCGAGGTAAGGCCTCCTTAGGGGAGCTGGGTCCTGAGGGGTGGATGGAGAAAGGTATCCTCTTGGCCCTGGCTCCTCCCGTCTCTCCCTGCCTCTTGGCCGCCATGGGGTGAGCAGCTTTCCTTTGCAAGGCCTTCCTACCTTGTCATTTCTGCCTGGGATGTGGTTACTGAGTCCTTTGAAAACTATTAGTCAAAATGAACCCCTTGTCCTTTAAGTTTCCAGTGTTGCATATTTTATCCTAGCCAGAGAGCCAACTAGTACACAGGGGAAATTTTCCCTTGGGGTGACTTACCTATTAGTAGGATCAATTTTAGCTTGTAACTAGACTAGTGTCTAGTAAGCTCATCTGAGACCATAGGAATTTATTTCTTTTCAGCATCTATTTCCTAGGCTTTCTCCTTCTAATTTCAGTGAGCGCTCTCACCATATGATTGGTTCCCAATGACCCTTGCGTCCTGAAAGATACTATGTATTTTTGTTCCTTCTTTTGGATTATTTCTGCAGAATCTCAGTCCTCATAAGATACTAGAAAGGAGACTGGAAATTGTTTCATGTGCCAACCAAACTTGATTTTAGTGAAACAGTACTGCTGACTCCTGGAATGGGAGAACTCCAGTGAAGTTCCTTTGCAAAACCTTTGTTAGCTTGAGTGGTGTGCCGTGGGGTAAAGACTTCCAAATTTTAGGTGGATTATGAAAACATTTATAAGATTCCCCTGGCAGAAAGATATATTACCCTTGATCTTCCTGAACATTAGTTATGCATATGTAGTACAAAAATATTCTCTATACTCTTATTGGAAAACAGTTTGAAAAAAGAGCCAGATCAAGAGCAAAAGTGAGGTAAAGAGAGGAGAAGAATATCAAAAAAACAAAAACCATATATGGTCCTCTGCCAGATTGGGAAGAAAAAGTCAGCTTTAGTAGCTCCTGATTTAGAGATGCTTTCACTTCAAGTGACAAAAATCAACCATAAGCTCATTTTAACTCATCAGTCATGACTTACAGTCCCCAAATACCAAACTCAGAACAAAGGATTGTACCACTGTGCTGGTCTCAGGAATGGCTCAGTGCCAGCTGCTGAGTACTAGCGAGGCTGCCTTTGTCCTTTTCTGTTTGGCATCTCTGTTCCTTTCTGTGCTGACTGCATTCTCCCTGAGTTCTGGACAATCTCTCTTTATGTGATGAGCAACCCATATTCTTCAATTCAGCCCAACAACTCTGCCACCAGAAAGTTTTGTCTTTTCAACTTCCCATGGAAGATCCCAGGAGAGAACTTAGTTTGAGTCACCTGACTATCGCTTGTCATTGTGACTTCTACCTTGTCTGAAGACAAGATGGTAGCATCTGTGGTTGACTCCAGATCTTCTGACTTCTCATCAGGACAAAGGTTTGGATTACGCTACTAGAAAAATGGAGGTGAGCTGGGGAGAAAGAGACAATATCCTTGCCACTACAGGAACAATATCCTTGCCTTCTATTACTTTCTCTCTTTCCATTCGTCTCTTGGTTTCACACGTTGGTGATGGGTCATTGTATGGGCTCGTTAACCCGAGGCTAATCTAACTTCAAGTTAAGTTACATTTTCATTAGAGTGGTGCCAGATTGCTGCAGAGAACTTCTACAGAAAAAAAGAATATACAGATAGTTTATCTTTGGCTCTGTGGACTCATTTATTGTGACTGAACCTGAAAAATCCCATGGGGGAGTGTTTCTGCTTTTAATTTTAACTGTGATTTGATAGATTAGGTTTATCAGCAAACACTTGAAAGTCTCAGTTCAAAATAAATGTTTCCAAAAAAAGACCTCCTTCTCTCAAATGCTGAGAAAAATTCAATAAAATTCCTTTCTCTCTTTAAATGAAGAGAATAATACCAATTTAAATTGTTTTAATATTATACTTCTCAATGCTTATACTTTATTTACTAATGTACATATTGCATTTCTTTATTTGTTTATGGTCTTGAAGCTAGTTTTGAAAATCATGAGATACACCAAAACTTAGCTGGTCAAATTTGCCTTTGTGTAAAATATCAGTCCATCTACAGACAAATAGATATGAATAAATATTGGTCCATCCAACAGCACTAAACCTTGAACCAGAAGTTGTAATGAGCAAAGCAAAAGTCTTCAACAAGTGTATCATCTAGCTAAGGAAACAAGACTCAGATGTAAATGAGAGAGAAAAATATATGGCAGTGTAGTGCATATACGTAATTCAACAGTTTGATGGATGCCAGGGTGTGATCAGCTATGTACAGTTCATAGCTTTTATAGGTAGGGATGATATTGCAATGAAGCAATAATGGCATTATTTTCAGTCATTCTTACATTCCTCAGTCCTGAATTATGCAAGCTTCAGTCCCTGTTTGTAGCAAGGATACTTAAATTAAAGTCATACTAGGTGCTTTGACAAACACACCTTACATGATGATCTAACCATGATAAATGCTCCGAATAGGTATTCATGACTACCCAGAAGCGATACAGAAACCCTGGCTTCTTTTGTCTTGTGTCTCTGTCATGTTTAATAAAAAGCATCCCAGAATTCTCTGCTTACTTGAATCAATCCAGGGGAAGGGGGAGAAGCAGGAAGGAGCACACAGCAAGGTTTTATGAACCAGCCCTGGAAATGGCACACATCTCTTCTGCCCCCATTCTACGAGGTCAGGCCCGTGGTTACACCTAACCAACCAAGTAGAGCGAAGTAGGTGTGTGCACAGGGTGAAGAAGAAACAGGGCTAGTGAACGGCCCTGATGGCATTCAGGAACACCCATTTCAAGAGACAAGAAGGGGACAGAAGCAGATAACTGTGTGAAATATGTTGAAGTCTCACCCTTCCACCTTTTTAATAAACTTGCCCTCTGAATCTCATTAATGGGTTTCTCTAATGCCAGATGTCAGATTGTGGGACATGTTCAAAGGTAAATGACCATATTCGAGGTGCACTCCACGTGTGCATGTACGTATGTGCATACCTGGAGAAGCACCTTGGTAATGCTTCATTTTATTCTCGTGCACACACTTGTGTGCCATAAGAAGATTGTGTGTATGAGCGCATAGGAGAGGGTGTGTGAGTGTGTCTTAGTTTCTTTCTCATTGCTGGGAAAAAATACCAGACCCTCACAACTTGAAGGAGAAGAGGTTTATTTTGGCTCACAGTTTGCAGAGATTTCAGTCCTGCCTTCTGGCCCCAAAGCAGGGGGCCATGGCAGAAGGGCATAGCGAGGTGAAAGCCCATGGCGGGGCACATAGGCAGCAGAGACAGGCCAAGAGAATAGGAAGGATACCCTTCCAGGCTATGCCACAGTGACCCGCCTTTGCCCACCAGGCTGCACCTTCCAATGTCACATCCAGCTATAAACCCATCAGTGCACTGATCCATTATCATACCCCATCATCCAGTCTCCTCTGAAAAGCCCCACCTATGAGCACATGCTGTTTTGGGGGGACATCTAGATATAAGCCATGACAAGATGCTATTGTAGCTTCAAAAGTAATAGTCTTGCTATTATTTAGTAGTAGAATATGCATGTTTTTCAGATTAACTCTGCATATATTTTAAAGTTCCTGGTTGAACATAAGAAGTAAGTGATTAGTTTTCAAAATCTGTTCATTAATTTATGCAAGGTACTTTTTAGCGTTTTAGCTGAACATGAACAGTCTTGGAGATGACGGGTGTTATGGATTGAATTGCATCCTCCACAAGGACATATTGAACTCTTAACCACTTGCTTTTGTGAATGTGATCTTATTGGGAAACAGTCTTTGCAGAAATAATCAGCACAATCCAAGAACATACTGGATTAGGGTGGGCCTTCATCCAGTGATGTCTTTCCTTGAAAGCAGAAGATATTCGGATTCAGAGAGACACAGACCTACATAGAGGAGAACACAAGAAGACAGAAGCAGAGCTGGATTGATGAGTTTATTGGTCAGGAACACCCATGGCTCCCAGTAACCACCAGAAGCCAGGAGAGAGAAGCACAAAACCGATTTCCAAAGCTTCCAGAAAGGACCAATCCTGCCATCACCCTAACTTCAGACGTTCAGCTCCCCTAGCTGTGCAAGAATAGATGTCTACTGTTTTAAACCATACAGTTTATGGATATTTGTTATGGCAGCCTTGGGAAACTGAAGAAGAGGTCATACACTTATTTATAGGTGGGTGCTTTCCTCCTATAAACATTCTTTTTTTTTTTTTTTTAGTTTTTCTCCGGTACCGGGAACCGAACTCACGACCTTGCCCTTGCCAGGCAGGCGCTTTTGCCGCTGAGCTAAATCCCCAGCCCCCCTCCTATAAACTTTCAATGTACACTTTTGAGGCATCTAAAGAAAGGAACGAACACCCTAAGTATCACGACTTTGCTCACTGCCAAAAATTGGACATTCCAGTTACTTTTACAAAACCGCTTACGTCTTCTAAACAATTTTATAACCTATCCAGTGTGCAAGCAAAGGAGTGTCTGTGCAGTACAAATTACTCACCTCATGAGAAATGCATGGGATTGCATTATGTTTGTGGAAAGAACAGAAAATTGTATATAAAATAAATCTTGTTTTTTCCATCCGTGGAATGTCTCAGTAACTGGGATATTTTCTTTTTTTACAAAACACTTAACCACCCAAGTAGCTATACCTGTAGAGGTCTTTTCAAAAAGCTAGTCCCAACTCAATGTCATTAAATGTCGCTATACGTAACCTGGATGCTGACCTGCCAATAAGGTGCTTCTAAGTGTTTCAGGGGGTCCACATCCTACAAGATCAATGAGCTTAATTCCGATGGCACAGGACAAGCTACATCTCACATGGGATGATGCTGAGCAGTTGTCCCCACTTCCCAGTCCCTTAGACCGGTCTGTTGCAGTGGATCAGACACACCTTGCTGGAGAGCAGGAGGCAGACACTTATGATGGTTTTACAAGCAACTGATCTTTTTCTACCTTCTGAGAACATACTTAGCACTTCCAGGATATAGTTGCTATTCTACTTGCTTCCTACGTTTGTTGAGAAATTGGAACAGGTAGCTAAAGCCTGTAATAGCACTTCAGAGTTTGTATCTGGTTGTAGTTATATTTATTTGTAGCACAACACACTTGTACATGTTCTTCAATTTTGGTTTTATGGAAGAAAGTTTACTTAGACAAAACTTACCCAGTGCAAGTCTCATGGTTTATCTGAGGGCAAGAGTGAATGGAGACTATATTATTTCTCAAGCAGATTTAGAGAATAGGCAAGTTTCTTCACGCTGAACCACAAAGAATTAAGATAGCATTAATTGCAAAGATTTCCTTGTCCATTCTTTTAAAACACAGTTGACACATGAAAACAATTTCTTGTACTTTGTCTTTTGAAGGAATGCTTGCTATTGACATGTGTTATATTTTAATGGGGGCATGGTAAGAGGAGAAATTGTACTCAAACTGTATATTCAACAGCAGTGGAGTGAATATGTTTCTTCCAGAGATGGAAAGAATTACATTGTTGACCACATAAATCTGATTTAGGCTACTTGACAGGATCCTATGATCTATTTCCATAATGTTATAATGTTGGGATCTTTTGCTTCTCAGAGTTGTCCCTTATAATTCTTTATGCTATGGGTTTGTTTGTGAGCTTAAGTAAGTACCTTTGACGAGGAAATTCTTTAACTAGGTCATGTACAATGTTTGTGGCAGAGGAAGAGACATGGCCAATAAACAAAACAACAACAACAAACTAATGGAGTGTGAAGTTTACAAATGGAAGGTCTAGTTAAGCTAAGAATGGAAAAATGAAGTAATAACCCTTAATTTCTAAAAGGGAGTGACAATGCTAGAATCCTAGAATGTGTGAATTTATATTACTTGCCTTAAGTCTTTGACTTTTGAAAGCGCAAAAGAATAAAATAAAACAAAGACTGAAGATTTAAAGCATTCTTCTGAAGTTGGGGTAATTTTTTCAGGAGTATTGATTTTCATCGGGAACTGGTAATATGTGGGAAAATGCCCCAGATTTTGGGAATTTTGTTACAACACCAAATCTTGATTCTTTCTAAAATCCTCTTAACTGATCTCAGTTTTTCTAATAAAAGTGTCACAAAATATGGTTATAGTCTTGAATTACACCTGAGTAAGAGTGCAGAAGAGCTCACATATCTGAAGACTTTTATACTCGATGTGTCAGTCAGCTTTGCATTACTGTAGCAAAACAGCAAGATAATCAACTCATAAAAAGGAAGGGTTTATTTTGGCTCACAGGTTTAGAAATTTCTCTCTATCATCAGGTGGCTCCACTGCATTTGGATCTGTTGTGAGGCAGCGCATCATAGTTGACTTTTACTGTACTAATGGTCTCCCAGCTTTTCACGTCACAGCACTTGGTGAAGTAGCACAAGCTGCAATTAATTTCAAGTGTGAATTGATACAAGATCATGATTTTATGCTGCTAGTGACTCATTTATTTCTACCAGAAGACAAAACCAGGAAAGAAGTGTAATGTGCTAAAAGAAAGGGAGAAAGAAAGAAAAGATAAAGAAAAAAGAAAACAGGAAAGAAAACCCAAGATCTTCAGCTAAGAATTTCAAAATTAGCTTCTTGCCATTGAAAGAAATCAGCTTGGTCAGCCGACGGAGTACACTATATAATAGGTGTGTCCGCTTTCCCATGGCATTTGGTTTCTTCATCTTTTCAGAGTGCTCCTGAAGTTCTCAAATAAATCAGACAATTCCTAGGTATATAGGGCACAAAACACTTTACTTGGGAACATGCAAGTCACAGAAAAAGGACATACATGGAGATCACAAGTGTATTTTTAAATCTAAAATTAAATGATGCAAATCAAAAGAGTATGACATCATTTCCAAATATCCAATTAGCAAGATTGGTTTTTGCACTAACCCTGGGCCCTAAGGAGAAGCTGACTGGGCAGACACTCTCCTACACGGTTGTCTGGACAAACCCACAATTCTACTAAGCAACATGACACTTCGTTTTAAAGAATTTTAAAACCTTCACACTGTACTGAGAAGGGAACCATAGATGTACATGAAGACAAAACCCTTATTAGGGTTATTTATAATATATGGAAAAATAAAAATGAAAGTCCTAAATTTCCCATAAAAGGAGAAAGGCTAAACAAACTGTCTGTGTAATAGAACATTTAGCAATGATTAAGCAAATAAGGCTCAAGTCAAAACTCAAGGGTTCATAAACCAAAGGTGAATCTGGCTCAGAATAAGCCAGATCCTGTCATCCCAGAACAGGGGACAAAGGCTGAACCTGTAGGATCTAAGAGAACTAAAACCAAGGCACTCACCTGTGAGGGGACCTGGGCGATCCAGGCAGACCAGCGGCACTGGCTTGTCACAGCCCATCAAACTGGCCCGGCGACAGATGAGACAGTGAGCTGTGATCCTGAGTCAGTGAGTGACTAAATCAGCTGCCGTCAGAAAGGGACTTGCTTCCCACTGAGGACCTGCTGCTCAACTTGAAGGCTCCAGTCTGAGTTCTGGGATTTCCAGGATTCTTAGGAAATTCCAGAGGGAAATACTGGGATTTCTTCTTTGTCTACAGTTAATGTAGAAAATTAAAAATGCTATTTGGGTGGCATCTGAACTTGGAGAGATGTGTGGATGGGCAAATGGATTATAGAACACTGTGAAAGAAATGCACCAAAATCTCTCTTTCCTTCACTTTGGGTGATGCCATTTTGTGTAGTTTTTAAATTCATGGTGAATTTTTGTGTTTAAACACACAATTAGCATTTATTATTAAATATTGCTCTCTCACTGTGGGATCTCTCACTATTGCATACACTTTCCCAAAAAAGGGAGCCATAGATATCTGGATTCGCATCACGTCCAACCTTTAGGGAGCTTTTCCAGTCCAGATGGTATTTTAGGATTGGGAAAAATTAGAGGTCCATTTAACTTACCCCCTGCAGGCAGATACTCAACAGCTTTCTGTCCTACTTTTCCCCTCTTTGATAGTCCTTGTTTTACATTTGGGAGAATGAAAAAAGGACTGATAAGCTCACTGGTGCAGCGGGTTTTTGTTTCAGCACAAATTGCTTTCACAGATGAAGTTTGAATCATATTTACACATTCCCAAGCTCTTGGGGAATCAGCCTGGACAATGGCAAAGACAGCTGTGTTTTGCTCCTGGAAGGTTTAACTTCATGCTGGTGGTCCAACTGTGAAAGCCTGCTGGTTGAGATCAGCAACACCTCTGGGACCCATTGGATTATCTTACAGAATAGGAGTTCAGGGCTACCTTTGAAATCTGTGGAGCAGCGTGAAATGCAAAATATTTTGCAATTAGCTTTGGAAAAAATCTTTACAATGTTTTACCTAGAATGTGATTGATATTCCATTGAACTTCACAAGATTTTGATGAAGACAGAAAAAGATTTGGTATATATTTAAAAGACTCGTCTTCCAAATATTTCTTTTAAAGGGACAATTTAACTTTTTATCACTTAAAAATGAGCACTATAAATTCTTTATAGAGACAGAATTGCCAGAATGGAAGCAATTGTTTCTGTCAGCTAAGAAACCTTGACAGTTCAAATCGTGAAAATTGGTGTGAAAATTCTTGAACTTAACCCCATTAAAAATTTCAGAAAGCAACAGCACAGATTTCTTTATTTTGAGTTAAGGATCATGATGATTTCAAAAAGAATATGCCTTCTGGACTCCATAGAAGTCTTTCTACATTCTAAATTCTACAGGATATGAACATCAACCACATTTTGCAAAAGACTGTTGAAATTTTAGATTCACACAATGATATTGCAAGTGATTGTTAAAGGAATTATTAAACATTCAAACTATAAAAATTTATACATGCAGGTTTATTTCTTGTACTTCTTCAGTTCATGTAATTGTAAAAGTCATGGAGTTGTAAAGCTAGCTCACCATAAACAGTGTGGTTAATCCCTCATCACGAGAGGAAACATTTTGTGGATAACTCAGTATGCCCCTTCCTGCTCCCCCTCTTCACATTCACAAACACATATAGTTTTTCGCTCCTTACATAATCTTTCAATGCCTTCATCTTCCACGTTATCATGTGCAGGTCATCCTACAAGAAGGTGAAGATGTAAAATGAAAATAAATACATTAGTTTTTGACAAGCTTTAACTCATCACCAAATGTTCTTTAAAAAATAAAATAAAAATAAGACATTCTTTGATAAGAGGAAACATCCAATCTCATATACAGAAGAGAAAATAGGAGAATATTCCCACCTCCCACAGGGACAAAGGAATCTCTCAATGTCTGCGTGGCCCTGGGGAGCCACTCACCAGGATGACTGAGTCCTGCGTGGGTGCAGCTTGTGGTCACCACACGCGAGGCTGGTTGTGACAGAGATGAGCCTGGAAGTTGCTCACAGTCAGATCCTTACAAATATACTTAAAGATTTGTTCAACTTGAACTACTTGCTTTCCTTTAAAAATGCTTCCTGTACCTCCCATTTTAAAGTTAAAATTTCGTCAAGGTAGAAAACTTAAGAAACACAGAAAAAAGAAAAAGAAACCCTGTGATTTCACTCTCTGGTTTTACAGTCACACAGTCTTTTCTGTGGTGTGTGCCCTACTTGTGTTTCAATGTGTCCTCTCTGAAATTCAGGGAAGGCCAACGTGTCAGTATTAAGTGGTGGTACCTTCACCAGGTGCTCCTGTCTTGTGAGTGAGATCAGGGGCCCTAGAGAGGGCCTTGTTGAGGAGCTTGATTTTCGCTTACCGTTCTTCCTGCTGCCACGTGAGAGCATAACCAGAAAGCCCTCACTGGACGTTAGCACCATGATATTGGACTTCTTAGTTTCCAGGACCATGAGAACTACATTCCTGCTCTTTGTAAATTACCGTCTCAGGTATTCTTTTTAATAGCAGCACAAAAACAACTAACACACATCACAGTACGTTTCTTTGTATAGCTAATAGCATACTATTTATGTTGTCATCAATATTTTTCTATGGCAATGAGTATGTAATTCTATCATTTCTGTGTTTTTTTTAAAAATGTTGGTACTTGTATTTCATTGCATGTAATCACCATAATTTATTTTATAAATGTCCCATGGTGGGATTCACTTTCCAGCTTTTTGTAAGTACAAGTAACAGTGAAATGGAAAGCATTTAAAAATGTTTCTAGCTCTCAGGCTAGAAAGTGAAGCAGTAGATGCAGCCAAGACATTGTGAGAGTTGGAAACGCATCTTATATTGATGTGATAAGTTAACTAATAAGCTCGAAAAGCAGGGAGATTGTCTAACGCTTACAGTTTGAAAATCCACCAGGACTGTGGCCGTGGTTACAATGGTTACAGGTGATCAGTGCAGCTGGCTTTCAATCACGAATCGTGCAGGCGTTCCTCACACAGTGCGTGGCCGGCGGCCTCCCCATGTGACCTGATTGGGAATCTTCCCCGCACTCTTTGTGCAGCCTGAGGTGGTGCCTGCTCCTGTGGAGGCCCTGCGAGCTGGGGAAGGAGGTTGGCCTTTGTATCTCCACTCATCCCTCTGCCTTTTCAACCTCACTGCTCCGAATTGTGACAGAAAATTAACAGTGACTGCCTCCTAGGGTTGCTGTGATTGCAAACTAGATAAATACAAAAAAGTGTCTCATGCCAGATGTGCTGGTGTACACTTGTAATCCCAGCACTCTGGGAGGATGAGGCAGGAGCATCACGAGATTTCCAGTTTGAGCAACTAAGAGAGACCCTGTCTCAAAAGAAAAGAGAGCTAGGAATGTAGCTCACTGTGAAGGCTCTGGGTTCAATCCCCAGACCTGTGATCTGTAAAACACTAGGCAAGTATCATCATCATCATCATCATCATCATCATCATCATCATTATCATCATCATCATCATCACCAGTTATTCTCACACAACTCAAATGGCAGTATTTTATACGTGTGTGCATTTACTTAATTAAATTCCACAAGCACTCTCTAGCCACACGGATGGGTGTTCAGGGAAGAGGAAGGGCAGGAGAGAATGGCCTTGTCTGCTCAGTGAGAGGACAGTGCCCAGCTTGAGCATGAAGCAGCCCATCCTCGGTCTGCTGGGCTCACTTCCCCTGTGTGTGCTGCGTGCTGCGGAAAGACAGATGCACAGCTTGCTTCAGGGTGGCCCCAGAATGCTGTCTTCATTTGTGCTCACAGATAAGGATCTGCTCCACACCTGAGGTTTTCAGGGGTGACTCTGATTCCGCATGCATGCCTGGCGACTTGCGGGTGGAATTTGGCACAGAGCACCTTTGCCACCTTGCTCAGAAGCGACTCTACTTTTTATCCTCATTTTATCTTTCACTTTACTGGCATATGCTTTGATGCATAATAGTTATGTTTGTTTTGGTATTAGTGCATATCTATGCACGTACATATATGTATGCATACATATTATCTTGATCATCTTTTATCTCTCTTCCTCTCTGCTTTATCTTCTCCCTTCTTCCCCAGATCCCTTTCCTCATCTCCATAAAGTTTATCTCTCTGTGTCCTCATTTTATAGAGGAGAAAGCCAGCACCCAGTGGTTGCCCAGCGCCTAAGGCTGTTGGAGCGACGTCCTGCAGAATGGTGACATCCTGCAGAAAGACCTTCCTTGTAGCCCACACATATCGTGGAAGCAGAACATCCCACTGATGTCAGGGTTTTGTTCCTCTTGTGGTCACCAATGAGGGACGGTGCCCATAAAAAAAGAATTTGCCAGAACCTGGAATACAAATATTTAATGAGGAAAGCAAGATTTTTATACATGCATACATGAAAAGGGCTGTTTGTCCTGAATGAGAATTTACCTCACCGATCTTTGTCTCACCTGTGGATTTCATGATTACAGGACAGAAGCAGGCCAGGGTTGTCCCTTGGTGTGGGTCAGGAATGGGTGCATCTCTGGGAGCCTGCCTGGTGCAGGGCTGAGGAGGCCTCGAGAAGACCCAGCTTGCCTGCAGTGTGAGGGTTTCAGTAAGTTTTCACCATGGTTCCTTGCAGAAGGGTTGACGCCCTTGTGGGTGCCGGCTTGTGGGAAAACTCCACTGTGACTGACAGGTTTATACGCACTGGTAAATCCGGCTCCAGGTAGCACTTACCAGCTTACCAGGTAAACTCAGGCTTGCCTTGTCTCAGTGGGAAACTTAGTTGCAGGTGAAAATTGAGTGTATCATGGACGTGGTTTCTCACCACCAAAAAAGAAAAAAAAACAACATCCTGCTTGGGAAAGAAAGCACCAAAACCCAAAACCGCTTTTCCTTTTCGTAAGCAATTTTCAGCCAGAAAGGAAAAGCAGTTTTATTTTTCGTGAACCCACAAAAATGTGATATTTGCCAGTGAGGAAATTACACTTGTACAACTGTATTAAAGATTTAAAGATGTTTCCCTCATCCAGACAAATGAGAGAGTTTTACATGCAGCCGCTTAGGGGAAGAGGTGATGGGTAATGTTTTCACAGGAAAAGAAATAGTCCTCCTTGCTTTGGAGGTAGAAGTTGTACTGCAAACATGTGTTAACAAAAACTCTTGAAAAGAAAATGCCTTAAAATGTGGACTCAGAAGCGCTCTCTACTTTCTGTGTGGCTGTTAGTCTGTCACTACCTGAGGGTCCCAGAGGGGTCCTGCTGATGACACTGAGAGGGTTTTTTTAGTTCATTGTGTTACACTTAAACTGTGGCTTGAGACGCTTGCACATGACCAGGCCACTTTTGCAGAGAACGTGAACATGGCAGATGCGTCCTGGAGGACCCAAGCACAGACAAGGCCCGGTCCCCCGCTCTTTGGCTCTGCAGGGCACTGCAGGGGCTGGGTGAGCAACCTTGGTCAAAGGTCCCATTCTTCCGGCAGGAACTGGGGCTCTGCAGGACTGAGTCTGTGAGACAGGTTGTAGCAAACCCAGAGCTGTAGCAAACCTGGAGCCGCAGCCTAGAGACCCTGCTGCATGGGGATGGCGCTTACTCCCAAAGTACTGTGGGGAGGAGCAGGCTGGGCCCCTAGCACATTGCCTCCTGCCTGAACACCAGAGTCTAATATCAGGCCTGGACCAGTGTTAGATTTACCTATCTACTTACGTACTTATTACTTATTTTTGTAGTACTAGGGATTGAACCTAGGCTCTTTGCATGCTAGGCAAGCACTGGACTACTGGGCTATACTCCCAGCCATTTTTGCTGACCCATTATTATATTTTACTTTATTTTTGGAACCAAGAATTGACCTCAGGACCTTGAGCTTGCCAGGCAGGTGCTTGTGCCGCTGAGCTATATCCCTGGCCTGACCCAGTATCTTAAAAATAGTCAGGGACTCTATTTTTATTTTTTACCAGTAGTGACCTCCTCAGAATTTGCCTACTTAGAGATCCTTAAGGTGCCCCCTTTCAAAATAACGCATGCCTCCATTCTCAACCCTGAGCTCCTGTATCTTGAGAAGGTGCCTCTCAAACGTAGTGCACAGCTGTTACCTTCCTATTTAAATGAATACTGGTGAGTGGCAGACAGCAGAACATTCATCATGGTAAAGTTAATCACTACCAATTTAAACCAGAATGGAGAATGTATAATACTCTAACTTGTGGATACTAATGATGGTAGGTATCAGCTACATTCCTTTGTGTGAACAAAGAAAATGCATTTATATATCAATATACAATACAACAGGATAGTGGGCATTTGATATCATTGTCTCTTGGTATCTCTGGAACATTGATCAAGATTCACTCACTATACCAAATTCTACAGAGAAGTACCGCATATAAAGTGTGCATATAACCCACACACATCCGCCTGCATACTTTAAATCACCTCAGGCTTACTAATAGCACTGAATACAATGCAAATATATATAAATAGGGGTTATATTGCCTTGTTTAGGGAGTAATGACAAGAGAAAAATCTCTCAGGCTCAGCACAAATGCGGATACTTTTGATCCGTGGTTGGTTGAATCTACAGAGACAGCATCCGAGGGCCTGGGGTTGCATTAGAACTGAATTGCTGCTGGGAGTCTGTGCAGCTCCGGCTGGAAACAGCTCCATAAACTCGGGACACAGATGGCCTCATCCGTCTATGTGCAGTGTTACAGCTCTGCCTGAGGGAAGATAGCCCGGACAGCCTATCACCCGTCTCGCCAGCACAGCGTTAGAGAGCAAACTGCCAGATAGCTTCCAGGAAGCAGTTAGCTTTGTCCCCTCTGTCAGCATGCAGAAGCCAATCAGGAACCTGGGTCTATGAAGAGTACTTGTCCTGTGCCACACAAACCTAAGTGCCCGGCAGCTGCTTCTCAGACTAAATCCAAATCCACTTTCTCATACTTTTCAGCAACGCTTGCAGACCCTGTGTCTTTCCCCTTCCTTGTGAGGGCTACAAAGTCCTCACTCAGCTTCTAGTGATGGGCACCAAAGCTCAGCTACGACATCAGGTGAGGTAAACCACACAACCCAGTCAATTTTGAAAGAAGAATTCCAGTCATAAGGGGAGCTGAATTTCTGGCAGCTTGGAACTCTACAGTCTGTGTTTGCTACCAGCATATTAATTGTAATCTGGACAGATTCAGCGTTAGTCAGCATAGCTGTGACATCTGAGATAATCAATTTAAAAGAAGAACGGTTTGCTTTGGCTCACAGATTCAGAGGTTTCAGTCCGTGGTCACTTGGCCCCCTTGTTTCTGGCTGTGGTGTCGCAGTAATTCATGGTGGAAGTGTATGGCAGAGGTGTGTTCATCTTATGGTGGTCAGGAAGCCAAGCAAGATGGAGGGACCGAGGAAGGGGCCAGGTTCTAACACCCACTTCAAGGGCACACCCTACGGACCCCACTTCCTCCTCCTTTGCCCCACCTCCTGAGGTTGCTTCAGAGTCTGAGGACCCAGCCATTAACATATGGGTTTTTAAGGGCACTTTCAAACCATAGCAAACTCCAAGCTTCTTCAGTCTATGTGAAAGGACATTGTAGCCTGAACAGTTACCACAAGCAGGCTGCCCCAGAACTCACTGGCTTGTCTGAGAATTCCAGCCTCTTAAATAGTCCTGTTTCCTAGTCCATTGCCCAGTTAATCTCAAATGCCTGGCCAGCCCACGAGTGGACTTGAGGCCACTGTTGCTATGGCTTTAAGGCTTCCACTCTGCCTGCCGCCTGACCAGGGCTCTGCCGGCCCCACCTAAACCCCAGCCTTTTCTGGTGTTCATTCTTGAGAGGCTGTGCTGGCTCAACTGTTCTTTGCATAACAAGATGTGAAACTCTTACCAGTGAGAAAGTCTGCGTTATTCTGGGACAGTGAGAATTAGAAGATCCTCTTGATGTTTATATGAAGTATATATTTTCCACAAATATTCCTACTTCTGTTTTTTAGAGAAATTTGGGGCAAGTTGCTTTGTAGTATAAAACAATACACAGTATAGATCTTTCTTCCTCCCTCTCTCCCTTCCTTCCTTCCTGCTCCTCTTCTTCCTCTCTCTCTGTCTCTGTTCTTCCCTTCCCCTCCCCTCCCCTCCCCTCTTTTCCTCTCCTCCCTCCTCCTCTCCTTTCCTCTCCTCTCCTTCCTTTCCAAGATGGCAGAATTTGTACCTCAATAACTGGCTGTAGTATTTATGTAGGAGAGTGTCACATTCATACAGAAGATTCACAAATGTTCCAAATGATGAAAAAAATTGTATAGCTGGAGCCAGGAGGACAGCAGGCAACTGTCTCCCTGGTGATATCAATAGCTCTATAAATTTATTCTTCCTTTTAAAACATCTCTGCCTTGTAAAAAACCTATTGTCTAACTGTGTTCAATGCCTAGGATCCCATCACTAATTCTATGTTAAGATAAAGTCCCCAGGACCACTGAGATGCATGAAAATTTTCCTCCATGGCATTAACACATTGACACGGATCAATATACTGCTCTAACTAAATTCTAGGATGAGTTATCTTGTACTTACAGGTAAGGTTTGATAGGAGGGTGGTACCTGAAAAGTTTCTGAGAACAGATAAAGGTGGAAAAAATCAACCCACTTAAGGTGCCTTAGGAGAAATCTATTGCAACTTGAGGTTCTGGGTTGTAAAGAAAGTGTCAGGTACACTTGCACATGCAGACTGCATTCACCATGCTTCTGGCATCTGTGAACTTGGTACTTTTAACATCTGCTGTACACAATTAGCCAGCTTGCTCTAGACAACTTCATAATATACCTGCCTCACCTGGCCTTTGCCTCCTGCCTTGACATCCCCCCCCACTCCACCTCAGGAGGCACCTTCATCTATAGGTTAATACTTTTCAAGCCCAATCCAATTTTCTGTTCTCCCTTCAACTCATGAGTTGGAATTCTAGCCACTAGATGGGATGGTATTAAGAGATAAAGTGTTAGGAGGTGATTAGTTTATGAGGGGGAACCTTCATGGTTGGATTAGTGCCCAAGGAAAGTTCAAGCCTGGCATGGTGGTGCATACCTGTAATCCCAGCACTCTGGGAAGTTGAAGCAAGGCAATTGTGAGTTTGACCACAGACTGACCAATTGAGCAAGGCCTTGTCTCAAAATAAAAAGTTTTAAATGGGTTGGGGATACAGATCCACATAAAGACTCTGTGGTCAATTCTTCAGTATTATAAAATGTTTAATCTCTTTGTTACTTCTGGATAAAGCAAGAACCATAAAATCCTTTTAAATGTACCTTCCTGCATTTGCAAGATCCTGTCTTCTTCTTTCCAAAGAGCTGAGAGGAACACGATTGAGCACCTCAAAGGATGATGAAGTTCACAGCATGCAAGGTGGTTATAAAGGTCAACAAGTGGTAATGTAGTGCAGAGCTGCAGGAGGAAATGTGTCATCTGCACTGCACACGGGAGACTGGGAAAAGGCTACTGGCACAGCCATCCACATGCGCATTCACCTGAGCAAATGGTTATGCCTAGGTTAGACCCAGACAATGACTGTGAAAGGGACTTGAGCAGAAAGTTAACTCTCAGCAAACAAGAAAGGCAAAAGGGTGAACAAAAAGGAAGAAACAACTGAAAAGTTGCAGGAATAAAGTTATCTCATACATAGCTATTATTAAAAACTTTCAAAATTAAAAACTAATCAAAAAAATGTATTAGTCAGTGTCTTGATTACTTTTCTCTTGTTGCTGAGACAAAATACCCAGTGCACAAAATTAGGAAGGAAAGGTCTACTTAGCACACAGTTTGTGGAGGTTTCAGTCTATAATCAGCTGGCTCCAAGGCAGGGTGGCAGGGCACAGGGGCGATACAAGACAGCAAAAGCAGCAAGAGCAAAAAGGGAGGAGCAGCTGAGAGCAAGCCTCTTTCCCTCCCTTACATTGTATGCAAGCTACCCGCCCCAGGGTGGGTGTAGCACTCACACCTATAATCCCAACTTTGGACCGTGAGTCAATCAAAAACTCTAGGGACCTGCCCAGGGGCTGTCTGTGGCTTTGTGGGGACATCCAGACACAAACCATGACAGTCAGCTTTCCTATCGTTGAGACACAATATCCAGCACCTACAACTCACAGAGAAAGGGTTTAATTTGGCTCGTGGTTTTTGAGTTTCAGGCCTTGGTTGCTGACCTCAGGGCAGAAAAGATATGGTAGAAGGGAAAGGTGGAGAAAAAATGCACACTCAGAGCAACCAGGAAGGAGAGTGGGAGAACCAAGCTAGAGAAGAAAGGGTGAGGGGCCAGATAAAGTACCCAAGGTCATAGGACCATGACCCACCCAGAAGTGAGCTCCATGAGTCCCAAGCCAATCAAGTGAACACAGTCAAATTTAAACAAATTATGCTTCAGAGATTCAACTGGAGAGAAGAGGGCTTGAGATGAAAACGGGCTGCCACAGTCAGCCCCTTTTACTTCAGCGTCTGATCAACTGGTTGTGTGATGTGTACTGAAAATGACCAAAGCTTAGAAATGCCAAATGGGAAGAAAGACTTACAGGAAAAACCAAATCCACATTGTGTTTTCTTTTGGCTAGAGGAGTCCTTTGAATTTGAATAAAGGAATGAAAGACTAGATGGCCCGGTGTGAACCTTCTTTCAGAGGGCCAAGAGCTTCCTCGTGCTTTGGTGCAGAACTGAAGAACAGAGGTAGTTGACAGTCCCTGACTCCCTGCGCAAAAGCCGGAACAGAATTGCTAGGTAAGCGGGTTTATGGTCACAGGACAGACAGAATGTTCCTTTGGAGTTTAGTGTTATGTTTAAAAACAAGGAAACTTCTTTGCTTTCTTCGCTGTGGTAAACAGTTAAGTATGCAGTTTGTTCTTTCAATGAGAAGCAAAGGCAACAAGGCCATTCTTTTGCCTTTAATTTTTATGACCCTGGAAGGAAACTCTAAGACAACTGAATCATCCCAATCTAGAAAGAACACAGATTCTGCTTTGGGCTAATTTAGTACCAATGAATATGAGCTACTTAAATTTATGTCGTATGTGTTAATCTTGTGTGAGCTTAGCCTTGAAAGTAGTAGGGCTGTTACTCAATGAAACAATATTAAGAGGTCTGAATGCAATGAGGCGAGTTCTTAAAACATTCAAACAGAGAGCTATAATTCTTGGAACCAAGTTTCCTCCTTTCTTTTTGCCTCTGAGTATGCCTGAAGAATATTAAAAATAAGAATAAATGAACTAACAATAAAGACAATGAAAGAATGAATTCTTTGATCTGGGATTTTTCACAACCTACATTGTCTATATAAATTCTGTATTTTGTGAAAGTTTGCAAAGTATAAATGTAGAAATGAATTTTAAGAGACAACCTAGCTCACAGTTTTAAAAGATTAGTTCCCATCTAAACAAATGTTGGTCCTACCAATTTCCTGATGTTAAAAAAGTTAGGCCAAATTGGACCATGAGCTCCAAATTGAGATACATAGCCACACTGACCCCACCTTCTGAGGGACATAAATAGAACTGATTAAACAGTAGAGTTATAAAGATATTTGTGTATTTGTGTGTGACTGGGTATGTATGTGCATTTGTTTGTATGGCATATGAGAAAACTTATAGCAGTTTACACTGAAAAGACAATTTTGAAGACATCTGAAATAACAAGCAAAATAAGAACACATTAAATAAATGCTAAGTGGATTAAGTGACTTAGTAGCTGGAGAAAAATTACTGAAGAATGACAAATTAGTAAAATAGACTTAAAAATAGAAAGCATTACTTAATAGATCTAAGACAAGTAGAGATTATGAATTCATAATTCAAAAAATTCCCACAAAGAAAAATCTAGGCCCAGATGGCTTTAGGAGCAAATGCTACTAAGTGACAAAAGGAGCATTAGTGCAATTCTTCACAAACTCTTCCAAAAACAAAAGGAGTTAGAACACTTATGAACTCATCTTACAATCACCTTGTTAATAAAATCAGGCAAATTTGGGTCAGTATTCTTTATGAGCATAGGTATAAAAAATCTCATGGAATACTAATAAAATAAATCCAGCAACATAAAAAAAGACTAAATACCACACCCAGGTTGGATTTAGCCTAGGAATATGATTCATTGTGCTAACAGAATAAAGGAAGGAAACCCCAACATGGTCATTTCAGTCAGTGTAAAGTATCTATCTATCTATCTATCTATCTATCTATCTATCTATCATCTATCTATCTATCTATCTCTATTGATCTATCAGCATCTGACACAATCCCACACTTTCATAAAAAAGACACTATCTGGCAAGAAATAGAAAGTGGCTTCCTTAATTTCATAAAAGTTGTCTATGAAAAACCTGTATTTACCTTCAAGCTTAGTGTGAGAGACTGCATACTTTTACCATAAGATTAGGAATAAAACAAGAATGTTTGCTGTCACTGCTTTTGTTCACTGTGGCATTGGACATTTTACCTAGGCCCTTGGGAGAAGAAAAACAAAAATCATCCAAACTGGAAGAAAAGAAATAAAATCATCTCTGTTTACAGATGACATGATCCAGTATATAGCAACTCCCATGGATTCCATTAGATAATTCTTCAGACTAATGAATGAGGTCAGTAAGTTTTCAGGATATATGATAAGTGCCTAAAAGTCAGGTATCTTTCTATACACCTACATAAAAACCATGCAGTATCAATGAACAATTTGGAAAGGAAATTAAGAATATACTTTCAATTTAAAAGCATAATATATTTTGGAATAAGTTTAACAAAGGAAGTTAAAGAAAAAACTTGCACATTGAAAACTACAAGACACTTTTGAAATGAATTTAAGAATATCTTTTTAATAAATGAAAAGGAATTTCTGTTCGTGGACTGGAAGACAACATTGCTAATATAACAATGCTTTGCAATATCTACCGATTGAACATAATCCTTATAAAAGCCTAAATAGTTTATTTTTGCAGAATTGGAAAAAGTGATCATAACATTCATATGGAAATATAAAAACCCTACACAATCTTGAAAAAGAAGATGAAGTTGGAGTACAGTGTAGCTCATTGTGAAGAACTTGAGTTCAATCCTCAGCACAAAAAAGAACAACAGCTAAAAGAAAACATTGAAAAGAAGAAAAAGAAACTCCTCCTCCTCCTCTTTCTCTTCCTCCATTAATCCTCAGTTGATTGTCAACAAGGTGCTAAGACAACTCAATGAGGAAGGTAAACCTTTTCAATAAATAGTGTTGAGACAGCTACATATTCACATGTAGAGGAATAACACGAGACTACTTTATATCACAAAATCAACTCAAAGTGGACCATAGATCAAAATTTAATAGCTAAAATTGTAAAACTTCTAGAAGAAAAAATAGGTGTAAATTCTGATGGCCTTGGATTAGGCAATGGTTTCTTAGATGTAATACCCCAATCAAAAGCAGCCAAAGAAAAAATTGACAAGTTGAACAACATCATAGCAAACAAAAGTTTGTGCTGGAAACAATATGATCAAGTAAGTATAAATACAATTCACAGAATGAGGGCACAATTACCAGTCAAATATGTCTGCAAGGGACTAATATCAGGAATACATGAGGAACTCTTAAAACTCCTCCTCCTCAAAAAAAACCTACTTCACAATAAAATTGGTCAAAGAAGATAAATAAACATTTCTCTAAAGAAAATATACAAGTGGACAATAAGCACATGAAAAATATGCACTATCATTAGTGCTTACATAGACCCAAATCACAATTTTTTTTTTTTTTGAGACAGGGTCTTGCTATGCAGTTCAGGCTGGCCTTGAGCTCATTTCTTTATAGCCCAGGCTGGTCTCGAACTCGCAACAATCCTCCTGCCTCAGCCTCCCAAGTGCTGGGATTACAGGCGTGCGCCACCACGCCTGGCCCAAATCACAATTCTGATGAGATAATATTTCACACACACCAGAATGACTAAATTAGAAAAGAAAGACAGTAACAAGTGTTGACATGATGTAGAGAAACTAAAACTGTTACAAATTTTCTGGTGAGAATGTAAAGTGGGGCACTCATTTTGATAATAGTTTGATAGTTTCTGAGAGTGTTACATGGAATTATCATGTGAGCCAGAAATTTTATTTTCTGGGATATACCTAAAAGAAATAAAATATGTATCCCTCAAAACTGTGCACATAAACGTTCACAGCAACATTAACCATAATAGCCCCAAATCACTACCACCACGAACTGATGAATGGATAAGTAAACACAGTATGTCCATTCAAAGGGATATTATTCTGAAATGAAGAGTGATGAATAACAGGTAGGCAGAAGCTTAAACACTTCCCCATGTTGCATATTTTATTATTTCAAAAATATTTTAAAGTGTATGCTAATTTGGTTCATTTGTACTATTAGTTTATCTCAGTTCATTGAAAAGAAAGCTTTGTATTATTATTTGTTTGCTTCTTCTTTGCAAGAATCATTTTGATTTGACTTGTACTCTGAGTAAATTCTTTGAAGATAATAACATACAGCGTAGTAACTACTGTTATTCTCTTATTATTATAAAATTTTGGGTTTTTTTCATAAAATAAGAATAAATAAAAGGACAAAAAGGAATGAAATACTGATACATGCTATGATGTAGATAAAACTTGAAAATACTATGCTAAATGAAAGAAGCCAGAACCAGCCAGAAAATCCATATATTAGTAATGCCATTCATATGAAATATTTAGATTATACAAATATTCTACAAATATCTAGAAGAAGCAAATTAGTGGCTGGCTGGGACCATGGAGGTGGAAGGTCAAAGAGAAATGAGAAATGGCTGTCAGGGTTGATGGCTGTGGTGTTTCCTTTGGAGTAAAGAAAATATTCAAACCTCGTATTGTGGGGATGGTTGCACCTGCTATGCTGAAACCATTAAAATACACAGTTTAAAAGAGTATATACCATGGTACTCAGTGAATTGTGTCTTAATAAAGATATTTAAGAGTAAATATTAAGATTTTAGGCTTGGAAGTGTAAGTTGAATGTTACATAATGATTTATTTTTCATTTTCTCCTCATTTAGTGGACAAACTATATAACCCTTCCTATCTAGAAACAGCAATTATGTACTGATGATTAGTGAATTTCCTCATGTACAGCTTAATTGTATTTAGGCAAAGAGAGTAAAGAGGAAACGTTTATATTTACTAAACACCTGAAACCTGATTCTGGTATATGCCTGGTACAGGGTATTCCAAATTCAAAGAGGCGACCTGTAAATTAGATGGTTGCCTTCATTTAATTGACTAATGCATTACCAGCTAGGTCTAATCAACAATGAAGTCTTGACAATCTAATATAGAAAGGCAACTGTGGTTTTCCCACTGTTGTACAGCAGCACTCAGCTCTGGAATGCTGTAAAGGAGAGGTACACTTATTCCACAGACGTATTTCATTGAAGAAGCAGAGGAGTCATCACTTGGTCAAAATAACAGCAAATATTTTGGGAAAATACATCCCAATTTGCGTGGCTCCTTGCCGGTCACTGGCTTGTTGAATGCTCCCAACATTCCTGTCTAGAAAATATTTCTACTTCCAACATACACAAAAGAGGCAAGCATACCTTTACACAGTAAGGTCTTCTAACCCAATCTCTGAGCTATTTTTATTAGAAGTGTGTGATTCTGTGAGATTTTACATGGAAGAAGTTTGGAGACCACTTGGGAGATAATAAAAGGAAAGCATGTCATAAAACCATTACTGAGGAGGAAGCATATTTGGGCAACCCTGTCACCTCTGAGAAAAGGGAATGTCTCCTCAATAGACTGGCAAACATCACTCATAGGGAGCTTTATCCTTTACCCCTGCTTCATGCATTTGCTCAGTGAGGAAGCTTCCTAAGTTTGGTATTTTCCTTACTTCTTGGAGGCAGCAATAGCATTGCTACTCGATCTTAATTCTGAATAATAACACCGATTCAGGTTAGACCTGTATATAATGGGGATTTCAAAAAAGTGTGACCTAGGTATCATTGAATAATCACGTTAAGATATGAACATATTGGGCATCAGGTGTAACCTCTGTTTTGGGGAAAACATGTTTCAAAAAATTCAGGAAAAGTCTGGCAGTTTCACAGTCAGAGAAGCTGCAGGTTGGATGCCAAGAGGTGAGGAAGGCTCTGATAGGCAAAATTCCGATCCTACAGCTTGCTGAGAGGAAAGAAGGGCAGGGCTTAGAAAGCAGCAGGTCCTCAGCATGTGCTCTCTGAGAAGCTGGGGACAGACTCACATGAAAGCTAGGCAAAGGCCTGCATATCGAAGATACAGAATCATGGCATGGCTTAGGGCAAAAGTGTCAAACGGGCACACCCTCAAAATGGACTGAAGTCTAGGGGTTCAAAGAACACCGAAGAAGGATATTTTAAAGAGCATTGATTGAATAAGAACAAGAAAGTTTAGCGATCTTCATAAGTACAAGAGAGGAAGAAGCAGACAGAGAGAAGAGAACCTTTCATCTGCCTGTGTTTGAATTCTGTGCACCCGAAGAAGAACTTTAAATGCAGCGGGTCCCACATCTGATGGGACCACAGAACTCCAACAGCAGTGCGAAGGTAAAAAGAAGTGTTTCAGGCACCTCGAGTCCAACTGAGGTGGTGCCTTCAGAAGATGAGAAAATATGTAAGTATACAAGTAAAGAAATAATAAAAGAGTGTCTAGTAATTGGTAGCTAACCAAAGGCTAACGTGGTATGATGTTGGTACCCACATATTGTGTGGATTTAGGAATTAAGAAATATTAGGGCTTTGTTGAAGGAGTGGCAGGAAGACTGGCAGCCCCCCGCTTTGGTCCTGGCTAGGCTACATCTGGGTACCGCCGTCTGTGACTCCACTTTCAAGTGGGACCATGGGATACTGGAGCATACTGTTTCTCTTGCTGGAGAAAGAGATGAGGAAGATGGAATAAATAATCTTGAGCAGTTTCACCCACTAACACCACATGGCCCTTGATAACGCCCTTCACCTTCCTAGTGTGGCTCTTCTCTCCAGCCCTGACAAAATAATTGCTTTTCCTCCCAAGCTGCTCCCCTGTACCAGGGGGCTACTCAAGTGCTTCCTGTGAAAGTGGACATTTCTACAGAGGAAGGCTGTAGCAGGTATGGGAGTCAAACTAAAGCTACCACTGACCACTGCTCTACCACTGACCCAAGGCAAGTTGCTTTTCTTGCACCTCATTTTGCTCTTTTGTAAAGCGGAGATACACAAGAATATTAAATTTCTGAGACTGCAATCAGAATTAGAGGATAACACGGAGGAAGATTAGCCTAGGGCTTGATGTGCATAAAATCCAGTGGATGGAGAAGCACCAGAACCACCAGAGACATTCACAGGGACAACCGATTTAGTCCCCTGTGGAGTAGTTCGCCTATGCCGGACATCCTTCTTATAATTGCTTCTGTGCCCCTAGTTCTTCCAGAAACACAATTTGGTTTAGTGGGGCCGTATGTACAGAAGATGACAGAGTAAGAGTCTTCTGCTAGTTGCTGAGCGACTTCAGTTCACCAGATCTGTGTGAACTTTTCTAGAGATGTGATTAATTTCTGACCACCACAAAAACAGAGAAGAGGGGGTGTTCTTAGCTAATTGCTGTCACTTCAGCCTCAGTATCAATGGTTGATTAATAAGGTCTTGTGGGCAATAGACAGCTTACTCTTAAATACTCAGTATTCCCAAGAGCCACAAAGGCAGGAGTGGGATTCCTAAACACTTAAGCTCTAGTAAATGAAAAACTGTAGACATATTACATTTAAAGTTTAACTGAGCGAGAAATGATTTGTAAATCCGCAATAGGAACCAAAATGGGTTCAGAGGACGCCATGCTACCACACAGGCAGGTTATGTTTATAGCCAGAGGAAAGGAAGTGACTTAGAAAAAATGGAAGTGAGCTAGAGACAGCCGAATGGTTACAAAATGTGTCTGTCCTATTTGAAGGTGCTTTGCACAGCTGACCACTTGTGATTGGCTGAGACCCAGACACTTATTATAAGAGTAGGTTACAGTCTGCTTACATATCAAGTAAGGTTGCAGTTCACTATGTATAGAGAAACATTTAGGCCAAAATTAAACTATGCACCAAGCAACTTAGGCCAAACTTAATTCAATGTAACAAATCTGACCATAGTGCTGAAATGTCGAGAATCTTTCAGATTGCTGACTGGTCCTTGTGTTCAGCGGGCCAGGTTTGGGGTGGGAATGTGCCGTGCTAAGCCCTGGATGTCCTGGTCTCAGTGGACCTCAGGAAGGAGCTGAATGTGAAATGTTCCTGACAGTGCTCATTTGGGGCAACCACAGCACACTTACCTATTCAAAGCAGAAGGGCCCGCTGGCCTCTTGGATGCCAGGGGGCTGTTATAGAGTAGCATTTTAATGAACTGAGTGTAAATGCATTAAAAACACATGGGTTTAATGCTCCTTGAAATAAACATAGGTTTACAAAAAATGAAGAGGAAAGCAAATGTTTTGGCAAAATACATTTTGGGTTTTCTTTGAACCCAAAAAATTTGAAAACTCTTCAGGCAATCTTACTCAATCCAGAGTGCCACTTAACTCACTTGTGGTGAAGAATATTACACACAAAAAGTGGGAAAATTCTGCATCTATGTCTAGTTCTGGCATTTCCAGAAAGACAGACCAATAAGAAGATTTCAGAGAACAGCTTTTAAAATACTCAAGAAACAAAGGTGTTTATCTCCCACCCCTCCCACTAATGGAGATCCAATTTAGGGTCTCATGAATGCTAATTATTCCTCTACCTCTGTGCTATATACCCCACCCTCTTCATTTTGGTTTTGAAGAGAATGAGAGAAAAACAAATATGCATGCTTTAATTAACGAAAGAAAAAAAATACATAGCTAACTTATTAATTGGTTGAGCCCAAACACTGAAGGTTCATCTGACTCAACTCATAACCCGTCTGTTTGTATAAAATAAAGCACAGAGGAAAAAAATAAATCTTTATCCCACACCCATGTACAGTGGTACTTGACTAAAAAAATGAAACTACTTGGAAGACCAAGGCGCAGAATCCAGTGAGCATACACACCTGCCACAGGCCTCAGCTGAGCTTTGACCTTGAACACTTGCCCCCAAAATCCAGGGCTCCAGCCTGTCCTGCTCCGTGTGTTTACTGACAGTGGAGGGTCCCAGCCGTCTGCTGCCACTAGCTCCAGGCCTGGAAAGCTTGTGACATTGTGAGACTAGGAACCGGAAGTTCCCTCAGCTGTTCTTCTCCAACCCCTACTTCTCCTCCTTTCTGGGAACCCATTTCCCAACAGGCACTTGCTCTCAGGTGACTGTCAGTTCTGGTGTGAGCAAATAAGCAAGGTGTTTGCTGACAAGGGTTTAACACCTCCCAGAGGCATTTGCATTTTAATAGGGGACTGTTAAAAGAATTCTGACCCCCAAGGAATGAAGTTATGATGTAAAATGCCAGGAACCTGTGTATTTCAGAGCAGAGAGTCCTGTCTTTGAGTCCCACTACATGGTTAGCCAGTCTTGTCTACAACTCTTAGGAGTGGAACACAAACCATTTTTCTTCATTCTGCTTGGGCTGGAGGTCAGTTCCCCAAGTAAAGCAGGCTGGATTCTCAGGAGGAGAATTCAGAGCCCCAGGAATCTTGGCTCTGCCTGAGCAGATATCAGTGAGAGCCTCTGAGGCACTAGAGACTAAGTCACTTCTTGGACCAGCTCCGCTGTGCTTCACCAGGCCAGACAAGGATGAGGTCCCAAGGTTACATGCAGTTCCTAACCTCAAGGAACTCAGTATTTAGTGCAGGCGGCAGAGATCAGCAGATAGGGGTGCGTAAAAGAAGGAAAAGATGGTGATGGCTCCCCCAGCCTGAGCTGTTCACCATACTGTGTGGTCCTATCCCTACTTCTCGCATCCTGACTCCTCCCACCCCATACACACCGTTGAGGGCTTTTCTTAAAGTCATAAAACAAAGGCAGCTGTATTTTAGAAGTTTGCAAAATTACAGAAAAGTACAAAAAGGGAAGCAAAAAACTAACAGCTAGTAATGCCAGCAGAATTAATCAATATTTTATGTTGCTACAATCCTTAATCTACCTTTATGAAATCTATTTATAATAAACTAATGATTATACATATAGTTTTTAATATTTCCCTGTTTATTATATTAGAACTTCCCCATATTGTTGAATAGTTTTAAAAATGTTATGCTCCATAGTACAAACAGTAATAATCAACAAAATAGGACACTGTAATGTGTTAGATTTATGCAAAACAATAGCTTTACTCTCTTTATTAAATTAAGCACTTATTTTAATGGGGAAGAAAAAGTAACTGTCAAAGTTATAAGTGCTGGAGCTCATATCAAGCAGTGTATATATTTTAGGATAAAATATCTTAAGGGAGATGGAAGAACTTTTTTGACATTTTAGAACACTAAACATCATCATTTTTTACACCAGCTTTTGTTTTGTGATATGTCACCTAAGCAGCACTTGAAGTTAATTTAGTTTAGAGATCTGTATTGCATAATAGGGAAAAACTAAAAGTCCTATTATTTCTGAAGAACTTTTATCATTTTCCCCTTGGACGTCAGAGTCTTAGGGAACAGTGAAGGAATATACTTTGCGGGCAACAATATATTTGCTTCAAGATTTTTTCCCCCTTAGTTTAACATATCTAGCCAACATGCGTCTTACACTAATTTATTTTCTTCAAGGAAAATTCACATTTCTGAATACATATTTTTCTTCTGAAAGAGGAGCTTCTTGGTTTTCTGAATAGCATGGATGTAGTCAGCCACTTGTCTAGCATAAAGCTGTTTGTAAAAGCCTCCTTTGATTCTTTGTAGTATCTCAACTACTGCTATAAACAAGAATAGCCTGTAATGTTTATTAAAATGCTCCAGACTGCATAATCTTGTTCATCAGTTCTGGGATAGACACAGGGATCCTTGTTTTTAATACATATGACAAAATATTCTAAGACCCAAGGGCCACACTTTGAGAAGTACTGAGTTAGAAATAGTTGGAGGAATACTGTAATAGTCAGTGTTCCATTACTGTCACCAAATAGCTGAGATAACAAACCTAAAAAGAGGAAAGGTTTATTTAGCTCATTGATTCAGAGGCTTCAGTTGGCTATGTTGTTTTAGGCTTATGGAAAGCAGAACATCATGGCAGGAGAGTGTGGTAGAACAAAGCTGTTCTCCCCATGGCAAGTGGGAAGCAATAAGAGAAAGAAGGACTGGGTTCCCACTAATCCCTTCATGGATATACCCGTAGAGATCCAACTTCCTTCTGCTAGGCCCAAGTATTGCCTTTGACTGCCAACCAAATGTTTAGTACCTGGGTGTTTGGGGAACACTTGTCCAAACCATAGTACTAACAAAGGGATGTCCTAGCTCCTTAGCACAGGACACAAATTCCTCCCTCATCTAGCTCCTACCAGGCTCGTCTCCCAACACTGCACTGTTTCCTTCTATGCCACACACTTCTTTAATACACTGGCTCAACCCATTCATCCTTTGGTTAAGAAAGGCAGTTCTTTTTTCTCTAGGCTTGTTGAAATTTTCATGATCTTTATGAGTTCAAGATCAAATATTTCTTTCTTGAAACCTTCTGTCCTAGCCACTTTCTCATTACTGGGATGAAATATCCCACAGCCACAGATTAAAGGAAGAGAGGTTCATTTTAGTGCCTGCTTTCGGCCCAAAGTTGGCTGGCTCCAAGGTAGTAATGCTATGGGGGAAGGCTCTGGCGGAAGCAAGCTGCTTATGCCATAGAATCCAGGAAGTAAAGAATGAAGGAAGGACCTGGGAGGGAAGTATATTCCTGGTCACACCTCCAGAGTTCCCACCTCTTCTACCTTTTCTGACCACGTCCACCTCCTAATAGTATGCTCAGTAGCTATGGATTCATGGGTAGTTTAATCATTTGAATTAGAATTAATCTACTGATATGATAGTGCCCATGATACTGTCATCTCCCCCAAAGCTCCACCTCTGAACACATGAGCTTTGGGGGGAACATTCTATATCTAAACCACAGTGGTTGGCCCCTGTTCTAAAAAAAGGCAGAATGAATCAGTTCTTTATATGAAGTTTTAGAACCTGATGCTCTTTGAGTATTGGTCACAGAATTACTTATCTATTTGTTTTTCTGCTAATTGGAAGCTCCTGTGGGTACATGACCTATATTATCCTATTATGTGCCTGGTGATTTCCTAGTGCTGCTTGAAATATTTTATATCCAAAAGGTACAGTAAATATAATAAAAAGGAAAGAAACTGCTCAAAAGGAAAGAACAACTGGAATGGGGGAAAAGAGAAAAGGAGGAAGGAGAAAGAAAATATGTACACATATACACAAGATAGCTAACATAATTGCCCTACTAGTTTCTATTAGTTCATTGAAAGGAACAGTTAGTGCTTATATTGTTTGATCAATTTTGAATGCCTGTGTCTGGTAATCTGAGCAACTACTCTGAAGATAACAATATGCAATATAATAATAACCACTGTTAATTTCCTATCATCTTGTTTTGAAGTTCTGTATCCTTTTGTTTTTTTCTCTCGTTAAAACAAAACAAAACAAAAAAACAAAACAAAACAAAACAGCATCTCTACTACACTAGTATGATTCCTATATTGAAGCTGAGGAAATTATAGCTGAGTTAAATCAATAAATGCATGAATCTTGCTAATATTTATTGAATGTGAAAACTGAGCTGGGAAAACAGCCTGCCTTCTAGGGCAGAGACTTGAAAACACAAGGAAAGATTGTTACCACTTCATAGAATTATGAAGATGAAGGGCACTTTGGTCTGAATGTGTGTATCTCCCCCAAATTCATATGTTGAAATCTTAACTCCCTGACATTAGTATGAGGAGGTGGGACCTTTGGAGGGGATGTGGTCATGAAGGCTGAGTCCTCACAAATGGGATTAGTGCCCCAGTGTCTGAATTAGCGTGTTTGCTCCTTCCACTACATGGGGACACAGTAAAAAGTTGCTTTCTATGAGGAACAGGCCTCCCTAGACACTGAACATCAAGGGCTTCCCAGCCATGGCACTATAAGAAATACATTTCTACTGCTTATAAGCCACCCAATTTAAGGTATTTTATTATAGTAGACTGAAAGGACTATGACAATGAGATCCTTATAATTCAGTATCTGAAAGAAAATTAATTTTAAAATTCTAATTTTTTGGTAGAGATTGTATAGAAATAATAGTGCAGCAACATATACTTTTTCAGTAATTTTTTATGCCCACTCAAAAATATGCTATGGAGGGCTTTCATTTGTGAGAACACCTTATGCCCCTTTCCAAGGGCATTCTGCAGAGCAGGCCTTTCTTCCTTTGCGCCAGACAGCTGTTCTGTCAAGCCACAGGGAGAATTGGTTCCAGACATGGTGGCTTCTCCTCAGTTCATTTTCTTAATCCATCAGAATCTTTACACATGTGGGTTGCTCAGGTAATTCCAACTCATGTCACAAAGTCTGGAGCTGAGAGGCTCACTGTTATGGCCTGTGTCTAGATGTCCCCCCAAATCTTCAGGCAGTCACAGGTGGGGCTAGATCAGAGATGGGTGGGTCTAGAGTGTTTCTTGCTGGGATTAAATTGTGGTACTGCAATTAAGAGTCTGTGATCAGAAACTGCTCAATAGGAAAGAGCAACTGGGATGAAGGAGGGGAAAGGAAAAAGAAGGAAGAGGGAAAAATATGCATATGTATACACAGGATAGCTAGGATAATTGTACTGCTAATATCTGTTGGCTTATTGAAAGGAACTGTTAATGTGTAATTGCTTGATCAATCTTGCGTGCCTGTATCTGGCTATATGTGCAACCATTTTGAAGATGACATTATGTAATATAACAACCATTGTTAATATTCTATCACCATGTTTTGAAATTCTGTATCACTGTTATTGTTCTCTATGGTGTTTTGTTCATGTATTTGTTTTTGTTATTTTGGATACTTTTAAAATGTAAGAAAAAATTTATATGTATAAGTACAGATTGCTGGAATAGGTGTATTGCTGATGTGTGTGTTTTATGGAAAGGAACAATCCATGCTTAAAATTTTTTTTCTTAACCAATTTTGCATGCTTGAATTTGATAATCAGAATGACTGATCTGAAAACAACAATATGCAGTATAAGAACCATTGTTGAACTCCTACTATTTTGTATGATGAAGCTCTGCATCATTTCCAATGTTTTTTTTTTTTTTTTAATTACTTGTTACTGTCTTTGATTGTTTTCTTACATTCTTATGCCTGGTGGGCTGAGCAACTTCCTTGAAGATGTAATAGTATGTAATGTGACAACCACTGTTAATTCCTATCATTTGTTTTGAGGCCATGTATCATTTTTGTTGCTTTTATATTGTTTTGATTTTGTCTGTATTGCTATTTTTTTAGTTTTTAAAATTTTTAAGATAAAAAGAGTGTGTGATCACTAAATTAGTCCATTGATTGATTGGTTTGGCATAGTTCTGGGTGTGGCCGATACAGGGTGTGCATGCTACCAGCCTTAAGGGTGTGTAGCCTGGGTAGAGTATAAGGCACATGAAGAGGGCTGCTGCTATCGCTTGCTGCTTTGCTACTTCACTACCTGCTGCCTTCTGCTTTGCTGCCCTCTGCCTAACATGAACTATTTCTGCTCTGTGATGCCCCTCTGCCATGCCATGTTGCCTTGGAGCCAGCTGACTATGGACTGAAACCTCTACAAACTGTGGGCTGTAATAAACCTTTCCTCCTTTAACTTTGAGTGTCAGGTATTTCGTCTCAACAGTGAGAAAAGTAACTGAGACACTCAACTTAAACATTTTGAGGGCTCAAAGCAAAACAGCAACTGGAGGCTCAGTCACTTTGGTGAGAATCTGGGCTCCTCAGACTCCTTGGAATCCCACCCAGGAATGCTGTGCTGTAAGAATGAGGACCGGGCACGTTGCTAATGTCCATCTCTGTCTCCTCATGTTTGGTTCCTTCTCAAATTGTGAAGGGAAGACTCTAACTCTATATGTGCACTCTGCAGCCAGCCTTTCGTGGTCTCCACCAAGAAGCCAAGTGGAGCATATCAGTGTCTCTAGTCCCCCTTGGGATGACAAGTCCAGAGAAGAGGTCTGCACAGGCTTTAGAACTAGGCTTGAGGTGGTTTGTACAGAAAATGAGAGGTTTAGGGTCCACTGACTGTGGTCTAAAATGGAAAATTTGGGCCCTTTCAAAGTGCAAGTGAGTCTTGCTGGGGGCTAAAGATAGTACTATATTTAAACATCTAATAGTATGTTGCCCACGTTCAATCTTCCACTTAAACTTTCAAGAGATTCTCTAGTTCTCTTTGAAGCACTTAAGTGATAATGAAATCATTCACAGTTAAATGAATGATCACTTAAATTGTTGGTGGAATTGGTTAAATTGGTTGACTTCCTTACTGCAAAGTCATTTTCACAAGGATAGTACTGAATCTTGTGTTTCCGTTGCCTAACCCAGTGCCTGGTACAAGTCGCTCAATGTGTACTTGTTGAGTGGATGAATGAAAGGAAAGTTTATTGAGCCTTTTAGAAACAGGTCTTTCAAAGAATTTTACACAAATTTTGTTTTTTCATTGTCTTGCATTATTATCACCAACAACAGCTTTACAGAATAAAAATGTAAATATCATAAAGGATCTTCTAGCCTTTGGTCTCAAAAGTAAAATCCCTACATCTATAGGGATGAAGAATTTGGGTAAAATTCTTGGGCACAGGGCCATACAGACACGTATAGTGTAAATCCTGTAACGCAATGTCAATATCACACCACACAGTTTTTGCTTCTGGAAAATTCCAAAGTTAGCATTTTTTAAAATTTTAAATAAGACTGGAAATCAAAAGAATTAAATTTGCCTTTCATGAGAAGGCACACAATTCCACTTATAGATCTTCATAAAATCTTGAGGGAAAAATCCATTTTGAAAGAAAAACAACTCTGGGTGGTGTCTGAAAATTAAGAAGGCGGCTAGAAGCTTTGCCAGTGACAACTGTGAGTAATAATGTGGTATTAAATTTTATTTTCCATTTTTAAGATTGAATTTTTTTAAAAAAACAGCAGGTATGTGGACATATTTCTAACAGACATCCTGTAAAAAATTAGTTTTATTTATCTCAGTTCATATGAATATCATAATCTTCAAGGGTAAAGTTTTGATTTGTAGAGAGATGAGATCCTTATGGACAGGAGGGCCTGATGCCTCAATGTAGGTTTTATTATTCCCAAAGCTTTTGTTCTCTCGTTGCATCTTACATATTAGTGGGCATATATTAGCTTCTAAATATAAAATCTGTTCTCACTTGGAGCTTATTCTGCAGTTCCCAATGATCTAGCACAGATAATACTGAGCGTATATTATACTTTCTGCAAAACACATGGAAAGATGACAAGATTACTTTCACCAGGAAGCCACGTTGGAGAGTAGCTGTCATAATCAAGTGAAAACTGTATTTCAAGCCACAGAAAGTCAGAGTGCATTGGAAACAAACTCTCTACCTTTAGAGCTTTGGAGTTTCCCAGGGACTTAACAAACCTGAATCCTGTATTCTGTCTGGAAAAGAACAGACAATAAATGCCACTTTTGGAGTCTAAAAATAAAACCAGCCCGATCAGTCTTCAAGGTAGTAGAAGACTATCAATCACCCATTTCCCCTCCTGTAACCTAGTGTTTCTCAGAGTTGGCTGAGCCTTTGTGTGAATAATCCTAACCCAAGTTCTCTTCTTTGGCCCTTTTTTTTTTTTTTTTTTTCTTTTGTCTTTTTGAGATAGGGTGTCACTTTGCAGTTCAAGCTGGCCTTGAGCTCACTTTGTAGCCCAGGCTGGTCTCGAATTTGCAAAAATCTTCCCGCCTCAGCCTCCCGAATGCTGGGATTACAGGCATGCGCCAGCACGCCTGGCTTGGACCTACTTTTAAAAATTGTGATAAAACATGCATAACACAAAATTTGCCTTTTTCACCACTTTTATGCGTTCAGTGCAGCAGGCAGCGAGTACATTCACACTGTTGTGCACCCACCACTGGCATCCTTCTCCGGAAATTTTCCATCTTCTAAAACTGTAACTCTGTGCTCATTAAACAGTAGTTTTAAGTTTAAAACTACTCAAGTCCTTGTGGCAACAGTGAAGGGTGATCGGTCCTAATGATGCGCGCATGTGCGTGCGTCCGTGCGTGCGTGCGTTATAACGTCATTAAGTGAAGGGATCAGGAAGCAGGCTTATTCCTCCTGCGCATGAGTGTCACACAGTGAGGCCAGGCTCTGCCCCCGCTCCCAGCCCCACTGTTGATTGTGGGATGTGAGGCCAGTTGTCTCTGGTCCCCCTGCCTTCACTTTCTCATCAACAAAGGGAGTTTGATCCTGGGACTATCCTTTGGGAGTCTCATGAGCATGAAGTGAGCTAATAAACTCGAGCGCCTAGGGCTACCTCATGCTCCACAGGGATCGCTACACTAACAGGTGATACCTAATCTAAAATCTCATGGACGATCCACTTGCTGCAGTACACATAGTGCCTATACAGTTCCAGGGCTCACTCCCTGTGATAACCTGTATCCACCTTGGCATATGACATATTAGCTGTCTGAATCTGGACTTTTGTATTCACACTGCAGGATCAGATCGGTAGCAGACCAGGAACACGGCTCAGATATGTTCCAGTGTGTAACTGCTGCTGACTCAGCACGAGACAGAGGCTGTTGAGTTAAGAGATGTCCTGGTTGCGTCTCAGACACAAACTGAGGCTTATGCTGCCATCATCGGCTCTTCTCTTCATTATGTGAGCTGGAGACACGTGAGTCCTTCTCTCTATCCTCTGCATACTGTGGTCTCTCCTACTCTGTAACTTAAATAATACGTATACTAAGTTGGTGGTTGTTACCTAACATCAGATTGTTCAGATATTAATGTTTCCTCCACCACTTACTGCTTATGAAATCTCAGGGAAGTTTTTAGCTTCTTAGTTTCTTTATGTGTAGAGTAGGATTAATTGTAGCTCTTGCATCATATGATTATGGTGAGGAATAATCCTATGCATGAGAACACCAAAACCTTAGCAGGTGTACAGAACTTTTACTGCCTAGGCAGGTGGTAGATGAGTTGAGCAAAGATCAAACTTTCTCAAGCAAACTTTTTTTTTGTTTTGTTTTGTTTTTTTCCGGTACCGGGAATCGAACTCACAACCTTGCACTTGCCAGGCAGGCGCTGTGCCACTGAGCTAAATCCCCAGCCCCTGCAAACGTTTTCTTGAAGCAGAATAATGTATTGGTGCTACGAACCAAGTTAAACATTTCCCCCCTCAATCTAAAACTAAAAAGAAATGGTGACTAATAATTTTTCGTTATGTGCTAGGAGTTAGGCTCATTCAAATCTTAATATGTTCCACCTGCATAAACGTTAAGCCGATCCTTGTTTTGCAGATGAGGAAACTGAGGTAGCAGAAGGTTAATGAACTTGCCCAAAGTCACAGAAATAGTGAATGACAGGACAAACTAGTTGACCATGTTTCATTCACTGTGTAAAGCAGCCCCCAGGACAAAGTGCTAATTAGCGAGAAGTGATTGTACAGAATGATAGTGAAATAATCATCACAGCACTGTGCTATGCTGTGCCACAATATAGATCCTGAAGTGCGGACACTATTTCTCCTATAAGTAGGAAATCTATTTATAAAAGGGCACTTGCAGGCTGAGGTTTTTTATTTTTATGCATAACATAATTTTAACTATAGCATTTGTTCAAAACCAAATATAAAAATGGGATTAGCGTTATTTACTACCTTGAAATTTGGTGATTATAAAAGTGCTCTGGATAAAAATCTAGCTGCTTTGTGCTCACTAGTTCTGGCTTGAAGATGTAAGAAATACTCATACATGTACATATATGCATATGCACACACATATACACATACATACATACATTTTTGGATAAATCTTCATATTTTAAATGAGTAAAACTGGTTAGTGTTTGTTATGGTTGATACATTGTGTCAACTTGGGGAGTCTAGAGGTTTGGCTAAGTGACTCAGCAGTTCTGCCTCTTGGGGTGAAAAGGACATGCCCTTACCCTTCTGGGATGTTGTTTATTGTGTTAATTTGAGAAGTTTTAGAAGGTTAACTATGCAACTCAGAAGGGGTCCAGGGTGCTTACTTTGTATACATCCTGAGCCTGTGGAAGAGGAGGGCATGGAAATTATGTGAGAGCTACATGCCCCTTAGGTGGGGGTAGCCTGTTTACAAAGTAAGGGAGGGAAAGAAGCTGCTTGCCGCCATTCCTCCCTTTTGCTCTGGCTGCTTTGCTGTTCGGCTGCCATTCCCCCCTTTGCTCTTGTTGCTTTGCTATCTTCTGCCTTGGAGCCAGCCAAGTATGGACTGAAACCTCCACAAACTATAAGCTAAATAAACCTTTCCTTCCTTCATTTTGGACGTTGGGTATCTTGTCTCAGCAACGAGAGAAAAGTAACCAAGACAGTGTTGTAGAGTCTGCTGTGAAAGACAGGCACAAAACCAAATTATAACTTTAGGAGGAAAACCATACCTGAGTGTCTGTTGCTTTCCAAATTTTTGACATGTTTTCAATGTAGGAAGAAGTTTTCTAAAGAACCTTGGTGGTGGCTGCAGAGGGGAGAAGCCTTGACAGCTCCATGCTATGCAATCTGCATCATTTGCTTTTCTAAATTGTTATTTCTTGCCAGGGTCAATAAACTGCTGTAAGTGGTTTAGTGTGTTTGATTGGCTGCACCTATGTATAAAATAAACAACACAGTTAGTATTCTTTTCACAATTGATGACGGTGGGTGCTGTGCAACCACCCTGTATAACCCTTAATGAGGGAATAATGAAATTTACCTAGCAGAAGTATCAGAAAGAAACATGTTTTTCTACTGCCCAAGTCCATGAGTAACTTCCCAGTTGCTGTATAAGAATTTTATATACAGGATGTCTTAAATTCCAGCCCATATGCCAAACAAGCATTTTAAAACCTGTGCTTGTCTTATCTGGGATGACATCAGAGTGATTAACATTTTCCTTCTTTTAGAACAGTGTCAGCAGGATTCATAAATTAATCAGGAGTGCTCAAGGTCTGAAGAAAATTCAAACTGTTGAATTAAGACAAGATGTTTGTTCTGAGCGCTAGCACGAATGGGGTGCTATATGCAGTAACTCATAAAAACTGTTATGCATTGAGGTATTTACATGGAATTTCATGGGCATCCTAGTTTTATTTTTAAATTATGCAGTTAAGCCTTAAAACAATAGGCACCACACTGAGAAAGTTTTTCAGAAGAAACATCAGGTGGGTTGGGAAGCAGATTTAATTTTCAATTATGAAATCTAGTATCAAAGGGATAAAATTTTAGTTTTGTTGTTTTTTAAAGGGAAGGATAACTGATAATACCAATACACAATAAATTTGCATTATCGTAAAACTGGTTTTTTTTTTTTTCAAAAAAAGCAAAAGTTAATTATTTTGTTGTGTAAGAAACTATGTGATTCTTAAAAGTGACCAAACCCTAAAAAAAAAAAAGAGGGATTTTTAATAAGTAGTTTTGGAAAGCCAAGCTCATGGCGTCCTTCCAAGCTGGATAAATCAGGAAGAATGGTCTGTACCAAAGGGATGGTCTTTTGGAAGAGAGTAATAAAGTAATCAACCTAGATTCCTCCTGCTCGGCATAAACATCAAAGCTCTTGTAGCAGCTCATAGCAGAAGAATCTGCTTCCATACATTTGGGCAGATTTTTGGCACCTGGTTAAAAAGATTGAGCAACAAAAAGCCTGGCTTGAATCTCATTAAAATTAAATATTAAATGCATACTCTTGCAATTAGAAAGTCCTTTGATTGGAACGGCTCCTTAGTACATGCAGGGCTTGGAGAACTTCCTTTATTTGTTTAATTCAAAAACTTGCTATTTTCATCTCTCTGTCCAGCCATGCCAGCTCTCCCACAAAATATTCTTTGAAGAACATCTAACTCTCCATAAAACATCTAGTAGAAGAGGGGGGGAACACCCATGGTTTCCTAAATGCCTGTCAATAAATAAAAAGCAAGAGAATTTCATACTAAGTTCTGGAGTCCCTTTGCACATAAATTTGATGAGATGTGATACTAATGATTAAGTAATCATGAGTGTTGATAAATGGTTATTTGTTTAAGCTAATTAATGGCATGAAAGCGACTTCCCAAAACAACCCTTTTAAATCCTGCTGCAGGTTTCCAAGGAAGCCTACATTTTCCAACCATTCCCAAAGAATTTGAGCAGAGCCACCCACTTTTTGCCAGTGGTTTAGCTGGAATTAAAATTAATAACTCTTTGGCCTACAGCCTTTGCAAAGACTGCTCAAAATGTTTCAGTATTGCATGAGTGTTTTAGATTCTCGCCTGTGAAAAATGCAGTCTGGGCTCTGGCCTTGAGCAATGGAACCCTCCATCTGGAAATCAGTGCCTTAGGTCTTCCCAGCAGTGCCAAAGTCTCCAACCGATTAGCAACCTCAGCTGCTAACCTCAGTCACCTAACTTGAATGCATTGTTCACTGTAGCCCCAACACATTGCTCGGGTTTTACTTCTGTCTAATCAGGTCAGGATTATTTTTCCCTCCAAACTTTTTATTTTTAAAATTTCCAAATTTACATAAAAGTAAAAAACAGCATATTAAAAAAAAATCCATGTGCCTTACAGCTAGATTTATCTGTTCACATTTTGCCGTATTTTCCCTCATTTACTCTTACCTATTTAATTTCATTGAATCCTTTACAAGTCAGTTGCAGTCGCTCTGCCTCTTCACCGCTATGCACATTATCATGAATCTCCCAAGCATAAGGATACAACCACAACACCATTATCCTACACTCCCGAGTTTATCTCCAGCCACCATGTCATGGCAAGTCCATATTGAATTTCAAATGCCTTCTGGTTTATTTTACTTTTGTGATGTAGGGTTCGAACCACGTTGGCGCTTCAGTGCAAGGTTGGTCCACTGTGTGTGCCCGTGATATCTTTTGAGTTCCTCCTAACTGAGACTCGGTCCCCTACATTCTGTTGTTGCTCTCGTGACAATGTGTCTTCTGAAGAGCCCAGGCTAATTTTCTTATGGACTCTTCCACACTCTGGAATGACCTGATGGAGTTTTCATTGTTATGTTCAGGTTGAACGTGCTCTGGGGAGACTACAACATTGTGGTGGGTTATGTTTCTTAGTGCTTTATGTACATGAGGAAAGTTGTCTCACCATTGGCGGTGCTAGATTTGGTTAACTGGGTCAGGTGGATGACCCAGAGATCTCTCCATTGTGAGGGAGATTTTGTCCTTTGGGATTAGTGAATAATCTGGCGGAATATCTAGACTGTCTGACAAATCTGTTCCTTGATGTTTTAGCTTATACCTTCAAGATCCTTTAATGACCCTTCCTTGATAAAATTATTGGGAAAGCAAAATAGTGGTTTTTTCATTTTCTTTTAGTAATGTTTTCATCATTATCTGGTAATTTGATACAAAATGCTCTTATTCTCCACCCTCTTCTTTCTCTATTATCATGAGCTGACCTTCTAAAAATGAGTTTTATAGATTGTTGCCATCGCTGTTCTTGTGGCATTCAGAAATTCCAAATGTGGTTGATATGAGTGACTTCAGAAGACGCTTGTACATCTTTCACATCGTCCCTTTAGTAGATGAACACTTGTTTTCCTACTACATTGAACCTTTTATTCTTCTTGTTCCAGGGCTGGAATTAGCTATTACTGTAACAACTCATGGTGCCATTATTTGTAGCTGCTTTAAGTAGACTAGTGCTAGAAGGAAGAAATTATAGATTAAACTTTAGCTACAATTAAAATTAATATTACAAGACTATTTACCTTCTGAAATTTTATATTCAAACCTCTTTTCCCTTACATTGTAAACCTGAAAATGAGTTTGCTTTGTAGCAAAATTGGTATTTAATGATGAAACTATTTTGTTTACTGTAGGTTATCCCACACTTTTGTAGCATAACTGTAGGTTATCCTACAAGTACATCCTAGATGTACCCTACATCTACAGTATATAGAAATTTTTGTTTCATTTGTTTACTGTGATAATATGACACTCAATTTATCAGTTTTGACAGAAATAGCCTACCAGAAGGTTGAGGGGGAGAACTGCCACATTAGCAAGTTGAGTTTTCCATTCCATAAATATTGTGATTTATTTCAATCTCCTTTGACTTCTGTCATCAGTATATTCAATTTGTGATTCGGGTATTCCACATATTTTGTTAGATCTTGACATGAGAATTCCATGTTTTTGTTGCAGTGGTAAAAATGTTGCATTTCTAATTTCATTTTCCAGTTTTATATAAGCTATATGTAGAAATACAATTATTTTTGAAATTTAACAATTTAAAACTCATTTATTAGTTCTGGGAGCTTTTTTTTGTAGACTCCGAATTTCTTTTTTGGTTGACAACTGTGTCACCCATGGAAAGAAACAGTTTTATTTTTTCCTTTTTAATCTATATATTTCCTATTATTTTTCCTCACCTTATGAGTTTAGGTAAAGCATCCATGTGATGCTAAAAGGAGTCATGAAAAAAATATATTCTTGCTTCTTTACTCATCTTAATGTTGAAAATATTCAGGTTTTTACTATGAGATATATTAACTACAGAATTATTATAGATTCTCTTTGGCAAAATTTAAATTCTCTTCAGTTTCTGGTTTGCTGTGAGATATTTTTTAAAAACTATGAATAGATTTTAAATTTTGTCAAATGGTTTTTCCACATCTATAAAGATGTTCATATAATTTTCTTGAGTCTATTGATGAATTAATTAATCTAGTTATGAATTAGATTTAATGTCAAGTGTTAAGTCAATCTTGTAGTTTTGATTTGGTCATGATGTCTTTGGCTAATAATTTGGCAATTATATTTATATGTATGTTTATGAACCATATTCTTTTGGGTGATTTAGTTTGAACTCTTTTCAAGGTTGGTTCTTTACTCTGCTGTGTAAAGTCTTCTAAGGATACATCAATGATGTTCTTCATCTCTTTTGCTTCACCTCTGTGCCCTTTTTTAAAGACCAATTCCATTTGAGCCTATCTTTTCATTTTCAGCTCTTTCCTGAATTTCCCACTGTTTTGTGTTATATTTTGTACATTTTCGAGATGTAAGTGCTAGTCATTTTAAACTTTCTGATAGATACTCCCACATCTAGGTCATCTCTAAGTCTGATTGTGTTGGTTATTTTGTCTCTTGATAGTTGATTTTTCTCTCCTACTTTGTTTGGCACTTTTGCATGTGATGATAACTTTTACTGGATACTAAACACTTTGTGTAAAACAGAAGACTGGTATAAACCTGTAAATCATATGCCTGTTAGTAAGCATACTTCTCTGGCTGTATAACAGGAAATTGAGTCAGTGTAGACAGGAAGTGAGCTTGGTTTGAGTTTTGTTGCTTCAATTAATTTCTTCTAGTGTTAGGATGAAGACAGGGAAGACTGAGCTCCTTCTCAATATGTTGCTTCACTCTCAGATTTTAGATATTTTTGTCTACTTTTACTACAGAGGGAACTTTTCTCATGGTCTTGTCCCTCCTCCAATGACAGACTGTCCTTTTATGTTACTTCTTGGTAGCACAGAATTGGGAGCTGGGAGGTTCCTTTGTTGTTCTGGTTTGGCCACAGTCATAGGGATCCATTGTGTGTCTGGGACTCAGGGGTGCCATTTTCTGTGCCTCCTTCCCATGAAGATCAGCCAAACACTACCTTTCATTGGGGGTATATCTTGGCTGGTGGCATTTTCTTTCCTCTCGGAGAAGGGACTGCTACACTAGTGCTGATGTGGGACCATGACTTCTTGCCCTTCTATCAGCATTGAATGGGCTCCCCCCGCCCCCTGGGCTGCTTATCCTCTTCCCAGCAACAATAGGGCTTTACTGTTCCCTGAGGCAGCATACATTCTGGCCTCTCTCTCTAGGACCCTCAGACTTTTGAGGGAAGAACCTAAGAAGATTGCAAAGCTTTGCAATTTTTCCAAAGTGGTAGCAGATTCACTCCAGGATTTTCTTGGCAATGATTGTGTGTTTATTTCCCATAAAAATTTTAGACTCAAATTTCATAAGCAACAAAAGACCTGAAGTATATCTATCCCTATATGTTCATATTTTAGTTGATGATGGGTGATATTTTTATTACATTGAGTCCTCATCTCCAAGAACAGAGTATTTCATTTTTACTTGCTCAATTTTACTTTTATATCTTTCAGGCCCGTTTTCCTCACAAATGCTTTATGCATATTTTGTTAGGTTTACTTTGAAGTACTTTTTATGTCACTTATGGCTCAAACAAATTGTAGGGCTTTTCCTGATGCCCCCAACTTCATGTCAGGATACAATGTTACTGTGAATGAGTCCTTGGTGTTCCAGTCATGTGGTCAGTCTTGGGATGTAAAGCCAGAATCCCTTGCTCTTGGGGCTGTAATGATGACACTTTTGAAGTCCTTAGGAAAGAAAATGTTATAAATAGAGATAAGAAGTGCCAGGTCATCTCATTCTTTGTGACCTCTCTCATAGGTCCAACTACAAGGACAGACAGACTACAGAACTACAGCTAAAGTGAAGCAGGATGTTTCCTGGGTCAGTGAGACTTCTAGTGATAGCAAAGATAGAAGGCATGACAGGACTACAATCCGTATATGAATGAGACTGGGCACCAGTGGGTGGAAACTGGGTAGCAAGTCCCCTGGGTTCATCCCATTTGTATCTGAGTCCCTCCTTTTCTCAGTGACACTGAAGGGCTCCTCCTAACCAATATCTCCAAGGCTGTCATGGTGCTTGGGGTACACACAAAAGATGTTCAAAAATGTTAGGAAATGGGGAGTTCCACTGGCACCAAGGGCTTACCCAGTAGTTTGGTTGTGCACATTATTTGCACATACACATCCGAACAGGAAAAGGTGGAGGCAGGGCCAGGAGAGGTGTAGGAAGGTGGAAGGTGTGGAGGCAAAGAGAAAACTCAGGTGGCTACAAAATAGGGCTGCAAATAGAATACCCTTGTTTTCTTCTGAGTTCCTGTGGCATGGCATATTGTTTCTCATGCTTTGCCTTTCAGTCTGTGAATTTCTTTTCGAGTTAAATGTGTTGCTTGAATGCAGCATATTGTTGGTTCTTGTTTTTGATCCATGCTGCCAGTCTGTTTCTTTTGATTGGTGAGTTGAGACCATTTACATTGATGGTAATTACTTACATGTATTGGCTTATTCTTTTCATGTTATTTTGCTGTTATTGGTTCCCTGTCTTTCCTCTTTGTTTAATTTCTTGCCCTGCCTGGTGGCTTCTTTCTATTGGTGTTCTTGTGCTTATGGTCTTTGTTTGCTCTTTCTACTATATCCTTCAGAGCATTCTGAAGAGCTGGTTTGGTGGTTATGAATGTCTTTAGCTATTCTTTGTTATGGATTATCTTATTTCCCCATTGATTTTGAAAGATAGTTTTGCGGCTTATACAAATTTGAATTGGAGGTTTTCTTTTAGGGTTTGAAATACCTCACTCTAGGCTCTCCTTGATTTGAGGGTTTGTGCTGAAAAGTCTGTCTTGATTCTGATGGGATTTCCTTTATAGGTGATTTGTTTCTTTTCTCTAGCCTCTTTTAATACTCTGTTCTTGTGCTGTACTTCTGGCATCTTGATTATTATATACTTTGGTGTACATTTATTTTGGTCACAGCTATTTGAAGTTCTATGTGCTTCTTTTATTTGTATGTCAAATTCTTTATCCATGTTTGAGAAGATTATTCTCCTATTATTTTATTAGGAAATTTTGTTTTATTCTTTTCCATAAAATAAAAAAAAGAATGCATAGATGAACTTCTTTACCTTGTTAATTTGATGTGTGGTCTGGGGTTTGTTCTTAACCTTGTAGGCTCTGACAAAAGATGTCTACAGTAATCCATCTCTCCAGGATAGAAAGCATTTATAGAATGATAAGATTGACTGTGATCAGAACCCCCATGTATGATCCTACAGACAATGTCCAGGCCAAGGCCCAAGTCCTGTATCCAGACAGAGATTAGGGGTTACCAGGTCCCTGTGTTCAGAAGAGAGAGAGGATCTTCTTGTAGAGATTTGTGTTACCTTTCTGAGCAGAGGACTGCCCTGTATTCAAAAAACTCAGTGTTTAAATGGGTGATATGGTCTTACTAATTAGCAGACTAAACCAAGAGTAAAGTTAGTGTTACAGAAAGATTCCTCTCATTACACAATTGCAAAAGGCTCACCCTCTTATACAGTGTGATGGATACAGACTTCCTAGTTACAAAGCAAAATCCAGGTGTGACAGCACAAGAAATTTAGTTCTATACAAACTGAATTATCTGAAGTTTCAAGTCCCCATATCTCCTAATGGCAGATAACAAAATTGCCAATTCAGGGTGTCAGTAGCTCATGAAGGGTGATAAGGCATGTTCTATGCATGTACAAATCTGTCAATGTGAACTCCATTAATCTGTATAACCAATAAGTGCTGATAAAAATATGGTAAAGATACAGTCAACCCCTTTGAGTAAATACTCAGCCGGTTCTCAATTTGTCACAAATTGCTTTCTCTGATCCCTAGAGGTGACTGCACCCTTTCATGAAGGTAGAACATGACTTTCAGTAGCATCACTGTACTTGGCTTCTCTGGGCTCTGAGTCATGTATAGCCGGTCCCACCACATCCTCAGCATCACCCTCCACTCCTGTAGCACCTCTAGGAAACTGCAGTCCTTTGTCAACTTCCAGGCACATGTGGTCTCATATGGTCTCTTCTTTGGTCTCATACCCCTGTTCAAGACTATACTTTCTGTGCTCCACCCTCCTCCACCTTGGGTTATAGATTACTCTGCTGTTGGTGCACTTGGCTACTTTGAAATTATTCCTGTTTCCCTGGGTTTCCAGTTCTTTTAAGGAGCTGAACATTGAAGCTCCTTTAAACTTCCCTTTATTCACATCTTGTTCTTTTCCCAAGGTTTTTTATCTGTTTGCTTATACCTTTTGTCATTCATCAGCACACTTATTTTAAACAACTCTTTAACTTTCCCAAAGATTCAGGTATCATTTTCAGTTCGTGTCAAGTCCCTCAACATGATGCTTTCTACTCTTTTAGATTTTGTGAACTTTTGTTGGGAATGCATCTTTCGTAGATATTCCCTCCCTGTCACTTCTCCATGGTGATAAAATGTTCAGCTTTGTGTTGTAGGACTATGTGAATCATGTCATAGCTCCTTACCTACACATTGGGCAGATCTAGGCTTTTGATTTTCCCTGGGTTATGTTCATTTTGTAGAAACTTACAGAGAAATGAAGGCTTCCTTGAGGCAGTAAGTAGAATGTTTCTGTTTTCTACATGGGTACTTACATGTTAGCAGGATGGTGGCATGAGACAGAGCCATCACTTAAGTACCCAAAGCTTTATCTACATGTTTCATAAATCAGTCTGACAATAATCAAAGGATATAGAAAGCAACTAGATACTTTATAGTTCCTTCATTTGACAGATGCTTGTTGAGTAGCTATGATGCCAGGTACTTCATAAGACTCTGCTGTTTCAGTGATAAGCTCAGATATTTAGAGATTAGAGCTTTGCAAATAAACTGCCCAAATAGTTGTCTCAATGAATCCACTGCCATTGTCACTGCCAAAGGAAAGAAACACAGATACAGCAAAGTTAATAAGGACAGTGACTTTTGGGTTGCTGTATTAAGAGCAGGCAGAAAGTTAGCAAGCTGAAGTGGAGAATGTTTCAGGTGGAAGGAACTTCTGGCTAGATGAAGACAGTGATTCCTGAGCTAGTGACTTCCACCACTGGCTACATAACAAAAACACCTGGGGAGCTTAATATAGCAGTGCATGGGCTCTGTCCCCCGAGACTCCTTTTTAATGGTGTGTAGTGAGCCCAGGCCATTGTGCTTTTAGAGCTCTGCAGGTGACTCTGTTGTGTATCTGGAACTGTAAAGATTGGATGATCAAAGCCAGCAACATCTGGGAAATCATTACACATGCAGATTCTCATGTCTACCCCAGAACTACAAAATTACGATCTCCAGTCCCAAGCCCAGCCGTCTGTGTTGTCACAAGGCCTCATGATGGCTGTGACAAGAGCCACTGCTATGAGCATCCAGTGATGTAGTGGAGCACACCTTTCCCACTGCTGGCCCCACTTGTGTTTAAAAATAACCACTTAACTTGACTGAACCTTCAATAATGTAGGAAGACCAGTAAAATTGCGATCTTTTCCTTTGACAACTATTTTCTCACTTTCTTTAAATTTTCAAATATGCTCTAAAGGGTTTTATTGCTTGTTTTTTGTTTACCTGGGCTTTACTGGCTTCAAGAATGTGATTAGTCTCCTTACTGGGAGAACAGCAGCATGTATGGAGGTCCTGGGTGCGGAGATAATTTGGAATGTTCCAAGGGCAGGTTGAGGACCAAAGTGTGACCAAAAGGGAAGGTATCAAAGGAAATCCAGATCCAAGGTGAGATGGACCACAGAAGGCCAAGAATGGCTTCCAAGTAGTGTATTTACATTTGTATGTCTGCCAAGATAAGTTTAGCAACTGTGTGAAACATTATCTACAGGGTCTCCTCCTTTCCTCCATTGTCCCAGGACAGTGAAGCTGGTGAGAGGAGTGTGAGTTTGGCTCCTTCCTTCCACCATTCACTCAGGACTGCGTGGCTGATGAGAAGAATCTGAGATCTATCCCTCCCTCCCTCCATTGGTGGGACTCAGAGCCCAGAGACTTGTGGGAATGCCAGCGAAACAGTAGGACCCTAGCTAAGGAGCACATAATGGACAGGCGGAACTAGAGGCAGGGAAATGTTTCATACAACAGTAACAATAGGAGCCAACAGGTGCCAAGTTAGGAGAACCAGTGTTGTGCTTGGGGACAAAGACACAAGGAACATAAGTGGGCAGGTAGGGCCACCCCCTTCTCTTTTCTTGTATTTTTTCTCTCTCTCTCTCTCTCTCTTTTTTTCTTTTCTTTTCTAAATGACTGGGGAGAACTCCAGCCACAGAAAACTAATCCCATCCCCCAAAACCAGAGACAAAGATCAGACTCAAACCCAGCAAAAATTCACCTGCAATCTTGGCCAGAGTACACATTTCTGGGATCCAACTTGGACCTATCACAGAATGATAGACACTAGAGGAACTTCACTACTTTCATTTTTCTCTAATTGGTTTCCCTCTTTGTATTCAGCTGGATTATTTTTATTTTTCATTTTGTTTGTTTTTTTGTCCTTTGTTTCTCTTTCGTTTGCTTTTTTACTTTTCTCATTTTCTCTCTGTCCTGTTGTGTTTTTCTTTCTGTATGTTGTTTTATCCATGTGTGAGGATATTTTTGAATATTGTTTTTTCTTTTCCTTTTTTCTTTCCTTTCTTTTCCTTTTCCTGTTCTTCTTTCTTTTTTCTCTTGTTGATGACGTAGATCTCTAACTTTTCTATTTTTATTCTACTCATCCTCTTCCTCTCTTTTGTCAACTATTTCTCTTCACTTTATGATACTTTCATGTGAGTAAACATAGTCTCTTTGCATCCTGGTTCACTTCAAAACTCCTAGACCTTCTCCTCCAATCCCTTTCTCCTGTGTCCTACAATTACCCAAAACCTGGATGATCATCCTGTGCCCTCCAACCTTGCTTCTACTATGTTTAACCTCATTCACCTCTCCATCCTACTCCTATTCTCTTTCCCCTCCACTGGGTAAAATCACTTTATGAAGTGGAAAATCATTGCATACAAGTGCCTGGTAAAAGTTGGATTACATTATATATCAGTGGACCTTCTTCCTACAGTTATAGATATTAGGCTAGTAGTTACCACAATTTGTCAGTAGCCAGGCTGTATTTGAGACTATTGTTGTTGCCAACCGAACTACTTTAACCAGGATGTCATACATGCTACAACCAGTTTTCCCCCCAGGTTACAACACTGTGATTGTGAGGGCTCATAACCATCACCATAGTCCAGTACCAGAGGAATGGACCTTAAGTCAGATAGATAGAAACTCCTCAGTCTTAATATATTGGAAAAGTAGGTTCTTGGGATAGCCATAAAGACCAAGAAACATCTACATCTAGAAGACATCTGGAGGAACAGACATCTCCTAGAAAATCTTCAACACCAGTGGTAAGGCT
>NW_004955471.1:8403106-8404277 GCF_000276665.1 Chinchilla lanigera
CTGATTATGGACTGAAACCTCCACAAACTGTGAACTAAATAAACCTTTCCTTTCTTAATTTTGGGCATTGGGTATTTGTCTCAGCAACGAGAGAAAAGTAACCAAGAAGACAGTCAAACAATAATGCCAGGACAATACACCAAAACTTATGGGATGTAATAAAATCCATCCTACAAGGGAAATTTATAGTTGTGAACTCATACATCAGAAAAATAGAATGAGCTCAAATAAACAGCCTAGTGTTGAACCTCCAACTTCTAGAAAAAGAACAAATCAAATGAGGAAATTATAAAGTGCAGAAATTAATGCAATTGAGACTAAGAAAAGAATATAAAAAACCAATTAATCAAAAAATTTGTTCTTGGAAAGAACAAAGCTAACTAACCTCATCAAAAAGAGGAAAGAAAAAAACATTAATTCAAGCAATTAGGAATGAAAAGGGGGAAATCACAACAGACCCCACAGAAATCTAGCAGGTCATCAGTACATAGTATGAGAACCTATATTTTAATAAGATGGAAAACACAGAAGAAATGGACAGATCCCTAGACATAATCAAATTGCCAAAAGTAAATCAAGAAGATATAAAAATTTGAATTAATCTGATATCAGCCATTGAAATTGAAAATATAACGAAAATTTACCAACAAAGAAAAGTCAAGGACCTGCTGGATTCATTGCTGAATTTTACAAGAAATTTAGAGAAGAACTAATGCCACTGTTGTGGAAACCCTTTAAGGAAATTGAAAGGAAAGAAGTACTTCCAAAATTATTCCTTAAAGCGAGTATTACCCTGATTCCAAAACCAGGGAAGAACCTAACCATAAAAGAAAACTATAGGCCAATCTCCCTAATGAACAAAGACGCAAAAATCCTCAGTAAGATACTGGCAAACAGAATACAGCAAATCAAGAAGATCATACATCATGACCAAGTAGGATTCATCCCAGGGATGTTGGAATGATTCAACATACACAAATCAATAAATGTAATACATTTATTGATTACATTAACAGAACCAAAGAAATGTAATACATTTATTGATTACATTAACAGAACCAAAGAAAAAAATCACATGATCATGTGAATAGATGCAGAAAAAGCATTTGACTAAGTCCAACACCCATTCATGTTAAAAACCCTACAGAAAACTGAAATAGATGGTCTCTAC
>NW_004955471.1:8405467-8522620 GCF_000276665.1 Chinchilla lanigera
TATTACAAAGAATCAACAACTGGGATCTCACTTTATTAAAAAGCTTTTGCACAACAAAAGAAATCACCAACAGAGTGAAAAGACAACTCATAGAGTGGGTAAAAGTTATAGCCAGTTGTCCCTCAGACAACATAAGAAAGTAAGGACTTAAGGACATAAACTCCATAAAAAACTAACAAAACCTAAGTAAATAAAATGCTAAGAATATAAATGAGTTGAAATTATAATTCCAACATGGAATTTAACCATGACCAATGACAAAAACCACTGTTGTAATTCAACTATAAGAACCAAACTAATGACCAACTTATGTAAATCCCACCCCCTCATCAAAACCATCAACCGTTCATTTACTGATCTCCCAGTTCCATCTAATATTTCAGCATGATGAAACTTTGGATACTTATTAGGTTTCTGCCTTGCACTACAAATTATTACTGGATTATTTTTAGCAATACATCACACTGCAGATACAACTACAACATTCTCATCAGTAACCCACATCTGCTGAAACATAAACTACAGCTGATTAATCTGATATCTCCATGCTAATGGAGTATCTATGTTTTTTATTTCCCTGTACCTCCATGTTGGACAAGAAATCTACTATGGAACTTATATATTTATAGAAACCTGAAATATGGGAATTTTATTCTTATTTGCAGTTGTAGCCTCAGATTTGCATGTAGCTTCAGCTTAAATGTGCAATCTTAAGAAAGGGGTACATTCTTCCATTAGAACAAATGTCATTCCAAGGTGCTACTGTAGTTACAAATCTTTTTTCAGCCATCCCTATCTACAACATATAAAGAACTGAAAAAAAAATCAGATCCCTTAAATTCAAATACCCAACCTAATAATGGGCATTTGATATGAATACACACTTCTTAGATGAAGATATACAAATGCCAAATAAATACAGGAAAAAATGTTCAACATCATTGCTTATTTGAGAGATGCAAATTAAAAACAACACTGAGATTCCATCTCACTCCAGAAAGAATAGCTATCATCAAAAAATTAACCAATAACAAATGCTGGCAGGGCTATGGGGATAAAGGAGCCCTTTTCCCCTCTTGGCGGGAGTGTAGACTGGTGCAATCACTATGGAAATCCATGTGGAGACTCCTTAAAATACTAGAATTAAAGGTCCCATAAAATCCAGCTGTTCTCCTTTTGGGTATCTTCCCAGAAAATTTAAAACATTATACCACAGTAATATATGTGCACCCATGTTTATAGCAGAACAATTTGTAATAGCTAAGTCTTCGAAGCAACCCAAACACCCATAAACTGAGGAATGCATAAAAAAGATGTGAGTTTTTTATATAATGGAGTACTACTCAGCCACAAAGAAGGATAAACTGGAGACTTTTATAGGTAAATGGATGCAACTCAGGACTATACTCATAAATGAAATAAATCAGACCTATATGTGTAAATATTGTATTGTTTCACTAGTGTGAGAAACTGAATAAGTAAATAAGATCAAAAATGTACAATAGATATTGTGAATTGGGAAGAAACTCTTCAAAGGAAAAGACAAACTGTGATAGGGCAAAGGGAAAAGGAAGGAAGGGAAAAAGAAAAGAACATTTATGCACAGGATAGTTAAGATATACAACTAGTTTCTCTATCTATACAACTAGCTGCACAACTAGTTTCTCTTAGTTCATTGAAAAGAAAATTTTGCGCTAATATTGTTTGGACAAGATGTTATGGTTGATACATTGTCCTACTTAGGTCTTAGGTTGAAACATTGTCTTACTTAGTCACTTACTTAACTAAGTGACTCAGCAGTTCTACATCCTGGGATGAAAAGGACATGCCCTTCCTGCTCTAGGATGTTGTTCATTGTGTCAACTTGAGAAGTTCAGAAGGTTAACTAAGTGACTCAGCAGGGAGCCAGGGTCCTTACTTTGTATTCACCCTGAACCTGTGCAGGAGGAAGGCCTGGCAATGGTGTGGGTGTATAGGGCACTCCTCTCCCCCGCCAGGGTGGATAGGCTGCACACAATAAAAGGAAAATGAGCAAGGACTGATTGCTGGTTCTTCCGAGGAGCTCCAGTCTTTGCCTTCAGTTTGGTCATCTCCTGGCTTTTGGTGCAGACTATTTGGCTTCTGCTTGGGACTCTTCAGCCTTCTGCTATAGACTCTTCAGCTTTCATCATCGATTCTTCAGCATTCCATCACAGACCCATTAACCTCCTTGCACAAAACACTGCAGTGAGCTCCAGACCTTGGACTGGACTCTTCAGTCTCTAGTGAGCAGACACCCTCTGCACGCTTCCTCATCCAACTCTGTGGCTGACCACTGTAGGCCACACGTATAATTTCTTGTACATTTCCATATCTTGTGTTATGTCTGTGTCTGTAGTAAACCCTGACTGATACACACAACATATCCTGCCAATAGCTTGTACTCTGAATAACTACTAGGAAGATAACAATATGCAACGTAGTAATTACTGTAACTCTCCTACTAACCTGTCTTGAAGCTGTTTTATTGTTAATTTTCCCATTAAAATTTTAAAAAGAGAACAATTATCTATAATGCTGGAACACTAGCCATGAGAGTTAAGGCAAATAATGGTGGTCACTTGCTCAAGGAAGTCGGGATGATTGACGTGCTGGGGGTGTGGCTTCGAGGGAAAGCATTTACCAGTATTCACATACAAAACCCTGGGTTTGGTCCCCAGCGCTGGGGCTTGGGGTGAGCATGAACACTGATGGGGACTTGCTGAATGAATATTTAGGTCCTTAAATTAAGGAGCAGGATTTCTTTGAGGAATATTGCAGCTTTATATAAAAGACCATGAAATAGTGAGTAAACAAATAATTACAGTCCTTCTGTCTTGGAGAGCATTGAAATGGACCAATTTCAAGGTGGGCTGGTGAAGGGGAGGCTGAAAAGATGACCAGGAACGGAATTGATCAGGGATGTGTGATAGTCTCAAGGAGCAGATATCTTTCTAGGATACCTCTGATGAGCAGAGAATGTTCAGAGATAAGAATACTAGCAATTCAGGCTGGCTCTGCTGAGGCAAGTAGGTAAGGTGTGCAGAGGTTGTAGCCATTCTGTGGAGAGTGGGAAATCTATAGAAATGTGCAATCTTAAGCCCATAAATTCGTCCTCTGGATATGACATCAACCAAAGATCTTAGAAATAGTAACAAGCAAGTGTTGTCTTTCAGTGGTCCCCCATATCAGCGGGAGTACCTGAAGCTCTCCTGGAGAGTTCCCCAACTAGGAACCATGATTGAGCTCAAAAAGCAATGACCAACATTCAGAGATGTAGAAAGAAACTTATGAGTAGGGGGTGTAGGTCAGTGGTAGTGTCCTTGTTCATGTGCATGGGGTCCTGAGTTTTATCCCCAGCACCACACAAAATAAAATAAAATAAATGAAACAGTGACTTCCGACTCCACTATCTCTAAGTGGTATTGCTCTTCTTTTGGACAAGCTTCTTCAGAGTTTTTGGAAACTTGCTCAAAACGTGTTTATATGGTCATTACATAGTGTAAATGAGAGGCTAGGGATTTAGCTCAGTGGCACAGTGCCTGCCTGGCAAGCGTGAGGTCATGAGTTCGATTCCTGGTACTGGAAAAAAACAAAAAACAAAACAAAACATAGTGTAAATGACCATCACATAGTAAAATATAAATGCTTGTTTTTCTCCTGAAGGACAGCAAGACCTTCAACAATGAACTTGTACAGGTAAGCCTTGACTGGGGCACAGACAGAGAAGAGAGGCCGCAAGGTTCAGGGAACAGTGTTGATTTTGTAACAGCAGCTTTGTAAGAAGTGGGGAGACCAGCACACCTGCCCTCTCTGAGCATGAGATGCCCTCTGTCAAACTACAATACAGCACAAAGCATTTACCGAACGCTGAGCAAATGCCAGTACCCAGGTGTCTTGGACTTCCCAGGCTTCAGCCTAATAAACTTCTATTATTTGTAAAGTGTTCAGCTTCAGGTATTTTTTTCCATGGCATCAGAAAACAAGTCTAAAACAGGGGATCAGGAGCATCCAAAAATAAACTAGTTTAAGTTTGTCCAAGGTTTTGTCCAGACTGACTGAAATCGTAGGAGTTTACGGTTCCTTTGATCATGAAAATATCCTTTGTTTCTTGGTTTCAGGAGCAAACCCAGTTTTTCTGGAATTTGAGGCTTGTATAATCTTGGGGGTACTTTTTGAGATGAAAAGTATTATATTATAATGAGATGGGTAATCATAACAAATTGCAAAATTTGAAAACACTATAATTATCACATTATCAACTGCCTACAGTTGTGTAATATTTTAATTATTTGGCTTCATGCTACATCTTCAAAATGCTCTTTCCTGCTTTGATCGCCTTCTCCTAGGGCAATGCTTCTGTTGTGTCTTTTTTAATTGAAAGTAAACAATCTAATATTTCCTCCAGGGAGGCTGATCAAAATGTACCTATTGTTTAGTACATTCTTTCACCTTTCAGCTTGTTAATGGTTGTATTGGTCTATAAATGCTGGAGATTATTGTTAAATTTGGAACAAATTTATTTTCAGATTATTTCAAATTTTATTGTAGGAGGATGGACTTTAAATTCTGTTGGCATTGATGACATCAAAAATTTGCAATTTGATGAGCAGGGCATGCAGGCTGGGGCTCCTCCCAGGGGAAGAACGTGAGCGAGGGGCCCTGAAGCTAGAGCTTCCTCGGATCTGTAGTAAACCTCCTCGGGAGGGCTGCCTCTGCTTGTTCCTTATGGTCAAATCAACAAATAGAACAGTTTAGGCAAGACATTTACCTAGACGTGTGGTGAGGCAGCCACCGTGTCCCCATTTTACAGATGAGCGAGCTGAACTCAGTGAGGTTGATTTTGGCAAAGCAGAGACTTGGAAAGGCCTGAAGCGTGCTGGGTGTCCTCCCTTCCTCCGCCGAGCCTGCTTTCTTTGGTTTTTCTCTTCACCACTGCTCACAGACTTCACGCCATGCTGGCAAAACAAACTAGCATCTCCTCAGAAATGCCTCTAAATCTATGAATAAAGAAAAAAATCACAGAGATTTCATGGGTTTAGCCAGACCAGGAAGGTACTCACTTCTTTGGAAGGGGCTTTCCACATCTTTCCTTTGAGTCTCTCTGTTTTATCCCCAAGTGAAAGGGAAGCATCCCAGACTCCAACACCAGAAAAATCAGATGTCCTAGCAGGGTCTCAGCCATTCATGGGCCACAGATAGGAGATGAAGGGGTGGGGGTGGGGATAGCAAAGGTGATATCTTATTGGGCTGGAGCTGTTTGATGGGATTTATAACTAAAAAGAGATTTCAGACCACCTGACTGAATACTAATGCGTTGGCCTGAGGCAGGTTTTAAAAATACACAGCTTTATCTTCTCATTACAAGTTAACAGGTTTTGATGACTCGGGCTCAGCTTTTGGCTGTGTGAAGTTATCAGGCCAAATAACCTCGCTGCGTTGGAAACTAGTTTCAAATTGCTTGCAGATGGCTGGAGGTGGATGAAAGCTGCCATGGAGGTGTGCGTCAGTGTATTCTCCAGTCCCCAGAATCGAGGGCCATGTGCTGACACTTGGATGCTTGTTTTACAATATCATTTGACAAGTGGGATTTATGTGTCAAAATTTCAGCCAAAGCCAAGAAAATGTCAGAGCAAGCGGAGGGAGGCAGCATGTAAAGGGGGAGCAGGCTGCTTCTTTAACCAGGACGGGGTGAAGCGGACCCTTCCAAATCCCAGCTCTGTACCGAACTCACAGGGAAATTAACTTGGCTGCCAAAAGCCCGAGATTTCTTTGGTGTGTTTTTGTTCAACAGGGTTCCTGCCTGCCTTTATCATTAAGGAAACAATGTAGTAAAAATGAGACCTTTTCCTTAAATGCATTAATAAAGAAAGTGTTTGGGGCCAGCTCCAAAACCACTGGAGCCGCATTTAATTTGCCGCGTTTGTTGTGCCAGGATCTGCGGTAGAGGAGCGCTGAGGGCCGTGGACAGCAGATACGAAGGGAAGGATTCTTGTCCGTCCTGGGCATCTTCAAAACGCCTCAGTTACTAAATATGCACATATCCTCCTGCACTTGGCTGAACTTTCTCAGAGATTTCCAACTCACACTTAAACATATACACGTATGCGCACACAATCGCTAAGCCCTACCTGAGACTGTTAATGTCCTACCAACTCCCACTGAAAACAGCTCCCCTATTATTCTTTTCCTTTTCATATGCGGGGCAGAGAAAGACAGTGAGAGACTGATGTTTAGGTTTCCCTGAGCCCCGCGCCACCGCTTGCCGTATTAAGAGCATGTGTGTATGACTGGGTAAATGATCAGACGGCATGCAACTTTATTTAGACTCAATAAAGAAAAGTAATGAACTATGCAGAGTTATTTCTGACACAGGGAAGAATAACATCACACAAAAGGGCAGCCTTCACGGGGCCAGCCAGGCCCGGCTTAGAGGCCATCATCTATTAGCTGCAAACAAATTTAGGAAAGAAGGACAGCGGTGGACACCAGGTTGTGTGCCAAATGTAATAAGTAGGTTATAAGCAAGTCACCATGAAACAGAATAATAAATGCCCTTGTTCTTTCCGTTTCATTCCTTTCTGAGGATTCGGGGCCTGGAGTCAGGATCCAGTGCTTTGGATAGGCGTGGGCAGTCAGAGTGTGTGCCTTACCCAGCCTGGGGATTGAACATATCTGGACAGAAAATTCTGTGATTGACCAAAAGTACATTGGCTCTCCTTTTCCTAGTCTCCATGGTGTTTATTTCGTGGCAGTTTAGGTGCAAGTTAAAAAGCACTCAAATGAGCACTTGTGTTTATTTTCTAGGGAAGGACAAACACTGAGGTTCATTTGGGGAATGTCACATCTCTGCACTTTCCTCAGCCTTCCTGCGTATGTGTTTTCCGCCAAGATTCCAGGCCATCAAAATGTCAGTTTTTCTGATCTATAGATGACTAAATGATTTCTCCCAGGGGAAATAGTGTTTATGGGGGAAGTATTATGTGTGCAGTTACTGCTCAGTGAAAAGAAATTCTAGGAAGCATACCTAGAGCTCAGAGGTATCAGAAAGACTTTATAAAGAAACTGACGGACTGATTTAGAAATTTGGAACTGAAAAGATTGGGGTTTTGGAAAATTTCCACATCATGCGATGTTCGTAGGTGACACAGGTGCTGTTAACTGCTGAGAATTGACTTTTTGTCATTGGTGGAGCTGGTACGAACTGCCTGGTAGAAGAGCGTTAGAAACACAAAGGCAAATTCACAATCAGCAACGTTTATTTTTCCCTGAGTTCTATTAAGATGATCTAGTACTAAATAGAGACATTAATTTTACTGACTTATATGGAGTTCTTAAATGGACATGTGTGAGCAGGTATCTCTGTGACTATGTCCATACCTCTCCTCTCTCTCTCTTTCTCTCTCTCTCTCTCTTTCTCTCTCTCTCTCTCTTTTGTGTGTGTGTGTGTGTGTGTGTGTGTGTGTGTAAAATTAGGTCAAGATGTTCAATTAGGAGATGCAAAGAGAGAAAGAGGGAGGTTTAGCTTCTCCCAGGAAAATGACTACTATTTTTGAAATGATCAATGTTTCCATATAATTGTGGGAAAAAAGGATGTGGTGAAAGATGCATCCCAGGCTTTTTTATCTAAGTTCTGCATTGGTTTTCAGGTGTAGAAGGGATGGGTAGGGAAGCTGTGTTTGTTTGGAAGTGGGAGATGGCCACAGAAGGACTCTACATTCTGGGTCCTTGCTTGCGCTGTGTCCTGGGAATTGAAGTCATTTCTGAGTGTTGCATGAGTCAGGCGGAAGGGGCCATGTGAGAATTCTGATATTATTAATGTATGGAAAATAAAGAGACAAGTCTGGGAATAGAAAGACCGAGGCCCAAGGGCAGGTAGAGGTGATAAATGCACACTCATGGCCATGTGTTGCTGCTATTGTCTTCTGCTGAACTCAGCATATCGGCAGAAGGGACAATCGATACGACCGATTGCAGGGACTGCTGGACCTGGTGTCACAGATCAAGAGCGTAAGGGACTCAAAGCTGTGGCTGAGATTATGGTCTGTGTGATCCATGCTGGGGGAAGAAAATGAAGCCAAGAAAAGTTTGGAAGGGTAGGGAGACATGCTGGGCTAGAATTTCGTGGAACAGACATGGATATGAAGAGTGCAAAGTTGAAGAACTAGAGGTGGAAATTATAGAGTGAAGTTTTACTGACAGTCTCTGCCATGGTCAGAATGTTTGCATGCATTCCAAGTTTATATGTTGAAAACTTAATCACCAGTGTGATGATGTTTGGATATGGTGTCTTTGGGACATGTTGCTGTCATGAGGGCGTCATTCTTGTGAGTGGAATTAGTGCCCTTAAAAAAGAGGTCCCAGACAGCTCTCTCACCTCTTTACATCCTATGAGGGCACGCTTAGAAAGTGTCATCGATGAACCAAAGATTGGCATTTCCAGGCATTCGATCTGCTGGGGTCTTGGACTCTCAGCATCCAGAACTGTGAGAAATAAATTTCTGTTGTTCATAAGCCACTCAGCTTATACTATTTTCTCACAGTAGCCCACATGGAAGACAGAAAGCTTCCTGGCAGTGAGTATCTGGACTATGGTCCAGGGAGTGCATTGATGCACAGAGATAAAGCAAACAGGAAAGGCCAAGGGGCCACAAAGCTGGGGGACAGGCAAGTTAATAGATATTGCCTCACCTGGATGATTTTAGGACTTCAGCTGAAGGCAGTGTGGACAACTTGGCTCTTGAGAAGTTGTTGCCCTTCTTTATGTTCTGTGTAAGTCTGGTTGATAGTGCTAAAAAAAATCGTAGGAGTCAAAAAGGACCAGGAGCAAAGACCAACATGCTAACCTGAGCAACCTGAGCTGGGAAGCAGCTTGAGGCGGTGAGAATTCAGAACTGCGCACCTGAATCCAGGGCTACGGAGGGCTGCTGGAGTCGCCTTTGGCTTTCTCAGTAACTCAGACTAAATAACAACCTCTCTGGGCCCCTTACTTGTGAAATGAGAGGTCTGGCTTATGTGGTTTCCCAGGAATTTTCTGGCTGTAAATCACATTCAGTTTGAGCAGAATATTGTTTCTAACCTTTCCCAGGCTGCTGTTGAGTTCGCCTAATTGCTACCCATCCGCTGATTTCATTCTGCCCCACCTCACTCTCTGATGACTCTGTCTTTCCACTTGGAGATAACAGTCTCCACTCCCTCAGGGTAATTTTTCCAGCTGCCAAAACTATTTCCAAAATGCAAACTTGTGGCCACTGATTCACACACGACTGGACAGGCTTGTTCCTTTCTGACTGGTTGCATGTGTGTCGCCGTTGCACCCAGAAACCAAGTCACTGGTAAAGAGCGAGCGTAGCCAAGGAGGACGGTCCCTGCAGATGTTATCATGAGAGTCAAGGAGAGAAACGAAGCTTTAAAATCACCACCATCATCCCTTCTGAGGTGTGGCAAGTTACTTACGTGTGGCCCCTGCTTTGGGGTAGTGTAAGAATGAAAGCATGTAAACACACAGAACACCATCTAAACATCTTCTTTTTGATCAAGTAAATAAAAATAGGCTTAGATGTCACCAGTATTATGCAACAACATGGTATCGAAGCCTTTGGTCTTACTGGCAGCACGTATTTGGAGCTCACATATATAAGCCCAACACCCCAGGAATGAATGGGATGTGGGCAGAAAGAGAAGGGAAACACAGTGAAATATTCTTGGGGCCGTGTCCAAAAGGCACCCGTTTTATCACTGTTGGCTGAGAAGAAGCAGCAGTGATGACTTAGAATAAGCCGCAGAGACAGAGACCTAGGTGAGTGAAGTACATGGCATCTCCTCTGAGGAGGAGAGTTTAATAGGGAAAGTGACAGGCATGAGTCAAAGTCCATGAGAAAGGAAGAGATCACTGCATTTGCCTGTGGAGGTCTGCATTAGTCAGGGTTCACTAGAGGAACAGAACCAACATAAAGCAGATGTGCAATTTTATGAGGGGTTTATTAGGTCAGCTTACAGGATCAGAAGGGGAAGAGCCCCAGCGGCCGTCTGGGAGGCGGAGGTAAAAGACTCCAGTGTCCTTCTGCTTGCTAGAGAGGCAGAGGATCCAGGAGCAGTCGGAGGTCAAAGGCCTGGAAACTCACTGCAGTGAGCAGTGTATCCGAAAGCTGGAGAGTCTGCGCCAGAAGCCTGAAGGATCTGAAGACCAGTGTTTAAAGGAACGCTGGTGAACACTGGAGTTCCTCTGAAGAAAGGGGGAGACTTCCTCTTTGTCTATTTATTCCTCTGGGCTACAGCCTATTTGTTAGTTCCACCCACTTCTGGAGGGGGTCTTTCCTCCTGTTTGCATCCTGCATATCCATCATCCACAGGCACACCCGGAGCTTTGCTCACCTGCTAGGCAGTCCTCTACTCAAGGCCAGTTGCCGTACCATAATTAACAGTCACAGTCTACCCCTTGCCAACTTGACGATCCAACACATCTCCTTAAACCATGCTTCATCCTCCCATATAGTAGCAAGTGTGTATTATGCCTCATGTGACTGTATGTATGGATTCTGCATACAAACAGAAATACACTAATTTCCTCCCAAGAATAGAAGGCAAAGTTTTTTCTTTAGGTGATGCTTACTCTTCTCCTACATTCCATAATTAAACATTATAATATAGATTTCACAACACTTACAAATCTGTAATAACTGAATCAACATTATGTTAAAAAGAAAATAAACAAAGAGACCTACTTAATATATGTGTATATATGCGCAAGCATATTTACAAAATGGGAAAGGTACTCATGACTATTACAGTCCTTGTTTGTAAATGGTCACATGGTCATAGATGGAATTTATAGTTAGCTTCTTCTGCTACCCATTCTGTATTCCTTTGGTCTTCAGCAAGCGCTTCAGCAGGTCTTGTTTCTTTACCTGGCAGGGTGACCCATACTTTTATCCCTGAACCTTCTGGGTCACTTGTCATCCTTTCCAGATGGGGTTGCTGTGGTTAAAACTGACTTTAATAATAGGGCATAGTAATAGTAGGAGACACCCTAAGGGGTGTCCTGCACTCCAAATGTATTGTTTCTTACCAGTTTCTCCATGGTGATCTCAGCATGAGTAACTTCTTTTTACCTTTTCTACGCGGAGTCATGAGCAGCCCAGATTGAACAGAGGAAAACCTTAGGTTCCAGTTTCATGGAATCACTATTGCACTTCCTGGTACAAGCCTATTGGTTGGGGCCACCCACTTCCTGAGGGGGGTCTTCCCTCCTCAGTTTGCAGCCTACCTGTCAGTCATTCACAGACACACTGAAAGCTTTTCTAGTCTGCTGGGTGGTTCTTACTCAAATCAAAGTAACATCATAATTAGAGATTACAAGACCATTGACAACTTCACTGTGAGAGTTTCTGTGGAATAATGGGGCAAGACCCAGACAATATGAGTGGATAAGTAAATGGTTGGGGTAGAACTGGTGCTTCTAAAGTAAGAATATTCTTTTGGAAGTGAAAGCCAAGACCGACACCCAAGGAGGTCATAGACACAAAGGAGAAACTGGGGAGAAGAATAAAGCTTAGTCCATGGTTAAAACAAGAGCGGGCTTAATTAGAACAGCATAAGAGACACACAGAAGAAGGGGCTGCATCAGATGAAGCAGAAAGCAGGGGAGAGCTCAGATCGTACTTGTAGATGAAGTTGTGAAGAGAATGAATGGATTCTGAAGTTGAGTCTAATATGTCAACATAGATATAAAACTGGTTAGGAGCTTATGTTGTAGTATATCACATATGTGGCAAATCTCTTGACTATATCAAGCACAGAGATATGAGAGAAGAAACAGGGACATGATTCAGTTGCTGGACTTAGAAAGGCCTAGAAGCAAAAACATTACAACAAAAAGTGTCCTAACCTCTCCAAATGTCCAAAGTTGGCATGGAAGACATTACCTTACCTGCCTAATAAGTAATAATTTTTAGAAAGCAAGAAATTATTGGAGCAAAGGTCTATTACTATTACTGGCATTCTCCCTGGACGGGGTTGTTGTAGTTAGTACCACCGGTTCCTTTTCTATCACTGCCGTGTTGGAAGGGCAGGGAGGAGAAACACTGCTGGTCCCAGCCAAGGCTCCTGCGTGTATGTGCCCTCTGCTCAGTAGGGTAAGTGTTTGACAGCCCACCGCTCCGCTGTGATACACAGGCATTAAGTGACCTACAAACTGTTCACTAGCTGCAGAATTTGACCTGTATCACCACCCTGGTGAATATATTCTTATATTTGGGTGCCTGGAGATTCATCTTCAGCAGTAAATACTGGTTCACAGTCTTTGATTGAAGCAGGAGCTGATTGCTCTCTCGAGTTGCACACTCTATTAGTGGTCATCAAACTTCAGGCTCAGGAATCAACTCAAATAGGGAAAAGAGACAAAGCTTTAAAATAATGACCATCATTGCTGCTAAAATTTTCAAGGAAAAAATAATCTACCGCTCTCACATAGTTTTAAGCTAACATCTAAAAGTTTTACTAAACCTATGCAAATGGTTGCAAAGGATTGATTTTCCAGTGTGTTGTAATAAACGTTTCAAAGTAGAACAATTGCTTCATTCTTTCAGAACAAAATGAAAGGAATTAGCAGTGGCTGTTATACTACATATTGTTATCTTCAACAAAGTTGCTCAGATTACTGGACGTAAGGATGCAAGACTGATCGAACCATTAAAGAGAATAAAAACTAAGAACAAAAAACATCAGAAATGATACACAGAGTTTCACTAGACAGGATGGTAGGAATTCACCAGTGGTTGTTATAGTGCATATTGTTGTCTTCAAATTAGTTGTTCAGATTACCATTGCTTCATTCTTTGAAAGGTACTGTGGCATCAAAATATCACAGTGATCTTTTAAGAACAAACTTTTTATGAAGCTTAACTTTCAAAAATATGTACAAATTATAGATGTGCATCCCACTGGTTTTCAGAGCTAGAATACCATTGTAACCAGAAACAGACAGTGCAAGAAGTTCCCTTTTGCTTCTGCTGAGACGTTCCCTTGTCTCAAAATTAACCAGGAGTATGATATCTTTGCAATAGATTAGTTTACTTGTGTGTACATTTTATGTAAGTGAAATTATACAGTAGTTATTCCTTTGAGAATGGTTTCTTTTGCCCAGCATTTTATTTGTGAGAGTTACCATTGGGAGTAGTAATCCTTTATTATTGTTACTGTACTGTATTCCATGGTAGGAATGTACCACAATTTACATATTACATTGTTGATGAATATTTGAATTCTTCTGAATTTGGGCTATGCTGAGCAGTGTTGCTCTCCATCTTTGTAATGCCCTTTTGTGAAGCAAACATTTCTGCTAAGTATATGTCTAGCAATAAAATTGTTGGGTTAGAGAAGCATGAATTTTTAGCTTTACTATCTACTATTAAATATTTTTCCTGGAAAATTTTAAATAATTTATATTTTTGCAAGTTCACAAATGTTTTTCTTGCTCCATATCATTTGGTAGTCTATCTTTTTCACTTTACCTAATTTGATTGGTACAAAGTTTTTTTAAAATTATTTTGGCCATTTGGATTTTTTTTGTGTGCAGTAATTATTCAAATTTCTTCATGTTTTTCCATTTCCATTGCCTTTTCTCAGTGAGCTGTAAGTGCTTTTTATGTATTCTTTCTTTAAGTCCTTTGTCTGATCTATATATTGCAAATAAACTATTTTAGTCTTTTACCTTCATTCTAGCACAACTAATGGTATCTTTTTATATAAATGTTCTTAATTTTAATATACATTAACTTTGAATTATTTTCCTTATGGTTAGTACTTTTCGTATTCTGTGTAAGAAATGTTATTCACGCAAGATCATGAAAATGTTCTTTTCTTCAAGGAGTTTTTCAAGAAGTTTTATCATTTACTGTTTGGCATGCAGTTACTATTGTATTATCTAATTGATTAAATAAAAATCAGTTTTTTTATATGTAAATTGTGACACTGAAGCAACATTAACCTTCCCCATCCCACATTACATTGATCCAGCAACATTTACTAAGAAGTTCTTAATTTCCATGACACTAAAAGGACATATTTTCATAAATCAGATGACCTCATGAAGTGTGGCCATGTTTCCTAGGACTATTGATTTGGCTGTTATGCAGATACAATGCCATCTTAATCACTATAGATTTATTATGTAGTCTCGAGGGCACATTTCTTATATTACTCTTTTAAAATATTTCTTTGATTATTTTTGACCCACTAGATTTCTGTGTAAATTTATAATTTGTTAATGTACATGCAGACACAGACATATATGCTTTAATGGTTGACTTTATGTATTGATATATAGTGTCCTATACATCCTGTATTAGATGAATTTAGAACGTTTCTATAATACTGTATCTTCTAAGCAAGTCACGTGAGATGCCCACCATTCATTTAGCTATTGTCCAATCTTTGTCAAGTGTTCTGCAGTTTTCCTTGTATAGCAATACATGGAAACATATCTCTTTAGATTTGTAATTAAGCAGTGTCTCTTAAAATTTTAATTTCTCTTTATTTTTGAAAGATAAAATACATTTCATTTTTGCAGATTAGTCTAGTACAGCAAACTTATAACACTTTTTACCTAAAATTTCAATGATTTTTAAATTTGAAGAAGGTTCCTTATGTCATATTTTAATAATAGTTTATTTCATTCTTCACACTTGTTAAAACACTATTTTGCTTCCTTATTAGAACAGATAGGCTCTCAACTATTGTGTGCCATGGAAAAAGTGGTAGATGGTAAGCACATGGATTCATTCTGATGGCAAGAAGATGGCTTGCGTTATGCACCAGTCAAATATGACATCTGTGGGAGTTTTGCAAAGTCTTTACCAGAGTACAAAAGTTACTTCACTCTCTATTTCTATTTTAATGAAAAATCTTTAAGATCACAAATTAGCATTAAATTTTGTAAAACAATTTTCTGCATTTTTGAGGTGATTATATAATTTTCCTCCTTTTCTCTGCTATCACACTGTTATCATATATATGTATATATGAATGTTACATATCGTATACATCAAGATTTTATTTGCTACTATTTTCATAGATTTTAAATTTTAAGTTCTCTAAGGATCAGTATATAATTTTTCTCTCTTATGGCTTTAATATATTTTGAAGCTGCAGTTTTAATGCCCTAATTAAACAAGCAATTATGATAATCTGTGGAAATTTGTGTATGATTGGTGTCTTATCTTTTTTAGATATTTTTGGAGAATTTATCTGTAAAACCAGGTGTGGTTTGCAGTATCTTTTTTGACAAGATTCTTAAATACAGATTATCTATCTTTAATGTACATAAGAATATTCAGATTGTATGTGTGTGTGTGTGTGTGTGTGTGTGTGTGTGTGTGTTTGGCAGGTTCTATTTTAAGAGGTATTTATGGACACATGTAAATTTTCAAGTGCCTTGGAATAAAGTTATTAATAATCTCCTCTTATGTTTTCACTAACAGGCTTTACATTTTAGAATAGTTTTAAATTTACAGGAAAATTTAACCGATATAGAGATTTCCCATATATCTTCACACAAAGCTTTCCTTATTAATAGACTAGTGTTGCTACATCATTAACTATAGTTCACAGGTTTCTCAAATGTCCCTTGTTTCTACCTACTACTACCTTTGTTTTCTGTTCTAGAATCCTGCCCAGGATAGCACATTACATTTGGTTGTCGTATCTCCCTATGTACCTCTTGGCTGTGACATTTTCACAGACTTTTTCTGCTTTATTTGATGACCCTGACAGTAATACTGGTTAAATATATTGTAGGGTGCTCATTTGTTGGAATTTGTCTGATGCTTTTCCATGATTAGATTGAGTTTATTATTTTCTTCCTTAATTTACTAAGATGCAGGCTTAGATCACTGATTTTAGATCTATTCTAATATGTGCATTTAATACTATATTTTGCCCCTAAGTACAAATGTGCTTGCATCCCAAAGATTGTGAGTTTTATTTATCAATTTTTGTTCAAAATATTGGAAGAATTTAATTTGAACTTTTTATCTCATGTGTTATTTAGATTTGTTATTTAACCTCTACATATTTAGGGTTTTTCCAGCTGTCTAATTATGCTCAATTATGGTTTCTCAGTTTGCTCTGAGACTCAGTTTTTTGATAGACCTAAGAAAAAAAATCATTGAGTTTAGTCTGCTCAGCCTTTTTCTTATTGTGAGAATGAAAGCAATAACTTCCAGGTTCTTACTTGTGGGAAATAAGGCCAGAAGTCCTCTTACTACCTTCTTTAATGTCTAAAAAACTGGTAGTAATATCTCATTATTAAATTTTTAATATTGGTAATTTGTAATTTATCTTTTCTTCCTTGGTCATTCTTTTCAACAGTTAGCTAATTTAATTAATAATTTATTATGTTTTGTTGACTATGTTATATTGGTTTTTGGCGTTATTGATTTCTTTTTAAATTATTTTTGCCTCAGCATAAATTTCTGGGATTTAACTTGTTCTTTCTCTAGCTGCTTGTGATAATAATAGCACAGTTTTCCGTTCTTTTTTCTTCCCTAATTCATAAAAGCTACATTTCCCCTTCTTAGCACCATGATAGATGTATCCCACAACTTCATATATGTAATTTTGTATATCGATTTGATTGAAAAGACAATGCCATCTTTTTATTATTACTCAGTTAAAAGTACTTTTTGATTACTCAGATAAAAGTACATTATGATCACCTCTTTTCGTTATTTAGAAGTATATTCTTAATTTACAAAAACTTAACCTTAGTATTTTGATAATTACTTTGTGTTTTGATGTCTAGCTTATATATTTGAATAATCAATTTTTCCATTGCCCTAAAAGTCTTCTCTGCTTCACCTGCTCATTTTTCCCCTTTCTGAGTCCCAGACAGCTGCCGAGTAGTCTACGGATGCTGTTGGTTCCCTACGGTGTTAATCAATTTTTGAATGAGTGGAAAACTGTGCCTGAGGAGTAAGAGATTCTGGGTAAAGTCACATTCTTCTGAGGGAGATGTTTTCATTCTCTGATAGGCAGCCAGGGTGGACAGATTACTCCAAACAGTGACTGAAATGACTTGAGTCCAACTTCCAGTTTTGAGAAGTTTTGTGAATTGTTCTTTTCTTTTGTTCCTACTCTAGGGATTTCTAACAGACTCTAAAATCTGGGATATTTATTAGGTTTCTATCCATTGTAGGTTTCTTAATCACTTTCCCACCACTGGGACAAAGTAACTAACACTCCCAACTCAAAGGCAGAGAGGTTCATATTGGCTCACAGATTCCAGTGGGTTCAGTCTTAAGGCAGCTTGCTCCAAGGTGCATACACGGTGACCGGAAGGCATGGTGGAAGAAAGCTGCCCAACCCATGCAAGCCAAGAAGCAGAAACAAAAGTAGGAGTAGGGAGAAGAATACATCCTTTTCCTTCATCCCCCCAGTGACCCACCTCCAACCAAACAGCACATTCAGAGAATGAACTAGTTAGTGCATAGGTCTGCTGAGAAGTCTGGCGCCTCATGATCCACCCACCTTCCATATGCATGAGAATTTTAGGGCACATTTTAGTTCATTTTCTTCCTTCTTTCAGGGTCTGGGCCCAACAAGTCTATTTTGCCTGCAAGATAATTTTTGTTTATATTTCATCCAGGTTTTCTAGTTCTCATCAGAAGCCTGATCTGCTGAAGGCTACTCCCAACACAAAAACAATGGCCCAAACACCATTACCCACATTTATTGAAAAGCTTCCATAATGTTTCAAATTTTACATTGCTTCTTTTGTTGCTGGACTTGGTCTATTTCCATATTCTTGTTTGATTCTTTCTACTGGAAGCTTATATAATTTAGGATCCTGGGGCTGGGGATTTAGCTCAACGGCAAAAGCGCCTGCCTGGCAAGTGCAAGGTTGTTAGTTCGGTTCCCGGTACCGGAGAAAAACAAAAAACAAACAAACAAAAAAATAATTTAGGATCCTGATGTTATACAATTCTAAACTTAGACGTTTATTGATCACACTCTAATTGTTTTCTTAAAATGGACACGTTCAAAAATATTTCACTTCCCATGAACAATGTTCTCTAGTTCTCTAAGTCTCTGGTTTAGTAGTTCTCAATTCTACCTGTGTATTCGAATTATCAAGAGAGATTTCAAACATTGCTGATGTAATGGTCTGACTGCTAGAGATTCTAATTTAATTTTTCTGGAGTGAAGCTTTGGCCCTGAAGTAGCTTTAGATTTCTCAGTAGTTATAATGTGCACAGATTCACTGCTCTAAATCTTGCAAAAATTTTGTTTTGATCTGTAAGCATTGCAAGCTCGTTAGTACACAATCACAGTACATGAAATGCATTATACATTCTGATGAAAGAGGTCACGGACAGTGTTTCAAAGTAGAGCTTTGGTGGTTCCAAAGCTTTTATGCTGTATGATGATACATCACTGTGGGTAGGCATGTCTTTTTAACATAAATGAAACATTTGTACAAAAGGGAAGTAGAAAAGAAGGAGTGTGTGAGGTCTTGCAGTCACTGGGTAGAACCTCAAAGGGGACCACAGGACTCCCTTCTTTTCCGTTTTCTGTTTTTTACTTCCTAGCAATGAGGTAAGTGCTTTTGCCTAATATGATTCTGCTATGGTATCCTGCCTCACTACAAGCCTAAAGCAACCGACCACAGACTGAGAAACTGAGCCATAACAAATCTTTTCTCTTTATAGTTTGATTGCTTAGAGTATGTGCTACAGTCATGGAAAGCTGCCTGACAGGAATAGGCTAAGGCAGCCTCAGATTCTGCACTGTCTCAATCAATATTATGAAAAAAAAACAATGCAACCTGATGATCTAGAATTTGATTTTCTTAAGGCAATGATTGTCATATGCATATAATATTCCTAGGAGAATCTTCATATATCCCAGTTAGGTTAGGGGCATGTACATAAGTTTGAAAACCAGTATTCTATCATATGTTAGACATCTTTCCCCTTCCAAATGAATTTACCACCTTCTTATGCCCTGCTTTCTGCTTCTGGAGGCCAATATAAGTGGGCCATTCTAGAAGCACTTTTTGCACTCTGGCCTCTCATTCGGTTTATTCAAATGGTAAGCTAGGGAGGACAGTGGGGTGGTGCTCACCATCCAGGCTCAGTTTCACGAGGGCTTCTTAGGAAGGGTGTCTCCTGTGACTCAAAGTGACTGCTGCTCTTAGGTGACCATCTCACCATGACTTCATCCTTCAAGGTTTCGTCATCAATCTTCTTCTTGTTCCTGTGAGAAAGTAATAGATAACTCACTTTCCCTTCCAATTTCCCTATACCATTTGAAAATAGCCTCTATGCTAAATCCTCCTTCAACTGGCCCAAGGTCAGTGTGCCTCACTGGTTCTTTTATAAAGGGGCAGAGGAGCCCTAGACGCAACTCGGTGACTGCCATGGAGGATAACTGGGGTCAGGGATGACCCTGAACATGGCTTCTAGCTCCTCATCTTCTCTAATCGGAAAACACGATAACCACTTCAGGCAAGCCTGATATTATGGCTCTGTCAGTACAGACAAGGAGTGCTTCAGCTGACATCATTCAAAATGAATATAATGAGAACATGGATATTTGGTGCTGGATCATTGATTACCCACATCTTTATTTTTGGCAAATGAAGGCTGATTTGACAGACACACACCAAAAAGGACTGTTAAACTTCTACAATATATACTCTTCCGTCACTTTTCCCCACATATTCCTCCTTATTTATGCAAGATTCTGGGTTTTATTGTTCTCCAATTGCTTCTTGGATGCTAGTCTCTTCTTCTCAGCTAGGTTCCAAGCTTCTGGGTGACACAGAATGAAAACTTGCATTTCTTTGCAGTGGCTACAACCAGGAAATGTTCTACTCAGCTCTCCTCCACTCCACCGGTGTTCTGCACCTCCCATCTGGTGTCAAGCTCATTCGATGAGTTCTTAGTTTCAGTTGCATTTTTCTTCATTCTTTCACTTGTTTATTGAGCACTTACTCTGTGCTAAGTTTTGGATAGCCTATGAAATATAAAAATGAACAACAATCATTTTGTTTGCTGATTGTGGTTGAACCAATGTTAATCGGGGGACCCACTAGTTAGGGAACTCTGAAAAGTGTTATTAACTAAGAGTATAATAACTGCTTTTAAAAGAGTAATTGATTTTTGAAAAATTCTATGTCTTTGCTCACCCTTTACATGAGTGAATATTGGCTAAAATTTCTTTATGAATGGAGCGGGCAGTTAGGAGCATGTTCGGCTGCTGCTAACTCTACTGTAACAGGCTGGCCCACTGCTGCTAAAGATTCTTGAGAGTTCAGTGTCAATAAACCACAGACTTTTACATCTGCTCTCACTGTGGTTGTCCAGATTCTTGGCTGAAAATAATACAAACCAACTCCGGTAGCTTATGCAGGAAAGGAATCTACTGTCAAATTCAGACTCAACAAAATCTAAAGAACTCGGTATCAAAAGTGGAAAGAGACCTGAGGAGACAGGTAGGTGAAAATTTAGGTCAGATACACATGGGTCACAACACTGATGACAGATACTTGTTGAAGTACTAAACCCTCAGTTCAGAAGTCTCTGAGGGAAGTAGAGAGAGGGGCCCATGCTCCTGCCTGACTCTGAGAGAAGTGGTCATCTGTCTCTGTGTCGCACTTAGTCTAGACCCTGGGACTCCACGGCCATCATCTGTGCGGCTGAGTGTAGGACCCTGCCAGCTGCTGGGTCTGGGAGAACAAGGATTCAGGGCTCCTGACAGGTGACAATTAGTTTCCAACGGAGACCTACAGAGTGGGCGACTTCTAAGCATGACAAGGGGCTCCAAATGCTGGGCAGGCAGAACACGCTCCGAACTGTCCACTCCACTCATGATGAAATTTTAGCCAGCACCCTGGTGAGGGTTTGTGGAGAAAAGGACACAGTGTCAGCAAAATACTATTAAAACAAACCCCAAAGAGAATCCTGGTAATTAAATCAATGACCTACAGGAAGAGGAGGAGTAGCTACCAAGGAAACATTTCAAAGTCATCTTTATTGTCTTTGTCCCTTATATCCAATGCCCCATAAGTGCTAAATTTAAATGGATGCCTTGATAACAATTGCCCCGGGGGACTCCCTACCTGTCCGGCTGCTTTGTGTTTATTTCTGTCGGTCTTTGCAACAGCCTTAGGACGTGGTGGGAATTATTACCCCCACTTGATAAATGGGCAAACTAACTCCTGGGGAGGATAACTAGGGCACTAAGTCACACAGCTAGGAAAAACAAAGTTGAGTCAGAGATAACTTTTGCAGGTGACAAAGCTGAGCTCTTAAGCACTGCCCTAGAGACCTTCCCGCTTAAAACGTGAGAAGGAAAGTTTGCAGGACGCACAAATGTGGGAGATGCTTCTTGGACCTGCAGCAGGCATGTTCTTAGCATGTGGCCCCAGAGGCTGGTCGGGAAGGAGACAGTGTTTCGGACTTTTTATTCTACTTTTGAATTTGAATACTTGTAAGCTTATTCCTCAGAAGAATGTGGGTGATATTATTTTTGGTCACCAGATGGTTGCCAACCATGCGGAAATTAGGTGTTTTATTGCGGTGGGTCCTGACTGCTATCCTAGACATCTTTATGTAACTACATGATTTGGGGGAAGACACAGCCTACAGAATTCTGTGACTGAAAGCAGCTGGTGGTTACAAGTACAAGGTAAGCTATGAGAAGTGAACCCCCGATTCTTTCTGCCAGGTGATGTCTGCTGTGGACTTGCCATCCCTAGACTTCTGCCATACCCGTATAATGTTTCATTTGCAGATATCATTTAGAAATAAAAGAAAGGCTGAATCTCAGACTTGACTTTATAGAACACTACACGTGCCAAAGTCATTCCAAATCTTACCTCATTTCAAAATGCCTTTGTGGCTGGTTTTATTTTTCATTCCTTTCCCTTATTTTAGATCATTATAACACATTTTATAGGTCAGTGTCAAACAGCAAGGCTGCAACAGTAAGGGGACTGGCGCTGGAAATCATGCCAGAACACACAACTGTAATCCACTAATTTAATGGCAATGCAACATTATGGCTCAGATTTTACGTCTGTGGAAATCATGAAAACTCGCGAACCTAATTCCCACAGTGCAGAGACAGAAGAGAACTACCCGCAATTCTGTAATGGGCTGGCCTATTGCTGTTAAAGAGCCCATTTGCGGGGCAGGAGACCCTGGGGAGATCAATGTCAATAAACCATAAACTTTTCCATCATGTTGTACACTGAGGGCTTGCAGTTCTTGCACTATTATATAGATCTTCTCATTTTCACCTCTGCCATCAGAAACCAAAGCACAAGACAAAAGGTTTTAAATATCCTACATTTTGATCAGATCAAGACCTCCCGTGTCCCCAGGAGTACAGTGACACCAAAGATAAAGTTTTAGAGTCACATTTGGACTCAGTGAGTACCTAACTTTACAACTACAGTTGGTTTTCGTTTTTTTTTGTTGTTGTTTTGCAATGCAGAGAATAGAATTCAGTCTTTACACTGAGCTACATTCCCAGCTCTTCTCTATTTATTTGGAGTCAAGATCTCACTAACTCGCCAACTTGCCCGGGCTGGGCTTGAACTTGAGATCTTTCTGCCTCATTCTCCCAGAGCACTCATATTACAGGAGTTCTCGACCACGCCCAGCTTCTACATTTTTCTTTCACATGCAAACATCACATCTTTTTTGATAAGTGGATGCAGCATGGGAAAAATGGTAAAGCAGCGGTTCTGCACCTTGGCTGCCCACGAGAATCACCTGGAATTTTACGGTTTCTGATGCTTACGCTGCACCCAGACCAATGACCCCAGCACCTTTGGGGAGGTGACCCAGCACCCACAGTTTCAAATCTTCCCAGGTGAGTGTGAGCACAGCTGAGCCATACTGTAAACTTTGCTCATGCTAGTTTTTCTTTCTTTTTTCTTTTACTGTGTCTCCTTTCTCTGTTCTTCACTGGGGGCCTCTTTCCTCCTAGATGTGCCTAAAGAATTCCCAGAACTCCTTAAGGTTTTCCCTATGTGCGTAAACTGTTTGCTAAGGACATAAAAGCTTAATGTTTTCTCCACTAGAAAATTTTAAAAAAGGTTTTCAGTGGAATGCCTGACATCCATGGCAGGACCAGCATAAGAGAGGTTGTGATACAGATTTCACCTCTCTATTCAACCTCAAAGTACTTCATCTAAGATGGTGCCTCCTGGGGCTGGGGATTTAGCTCAGCGGCACAGCGCCTGCCTGGCAAGCTCGAGGTTGTGAGTTTGATTCCCGGTACAGGAAAAAAAAACAAAAACAACTAAAACAAAACAACAACAACAAAAAGAATAAGAAGATGCCTCTTCTTACTACTTCAAGAGAACACAGTGGCTATGAACAGGAGCAGTATTTTAAAGTGTGTGTGCCTCAGGCCACTTGCACCAGAGTCACCTGGACCCCCACTACAGACGCCCTGAACTCTGGGACTCCCGACGGTAATCTGCATTCTGACGAGGTCCCTAAGTGGTTCTTAGGAAAGCACATTTCCAAGTCTACTGAAGCAGTATAAGACTCTTTGGGGGGCAGTGTGATCTGTATAATACTCATTTAAACAAAAGGAGAAAATAGAATTTGAAAATGTTGATCTCCCATGCTAACACAAAAAGTGGTAGTGTATTTCTATAAAGAGTTAAAATGCAGTAGAAACATCAGATGTTCCTGAGGGCATGTCCTATTAGCATCGTTGTTGTTGTTGTTATTATTATTATTATTATTATTATTATTATTATTTTGGCAGTACTAGGGTTTGAACCCAGGGTCTTCATACCTGAGTTATATCCCCAGCCTTGAAAAAATTTTTATTTTGAGACAGGGTCTTGCTAAGTCACTAAGTTGTTCAGGTGAGGCTCAAACTTGTGATCCTCCTGCCTGAGCCTCCCACAGTGCTGGGATTGCGGGTATGTGCCCTTACATCCAACTGGATTGCATTTATTTGGTAGTTAAACAAAAGACTCTTGGCGAAGATTTGCAACAACAATTCCATGCATTAAATTTTGTTACTTTTGCATCAGAAAATTTGTGTTTTAGTGAGGCTTGGCCAGAATCTAAGTGTGTGAGCTTGGACAAAAGATCCTATGTCTTTGATTATCCTTGTCTGTGAAATGTGGATCCTGGTACCTCACAGACAATGTGAAGATTTACTGAGATGATAAATGTGAAAATTGCGGTGTAATCTGTGACACTATGCAAATGCTGGCTCTCACTAAAGCTCCTGTATTCCGGGCCCACATTGTCATGTTGTAGAAGTGGAGAAATGTTCCAGACGTGCTGAAATTCACCTATCACTTAGGGACTAGGCTGGGAACTCCCAGCTGGGTCCCAGCTGGACGGAGTCTTAGTTCCTCTCCAAATCTGTCTTTTGCTGGGCAAACAGAACACAGTACCACACTGTGATGCGTTTATTGGAGGTCGACCTCTTGCAACTCATGGACCATCTATACTTAAATCCTTCCTCCTTCTGCCCTTTGAAGAGAAGGGCTGCTCTGTCACCCAAGGTGCCTATGTTTGTTCTGCTAAAGAGAGAGGCAATGGATGGCAAGGACAGGAGCAGCTCAGAAGGCTGGTTTGTGCCGTAGGAAAGACAGTCAAGAGCAGAAACCAAGATGAGAAGGAGGAAAAAGAGAGACGGAAGAGGTGGGAAGAGGACACAAGTGGAGAGGAGGTATTTCTGGAAGAGAGACAGTCAAGGAAGATTAGTAGCAATTTTTGTTTTCCAAAGATTGTAGTGCAGACTGAGTCTCCCTTCTCCCAGATGCCTTGTAGAATTATCTCCAATTGTTTTTAAGTGGTCGTAGTCCACACCCTCGTCCTTTTTAAAAGAACATGTGTACTGAGTGATGCATAAAGACAGAGTAAAACAATGAAAATGGCTTAGATAAGTATTTTGGTTGCAGCTTTTCTTTTTGGGGTTTAAAACAATTACAAAGGGCTGGGAGTGCGGTTCACTGGTAAAACACTTGCTGAGCATGTGTAAGGTCCTGGGCTCCATCCACCACAGAGAAAAAGAAAGAAAGAAAGAAAGAAAGAAAGAAAGAAAGAAAGAAAGAAGGAAAGAAAGAAAAAGACAGAAAAAAGGAAGAAAGAAAGAAAGAGATTACACAAGCTAAATAAACCACTATCACCAACAAGGAAAATGCACACACTGTCAGGCTTAGCTGAGCCCTCAGTTTTTCCCCTACACCAGGAGCTGCCTGCAGTTAAGCAGCTGTCCCCAGGCCGGACCCATGGAGCACATGGAGACTCGCAACTCCTTTGTCTGTTGCTCTTTCCTTCCCACATGACACGGAGACCTCTGATCCTCATCCAGGCTCACAGCTTCTCTCCTGCTGTATCTTTCCCAAGGCACCCCTGTCTCACTTGAAGTCATTACCCTCAGCTTTAATGAGCTTTTTTTGCATCACTGCTGTGTTTTTGTTATGGTTTGTGTCTGGGTGTCCCCCCAAAGCCTCATGCGGCCATGGGGCAGGCTTTTAGAGTTTGATTGATTATGAGTGTGAGAGCTACACCTGCCCTGGGGTGGATAGTTTGCATATGTAAAGGAGAGGAAGAGGGTGCTTCTGGCCATTTCCTCCCTTATGTGCTTGTTGCTTTGCTGTGTTCTGTCGCCATCAGCTGTAGCCCTCTGCCATGTGCCACTTTGCCTTGTAATCTGCCAGGTATGGACTGAAACCTCCACAAACTGTAAGTGAAATAAACCTTTCCTTCCTTAATTTTGGGCGTCAGGTATTTTGTCCCAGCAACGAGAGAAAAGTAACCAAGACAGTTTTGAATGTGTTGTTCACATTGAAACCTAATCCTCACTGTGGTGGGGTCATGAGGTGTGGTCTTCTGGGAAGTGACTAAGTCCTATGCGCTCTGTCCTCATAGGTGGGTTAGCGTCCTTATGGAAGTAGCTTCAGATGGAAAGGGGAAAGGGGGAGGGGAAGGGGAGGGGAAAGGGAGGGGGAAGGGGTGGGGAGAGGGAGTGAGGGAGAGAGAGACATTCCTTATTTTGTCCTTTCAACTTCCATTATGGGAACATGCAGTGCAAAGGCCCTCACCACACACCAAATGTTAGCACCTTCATCGTGGACTTCCCTGTTTCCAGAACAGTGAGAAATGAGTTTCCATTCCATATAAATTCCCTTGTCTCAGGTAGTTTGTTATAGAAGTACAAATGGACTAAGAAAATCATACTACATCTTCTGGCCCACATTGAACTACAGTTTTGTCAGCACCTGGTCTCCCTTGTTCCTGATTCTTGACCTAGCTTTTTATGTGTAATTTGTAATAATCTCTCACATGTGATTCCTAGCCCTGATCCCAAGACCTGGCCTTGGGCTTTCACTCCTATCTGTGGTTCCTGTTTGTCACTGTGACTCCCTGGGTTTCAGCCACCTCTGGAAACATCTCTCACCCTTCATCCTTCTCTGGGTCTTACTTTGAAGACCAAGATCTTAAGACTAGCTGTAACCCTTATTTAGCTCACACCTGCCCACCATGGAAATGGTCAACAGGGCTACACACCCACAGGGCAACTCCACTTCCTGTCTATGCTTTCGTAATCCCTGGGCCAATCAGACTTCAGTTTTAAATGTAGGCATCTACAAACACGACTGCTATGGCCACTATCTGATCTAAGGCCCTCACATTTCTGAGGCACTCACTAGCACACACACACACACACACACACACACTCTCTTCAGAAAACCACTTGTATGTCTCTCTCTACACATAAGTGTGCGTGTGTGTTTATGCTAGTACATGACTCTATCCTGACCTCTACATTTGGTGTTTATTAATTTTTTTTTTGAGATTTTAATTAGGAAACAACACATGTGTTTTGTGCTATTTTCATTTGTTGATAAATTCTTTAATTCTTAACCAATTCTACTCAAGCTTAAGACAGAAGATTAAGTACATTTTGTATTCCTACAGCCCCATCTGCTTTTCCATGTATTAAAATGAATAAGAAAGAAAGATGAAAGGGAATGAAGGGGCAAACCCCACTTCTCCTCCTCCGGTGAGAACATGTTGTTTTCACCATTATTTCCAAATTAGGCTCTGAAAGCACCAGTGTTGTGAGATTCAGCTGCAAAGCTAATTGGAGCAAAACTATTTAGCACTGGAAAAGAATATTTTTAATAGACTTAAGTAACATTCAAAGCAACAGTAAACAGCTGTATTTTTGCAGAAATAAGAATTGAGTCTCCAGAACTCTATCACGGATGCTCTTTACTACCTTTTAAAGTCAGCACGTTTTCACCAGGAGAGCTGGGAAGTCCTTGCACAGACACACAGCCCGGCATCTCAGCCCGGCCCCTTCACTGGGGCACATATGGGGTGGTTGCAAAACTATGGGGTTTTGTGCTTTGGTTGCCAGCTTTTCCCACCCCAAATAATACACTGCAGTCTCAAGGGATGTGTAATTCATGGTGTGAAAAGCATAGAATTGTTTTGGAGGAAAATGCACAAAGCAGAAGAGATTTGTTTGAAGAGGAGAGGAGCGCTACACTCTTCTCTGTTGTCAGGATCATCAAACTTTGTGTTTTACCTCTCCTACTCCAGTATATGGCAAAGAACAGTCAAACTGAGTCCATGCAAGGGGGACAAGCTCATTTTGGGGAGTGGGAAGCCCATGTTAATATTTTATTTTTGAGTCTCAGTCGCAACCCACTCCACTTGGTGGCAGGCAGGGTTAGTGAGATCCCTGGTCCCCACTCCTCTCTTGCGCCCTCTCCTTGGATGCCAGTCCCAGCAGCCACATGCCAATGTGCTGAGGGTTACATTTGCCACCAGCAGTGCTTGTCATTGGGCAAGGTCCTCAAGCAGTTGTGCCAGCTGCTTTGGAATTGCCCGCAAAATAGCTCTTGCGTTCCTCGGAGACCACCTGGGTAGATCTGTGGTCTTCAGAGGCTTTTAATTACTAAGTGTTTAAAATAAAGACATAAGTTAACTTCTTTGGCCAAGTCTGTTTCTGAGCGCAGTCCTGAATTACTTTGCATTTCAGGATGGTGCAGCAATTCTGCTGCCATAAATGAGACGCAGATCTGAGACGGAGGTGAGCTGGTCCTGCCTCTGCCTCATCCACAGAGGCAGCTCTGGGACTGTGTGTTCAGTCCTGTCTGCGGCTCCTCTTCTAGCCTCCTCACTGCATCACAGGGATGAGTATTTGCAGAAATGTGCTGTTTATCTAGAAATGGCTTGATGTTCACAACTGGGTCGATGTTCAAGCTGGCCATTAAAGTATTTTCTTTCTCAGGTGTTGACTTAGGTATGGAAATGGTTAGAAAATGAAACATCAACTTTCCGTGTTTAATTTCATTAGTTCAATATTCACAGAAATAAATGCTTAAGTGAAACATCTTTGGAAAGTGTGGTGGGACACATGGAATGCTGAGGGACAAGGAGGCCTTTTGGAGCAGAGAGTATGTGCTCATGTTCTCAGCCTTCTTCTTCTCTTGCTGTGTTGCACAACTGGTCACTGGTGGCCCTGGAGAAATGCTCCTGAGCTTGCCTCGGTGGCAGTGTGGAGGCCCAGCCATGGTGCACTGAACCAGAACACCCCAACACACCCCAACCATAGCACTCCCAGACTAGCACTTAGCTACTGCAAGCCGTAATGGAGATATCTTGAGACCCTGGATGGGATGAGCAAGGGACTGATTTTAATTTTTTCACACACCAATGGAAACCTTTCTATCATTTTTGGAATTATCACGCAGAAATCTGTCAGGAAATTTCCTTTTTGTCAAATGTTAATATAAAATATACCAAATTAAAAAGCATAAATCACCAAGCTGGGCGTGATGGTAATCTCAGCACTCAACAGGCTGAGGCAGGAGGATTGTTGCAAGTACAAGCCCAGCCTGGGCTACAAAGTGAGCTCAAGACCAGCCTGAACTGCATAGGGAGACCCTGTCTCAAAAAGACAAAAAACAAGCAAAAACAAAAACAAAAAAACCCATGAAAATTCTCTCATATTTATAACCATCTTTATAAGTAAATAACCTGTGTCTCATAGTCCTGCTTATAAACAGCATATATTCCAGAAACCTTTTAGGGGCCAAGGATGTAGCCCAGTAGCACAAGAACCTGCCTGGTAAGTGCAAGGTCCTGAGTTCCATTCTTGGTACCAAAAATAAATAAATAAATAAATAAAAAGTATAAATCAAGTCATAAAGGAGAAAACTGCAAAGCGTTATAAGAATATTTGGTGCATGATTTGTGCATGAGATGTATTTCCTGGGTAGAGAGTATGACCCATAAGAGAGAACCTACTGGACAGTTACATTTATCAATGACTGCGAATACTTGAAAAGGGAGGCACCAACTTGGAGAACAGCAACCAGCCCTGAGGCCAGAAGTGGCCTGGGAGGGACATACACTGCATGCACAGGCAGTGAACGGATTCAGAGAAGACTACTGTTGGGGTATCCCTGTATTTCTAATTCAGCAATGGCTTTATAGATGAGATCACGGGATCTACTTTGAAGATGTTTCCAGCTGTTGAGTAATTACTCTCTCTCTCTCTTTTTTTTTTTTTTTTGGTTTTTCTCCGGTACCAGGAACCGAACTCACGACCTTGCGCTTGCCAGGCAGGCGCTTTGCCGCTGAGCTAAATCCCCAGCCCCCGAGTAATTACTCTCAATCTCAAAAGAATCTGTTATTTATCTTAGAGGAAAGTGTTCTTGCTAGCTGAAAATATACAGCTTTGGAATTGTTTGATTATTCTTTTACATTCATTTTCCTATGTACCTGCTGAAGACAAACCAAACCAAACCAAAACAAACCAAAACAAAATAAAACAAAATAACAAAACAAAACAAAACAACTTCTCCAAGGGACCAGTGACCATCCACGGCGATGTATCTCTTCTTTCTAAAGCACACAAGTTCTTTACGGGTTGTGGGGAGACTGGCATGTGTCATTCTTCCTGTCAAGCCTCACCTGAATATATCCTGAGTTATCTTGACAAAGGCTAAGCTTTCCAGAGCATCGTAGAAATGCTCAGTGTATGCAAATTCAGCATCATGGAAGTGAATCTAGAAAGAGAAACAGAATTGTAAGGAAAATGCTCCAGGAGCACCACCCTGAAAATAGTATCAAGATTCAAGGTCATGTTCCAGGTATTGGCTGCCAGGAGGAGGATGAGGTATATTTAAATTGGTTCCAAACCAGGTGAGGAGGGACAGAAAGGCCACATGTATCGAAGAAGGGCAGATCAGCCTGGCTTGCGACACTATATTTATCACTATGCCCGTGAACTTCATTTGAGTAGGAACAGCCTAACAGGTCAGTCACTTCTGGGGGCATCTGTGGAGGACTGACATGCAGACCAGCACACGGAGGCGGGAAGACCACCCCCGTGTAAGTGGCACTGACGAATTGGCTTACAGCTTGGACAGAATGAAAAGGGTTAGGAGAAAGAAGTGCTTCCTTTTTTGGAAGAACTTTCTTCCATTGCCCGTGGACAGTTTTCTTCGGTTTCTTCAGCCTTGTAAGGCAGTCGGTTTAACATTCCAGTGCGGACTCAGACTGGGCACTCTGTGCCTAACTTCCAGGCTTGCAGCCTTCTTCTGGTACTCCGCCCTGCGGGTGCTGATCTCCAGTTTGGATTCCTCCGCCTCGGACCCTGCAGACACCACTGTGACTCTTTTACCTCTGGTCCTGATAGTCACCTTCTAAGCCCCTTTGAATACTGATTCTGTTACACAATCACCAAAATCAGGCAGTCTGGTACCTGATTTATGCTCAAGTCAATGCTTGAGCATAAAAACGAAGTGCTATATCCTTCAGCCCAGTGGCTGCCGTTGGGCAGACAAGACAGAAATAGAGAAAAGCTTCCCTTAGACTTAGGGTAAGAGAGCTAGGGCCAGAACAGTATTTTGAAAATATTCAGAGTGTGAAGTTCTGGTGTTGACTCATCTCTCCCGCACTGCAGTCACTTTGAGTAATTTGTTTCCACTCTGCAGGTCTCAGCTTACTCACTGTTAAGTGGTTCTGACAGTACGTCTTGAACGGTGTGATTTAAAGATGGTTCCACACTTTTAAACGTTTTTGTGAGCCCCCAAAGAGTTTTTATCTATTGGTAACTATCATATCAGAAATTAAAACTAATTAATTCATCCATTATGACAGTAAAAAATGTTTTAAGTTAACATAAAATGTATTTATGGAAATTGGTTTTCCTAGCTGGGTGTGGAGGCACATACCTGTAACACCAGCACTCTGGGAAACTGAGGCAGGAGAATTGCAAGTTCAAGTCCAGCCTTGGCAATTTAGGAATTTAGAGAGAGCATGTTTCAAAATAAAAATAAAAAGCAGCTGATGTAGCTCAGTTCACGGCCCTGGGTTCAGTGCCCAGCACTGCCTATACCCTCAAAAGAAAAAGAAAGAAAGAAAAAGAAAGAAAGAAAAAGAAAGAAAGAAAGAAAACAAGAAAGAAAAAGAAAGAAAGAAAGAAAACAAGAAAGAAAAAGAAAGAAAGAAAGAAGGAAAGAAAAAGTAAAGAAGAAAAATCACTTTTTTTTCAGATCAAAAATATAGTGAGAAGAGTGCTGTTGCTTTGCATTTTTCTCTTCAATGTTTAGCTTCATAGAAGACTGATGAATTTTCGTATCTGATTCTTGTATCCCTGCATATCACACACCATGTAGTCTCTGCAAAGCCCCACTGGGCATAAGAAAAAGTGTGATTAAATGAGATAGTGATGAAGGATTATGAAGAGAATTTTTACCCTGCAGACTCCCAAAGGGCCCGGGAACTGGGACAGCCTGTTTGCTTTTGCATGATGTAACGGTACTGCCCTCTTAGTAATCTTTGCTCACTGTGCACCTGCTTCCTCATCTGTGAACTGCGGAAAGAGTTTCCCAGGCTCCCAAACTTCCTCACCTTTTCCTTCTATGTCCTCCAGAAAATGTTGAGTGAACTTTCAAAGTCCACTCCATCAGTTCTGGGTCTCAATATCCCCATGGCATCTCCTTTCCATTTCCATTCTGGAAGCACGTCCTTGAAAACAGACAGATCAAAGAAGCTCCTCCCACCTGCCTCAGCTGAGAAAGGGATTTGATTACTGCATCCTCCCACAGTGTAGGGGAGCAAGCAAGGGCTCTTGAATCTGTCAGGCTTCGATTGAACTCCAGACCTGTGATTTATCTGGCCTTGGCACATTAATTATCTCACCATCACATGTGGTTCTACAAGGGTGGAGTATAATAGGTGCAATGCTTGTGAGAATCATAGATGCTAGTCCATAGTAGTTATTATTTTTATTATTTTATTTTACTTTTTGGTGCCAAGAATTGAACTCAGGACCTTGTGCTTGCCGGGCAAGCACATCATTATTTTTAGACAGAGGCATTATAATTATTCATAAGCTAGGGAGAAGAAATAATAAAAACCACTTAAGGAAGAAATAGTTCCCACTGTTCATTTGTTCGTCTCAGCAAACTTCCATTAGATCAAGATTTCCCAATCTTCTTGGTTTTAGGTTTTAAATTCTTCATTTTTTTTTTTTCTTTCAGTGCTAGGGATTGAACCCATGGTCTTCACAGTAGGCTACATGTGCATCACCAGCCTTTTTTTTTTTTTTTTAAATTTTGAGACAAGGTTTCTCGAAATTTCTCCTGGGCTCAAACTTGTGCTGCTCCTGCCTCAGCCTCCCACAGTGCTGGTTATGCAGATATATGCCACCTGCCATGCTCATATCCTTAAAAATTCAGGAACCCAACAAGAACTTTGGTTTATGTATGCTGACATTAGACTTCTGGCCTCCAGCCTCTCGAATGGGGAGACAATGAACTTTTGTGGCTTTAGTTACCTAGCTTGTGGTATTTCATTATAGTAGTACTAAGAAACTGATATAGTGATGCAAGGATCTATAATGAAAATGGAGGCAGGGACACTAGCTAGGAGTGGGGGCTGATTGAAGAAGTCACAAAACCGAAGGAAACAGATTCCTCCCCACAGCCTCCCAGGAAACAGCTCTGAGGATCTTAGACTTCTTACCCCTAGAACTATAAGCAAATACATTTGTATTTCTTTAAATCACAAAGTTTGTGGGGATTTGTTATAGCAGCAATAGGAAACTAATACAGTAGCTATACTGTCTTTTTCTAGTTATTGCTTCAGTGTTGATAGTATATCATTGACTCATGGTAGTCTACCTTCAAATATATCGTGTACATTCATATTTAAAATCTGTAAGCTGTCTACTTCCATTTTTCATTGTCTTGTCTGTCTTACTGCTGTCATTCATTTTAACATTACATTAGTTACAAATCTCATCATGCACTGTTATTAAATTTACTTTAACATAAGAGTGAGGGCCAGGGATAGAGTCCAGCAGCACAAGCTCCTGCCTGGCTAGTGCAAGGTCTTGAGTTCTATTCAGGGTACCAAAAAACCCCAAAAAGCCATAAGAGTGAAATTTAGGAAAATATACTTCATATTTACCCACATATTAACTATTTCTGTTGTTCTTTACTCCTCCATATTGATTCATATTTTTCCTGCAAATTATCTTTCCCTGCCTGAAGAGCTTTTGTCATTTCCTTGAGTGGAGGAAGGCTGATAATGATTATTTTCAACTTTTAAATGTCTAAAAAAGTCTTCATTTTTATCTTTATTTCTGAGAGTTTTTTCTCAGTACAGAATTTTAAGTTACATTGTTTTTTTGATGAGAAATATGATGTCATCCTCAAAATGGGATGTATTATTCTGCTTCATTGCTTGCCTAGTCATTTTTGATTGCATGAAGACATTGTGAATTTTATCTTATTGGGTTCTGGATGTTACGATGTACTCTAAAATGTTTCTGAGCTTTACTTTGAGATACGGTTAAGTTTCTTGTAAAAGGTTTTACTCCTTTGAGATGCACTTTCCTCCTTTTTAAGGTGGAACCAAAGTGTCTTTTAGTAGGGTTAATTTTGCCCCAATGTTGAGACTATAACATTTTTGCTACTATACTCAATGCCCTTTGGGAAATAAATTTTCTTTCTTTTCTTGCTTTGATTCACAGGAACACATGGTGATTCTGGTGGGCATGAGCTGGATTGTTCTGAGTATTCAGGAAACTTTTTGCCTTCTGCATATTTCTGATGGCTTGTCTCTGTGTCTCTGTCTTTGTCCTAGTATGCATCTCTGTGAACTCTGGTTGGTTTGGCCTTCCTACTTCCATTTTTCTACTCAGAGATGGCTGGGATGGATGTAGGGTTCACCTTGTTTTCCCTTTCTTAGGATCACTGTTCTGTGGAAGCTGTTGTCCAATGTCTAAAAACATTGTTTTATATATTTTGTTTTTAAAAAATCTTTAAAATAAAAAAGTGAAAAAAAATTTAAGGTTATATATATGTATGTATGTACCCTGCTACTTTAATTTGGGAAAGCATAGAAATCACCTCATGTTAAACATTAAAATTGAATAATTTACAAATATTTATCTGTTTAAATAGAAGGATATTTTAACTATTGCCTGCTAGTATAACTAACATGTTTTATTTAAAAAAAAAAAAAACGGTGTTTTCCCAAACTACAAAATAAGTTAATAAACCTACTTTCACTTTAGATGTAATAAACTAGATGAAACATGTTTCTACTTTTACAAAAAAAGTCAGAGTTATTATTTACATCTTATATAAAAATTAATGTGAAGCAAATCTTAGATGTAAAATCCAAAGTTATAGAACCTCTAGAAAAAAATAAATTTGTATAATCTTTAGTTTGCCAAAGAGATTAAAACATATTACCAATGTACAATCAAAAAGGAAAAATAATTTAAAAAATAATAGCACTTTATTAAAAGTAAAACTTCTCTGATCTGTGAAAGATACAGCTAAGAAAAGATGAGTTGTAAACTCAAGAGATATTTTCAGATTTCATCTATATTGAGAATATATTAAGAAGTCATGTTCAACAATAAGGAAACAATCCAAAAAATGGTAAAAAAAAATTGAATAGGCTTTTTATTAAAGAAAAATATGGACGGCAAATAAACAAAGAAAAAAACCCCCCAAATTGCTAGTCTTTACAGTGTACAAATTAAACACCTCTGAGAATGGATTAAAATCCAAAACCAAACCAAAACATAACAAAACAAAAAAATCCTAAAAGAGCCGAGTGTTGGAAAGTTCAGAGATTTCTTTTACAGTGATAATTGGAATTCAGGGTTTTGCATCTACAATTTTTGCAGTTCCTATGAAGTTAAAATTACATTTATCATATGACAAAGCAATTCTATGCCTAAGCATTTACCCCAAGGTCTTGGAAATTTATGTTTAGAAAAGAATTCATTTGTAAGTTTTCATAGTAGCTTTGCTTATAATTGCCCAAATAGGAAATAACATAGATATCTTTCTACTTTTACAAAAAATGAGACTCATTATTTATCTGTGGAATTGCTTAAATTAAAGATGAAATTCATATAAGAGAAATAGGACATCACTATTTGGACACCATAATAATAATTGCTTCAGCCACTCTACTACTACATGATAAAATTACTTAGCAAAACTTTAAGGAGGATCAGAATATTTGCATATTTATTTAATCCAAAAACAGAAATCCAAATAGCAATTGTATACGGAGACACCTAGTCATCATAATCTTAATTAAATATCAAACTTTACATCACCAATAATAAGAAACCAATATCACACATTTCTGCCAAAGGATATACTACTACCTTTGTCACTTTCTTCATCCAAATCAGTACCTCTAATCTAGTCATGAGAATACATCAGACAACCTCAAGTTGAGGAAACTTACCAAAATGCCTGATCACTATTATTTTAAAATGTCAAGGTTATGCAAAACAAGAGAAACTGTGACAACTCCAGAGATAGAATGCAAAGTAGTACTTTGGGTTGGTTCCTGAATCAGAATAAATATATTAATATAAAAACTTTAAAAATCTGAATGAATTTCATAGTTTAGAATTATACCAATGTTAGTAGAACTATGCCATTGTTAATTTTTAAATTTTGCTATCACTTAGTTGTATGAAATTTGATGAAATTGAGTGAAGAGCATGATGTAGCTGTACTGTCTGTAACCCTCCTGTGTTTTAATCATTTCCAAAACCAAAAAAAAAAAAAAAAAATTAAAAAGTTAAAGGAACAATTTCATTAGAAATGACCTTGTTTTACATTAAAAATATCTACTTGGCAAATAGCTTAATGGAAGTCAGGTGGATTCCAGATTTTGCACTCAGTGAATTGTAATAACATATGTCATGTATTCTCTAGAAAACCTGTGTACTTGTAAGGACATGAGCCAAAAAATACCAAGCAGTGGTGTAATTATAAAAGCACTTTTGACTTTGCAGATTCCTGGAAAGGATTCATGGATATTCATGCTGGGGAGCACAATTGAGAACCACTGAATTAGCATAATGCTCCTGAGTTCTCTTCAGCTCTTTAGGTGGTTGGTGGCTTTGGAATAAAGCCTGGGCCTTTGCTTTCTCACTGGGGAACTGTGAGCCTAAAGCAAACTTATGTTCTTGAGTGGTTATTTAATTTAGAAGAATGTTATGGTCCATTTCTAGCTATATCTACACTATACTAAATGAATAACTTCATAATTACTGGATGAGATCTTTCAGTCTCTAGTTTTAAGAGTCTTGGCCGCTTGGTTAGTTCACAAGTTGGCCTGGGATCAAAGGTAGTGTTTTCTTCTTAAAGCAGTGATATGAGGTTTTGTGATTCACAATGGAAGGGTAAAAGAAACCAAAGTGGCGATCGATAGGATGTGTGTTAGTCAGTTTTTCATTGTGGGAACAAAATACCTGACGCTGAAATCTTAAAAGAGGAGGGAGAGGTTTATTTTGGCTCAGGGTTTCAGGGGGTTCAGTTTACAGTATGCTAGTTCCGAGGCAGAACCATCATGGCCGAAGAGTCCGGTAAAGGAAAGCGTCTCACCTCACGAGAGCTAGGAAGCACAGTGGGAGAGGGGGGCCTTGGAGGAAGGTGCTAGGGACCAAATATAGTCTCCAAGGTCATGCCCACATCACCTACCCAGGCATACCCAGAAATGTGTTTTACGAATCTCCTACAAGCCAATTGCATTGAAATCAAAATTAATCATCACAAGAAGCAATGGGGAAAATTCCAGACTATTATGAGCCACAAAGAAACCCTTTCTTGGGTCATTTCTCTAAGCTAATTCCAGCCCAGAGAAGAACCACTTCTGTATATGATAACTGTAATGTAGTTGTACTTAGGTGGTTAATCATCAATAACAAAGTAAATGATGATCGTGTGTATCCATCTACTCACATGATAAAAGCTAGGCTTCTCATTTTCACCCTGAAGTTCCTTTTCATCTCCCTTTCAAAGTAAGGAGAAGGACTGCTAAGCCATTTTAGGATGTGAGAAGTGGAGCCCTGGCAACTTGCATGTTTATTCCCTCCCAAACTCACAAGACAGCCACGTCCTCTCTGCCGCTAAGTAATCACAGCATGTTCCCAAGTCCTGCTTTGTGGCTGGATGTTTGAAGTACCTCTAGAACGGAGCTTGTACAATCTGTTTCTAGTTTGCTATAATTCCACTTTAATTTGCACTCCACTAATCCAGAACTTTACATAATTTAAACACCACTCCTATGATTCCTATTTAATAGAAAATTGAAAATCATTTCCTTATTGAGAATGTCGTGGCCTATTAAGAATAAAATATTTGATTTTCAGAGTCACTTAAAATTCTTTTATTCAAAATAAGAACCGAAAGAATAAAGATTATTTTAGTTTGCCTTTCATTTCTAGGTCTAGCAATTTGCTTTAATATAAAGGTCTTTGGTGTTTTAGTATAAGTCTATCAAGACCTACCTTTCCTTCATTTCATTTCATTTATAAACAGTCATTAGTACTTTGTATGTTCTCTGTGAAAGAGAAAAATCAGATTTAAGAAATACTCTGTAAATTAAATTCTTTACAATCTAGTCTTGTGGTTTTAATGATGACCTTTTCTAGAAGAGAAAAACATGCAAATGCTATTTAAAATCAATTTTAAGTAACTGTAAGTAAGAAATGTTCCTGGCATTTGTAAGTCAAGGGACACTTAGAAGACATATCTGCATAACTGACCTTAATGACACAAATAATTTCTACATCCTCATTTCTAACACACAGGGTTCCCTCCTGGTTCCAGGAATTTAGAGTACTTTTTAGTATGAGCACAGAATTAAACTAGCACAGCAGCAGAAGCTGACATTTTAACATAAACTATGAGTTTAAATTGAAAAGCTTGGTGTAAAAAATTACTAAGAGGTTTACCTACAACATTTAGATACTACTGTATGCTTCCTCACACTACTCAAGTTTGTGATGGTTTAAGAAGTGTTTTAACCAGGCGTGGTGGCACACACCTGTAATCCCAGCACTTGGGAGGCTGAGGCAGGAGGATTGTTGTAAGTTCGAGACCAGCCTGGGCTACAAAGTGAGCTCAAAGCCAGCCTGAATTGCACAGTGAGACCCTGTTTCAAAAATACCAAACAAATAAAGAAATAAAGAAGTAAAGAAGGTTTTTAGAAATGATCAACATCAGGTTACAAAATTACATGAAACGTGCTAATCAATCATCCTCTTCCTCACCAAGCTGATTCTGAAAATAATGGAATATACATACGTATTTAAGTGACTACATGTGCTGGCTTCTAGTTTACAAAGGTTCTCATTCTAATTTTTTTGATGCTACCAAATACTCTTTTCCAATCCTTAAGCACGAAATTGTGTCATCATCAAAGGGAATATCATCTTTTGGAGGCTGTAAGGATCTGTGAGGACAAATGGCTTTTCTGAAGGAGACTTCTGACCACATGTTAAGTGACAGCACTTCCATGCACTCGATTGTTTGTCATAAATACACTGGAAATTGAATAACTTGAGCAAATAATAGGCAATTGAAGTTGACCATTTTAAAATAGGGACAATGAGCATGAAAAATCAGGATGAATGCAGTGCTTCAATTTCACGCACGATGTGAATTAAAAGCAGGCCCTTGCCATTCTGCTTTAATTTAAATGAATAAAATGTTTTCATTGTCTCAAAAACCAGTTTACTTTCAATAACATTCATGATATATTTTTCTTAGTTTGTGGGACTTTTTGGCAAGACATCACTAGGAGACAGTAATTGGCTATAGAAGAGACAATTCGCTTGGCCATTTCCTGGGGTATTTAGGGTGGTGGAAAACAGATTTCTCAAGATAAATTACTGGCCATTAAAAACATATAGTGCTTGCCTTAGACAGGCTCAATTTCTCTGGCATCTTTGTTTTCAGGATAAAATCTGAAAAGTGACTGATGGCAAGGAAACAGGATAAGATCTATTTTCACACCAGATTTGCTATTCTAGATAGCTTTGGAGCTCAGTATTTCCAAGGCAGTTTTCATCAACTTAGATTGGATGAAGAATTATGACCACAGACCACAGGCTTGTGTCATCCAGCTGGCCTCTCCTATCACTTGGTTCAATAGGGCTAGCAAGGTTTTAATCCAAGATTTGGTGGTCAGGAAGTATGTTTTCTCAGTTGTTCCATGCTTGCTGTCTTTTTACACTTGCTCAACACCATCCTTATACTCATCCCATCAGAGGCTGATAAAGCAAATATCCACAGCTGCAGTTATTGATGAGAATGTCTAGCAGAAGAAAGCATGATGCTAAATGAAATAAGTCAGACCTAGGAAGTGAAATATTGCAGGGTTTCTCTTCTAGGAGAAACTTAAACTAGAAATAAATGAAGGAGTGAAATAAAGGAGGGATGGTAGGCAACCAAGAGGCAGATTTTTTGGAGACCAGGAGGGGGATCAAGAGAGAAAAAAGGTAAGCAAGTTGGATTGTTGTGTTCACACAAGGCAATGAGAGACAGTCTGGACTCTTGGGTATTCCAGAACCTGGGAGAGTCAGACAGGACAGTAACACTGCAGGAAACAATGGAGGTAAGAGCAAAAGAAGCAGCACACATATAAACTAAAGTAAATATTTGGCCTCTGCCCCTCAGCCTCCTCCCTGAGTGGGGCTCTTCACCTTCCTCCCTAGTAAACTGTGGGCCGAAGTGGCCTCTGCTATCATTTTTTTTTTTTTTTTTGTCTTTTTGAGACAAAAAAGGATCTAACTTTGAGGATCTCACTGTGCAGTTCAGGCTGGCCTTGATCTCACTTTGTAGCCCAGGCTGGCCTCAAACTCGCAATGAACCTCCTACCTCAGCCTCCCGAGTGTTGGGATTACAGGTGTGCGCCACCACGCCCAGCTCTGCTATCATTTTTAACTTTGACTCATTGGTCTTTTCTTTTTGCCAAATTGTTATGAAAACCTCTGGAATAATATCTCACTTGAACCAGAACAATTACTGAGTTTTGGATGTAGAGTACAGTGAACTTTATCTGGACACATGGATTTGGTGACTGCTTTCCTTTCCTTCAGATAATCACACCATTCTAGTTCTAGTAGTGATAAATGTGAAAGATTTCATGAGCTACAGAAGGAGAAACAACAGAGATGCAGACCTGGGGTGCACGGAGGAGTGGGAGAGTGCCAGAGAAATGGAAGTTGAGAAAGCATAGAAGTCAGCTTTTACAGATAGAAACCTGTGTTTGCTGTTAAGTGTTGTGATAACTTGGTCCTCTAATCTGAACCTTGAATGTCTCCCAGAGGCACATATGTGAAAGGCTTGGTCCTCACCAAGGTACTACTAGGGGGTGATAGAACATCCAAGAGGTGGGACCTAGTGGGATCAAGTTGGGTGTTTGGGAGTGTGCGCTTTCAAGGAATAGTGGGAATCCAACCTCTCTCTGTTTCTCTCTTTGCCTCCTGGGTGCCATGAGGAAAATGGCCTCCTCTGAGACTCCCTCCCATCATGATGTACTGTGCTGCCACATGCCCAAAGCATGGGGCCAACAGGCCATGGACAAAACCTCTGACACTTGGAGCCAAAATAAACTTTTCCTCTGGATTATTTGATTTTCTCAGGTATTTTTATATAGGAACAGGAAACTGATCACATAGTTAGACAATGAAATTCCATATCTGAGCAAGGTTGCTTATAAACTGGGTATAATCTAACTGTAGCCTTTTTTTTCTTAGAGTTCTTACCAGTATTCACTGAGATAGTATTGAAAATGTTTGGATATATGTATATACACAAGAGAGCTAAGCTAATTGTACTACTAATTTCTATTAGTTCATTGAAAGGAATCAGTGCTTATATTGCTTGATTAATTTTGCATGCCTGGACCTGGTAATCTGAGCAACTACTTTGAAGATAACAATATGCAATATGATAACCATTGTTAATTTCCTATCATCTTGTCTTGAAATTCTATATCGCTTTTATCGTTTTGTCTTTTTTTTTGTCTCTTTAGAATAAAAATAAAAGAAAAAGAAAATGTTTGGGAATTAAAAGACAAGCCAATGCAATTTTGCCTGAAAAGTTTCTTTAAAAGAAGCCAGTGAAACCCAAGGCAGGGATTGGTAGAGTGTAGGCCTTGCGATTGAACCCAAGGCCTTCACACTGAGCTACATTCCTGACCATTTTATTTTTATTTTTTTAATTTTGAGACAAGTCCTAAGTTGCTTCATTCTCCAGTCTAGGCTGGAACTTGCAATCCCCTGCCTCAGCCTCCTAGAATACTGAGAATACAAGCACGTGATCTATTTCTAATAGCATTTTTCAGTTGAGTACTACTTTTCTTTTCAGTGGTTTACAACTGCGGAACAAAATGAACTTTCTAACAGCAGGAAATGACTACAACAACAGGAAGGTGGTAGAGTCCTTTGGTTCCAAAGGTGCATTCCCGAATTGAGTGAAAGAAGTCTAGGGTAGATGAAAGGAGGCTACATTATGAGAGAAATAATAAACGCTCAGACAGTTAAATCAGCTGCCAGTTAATCACAGAAGGAAAAAACAGAACTATGGAAGATAGAAAGGAAAATTATGAAGAGAAGCAGAGAAAAGTACCATGGGAGGGATCCTGCAATTAAAAACAAAAAGAACGACAGCAAATCAGTACTGGCTAAGCAGATGAAAAGAGAAGAATGAAAAAATAAAATACTTTTTGAAGAAGACAGTATTAGAGGAAAACATTCCTCCAACAAAAATCAAGGTTGAAACATAAAAGGTATCTTAAGAGCAAAAGAGGCTCAAGGGAATTCCTCAGCTAAATAATAAAGACAAGAAAAACTATAACCTAAAATAAGAAAAGTGAGCCAGAAAAACATGAGAAAAAAGATAAAGTAGGCTTGCTTTATTCCAACATTAATATGAAACCCAAGTATCCGAGAGCAAAAAAATATTATTTATTATTGCACAAGATGCCAGTCTATCTCTCCTAGCAGCTATAGCATTTCTCCTTTGTTGAGTGACAACCTTCTGTGTTTGGCTCTTCAAACTTTTCAAAGTGCTTCTCCACGGAGAAGAGCTTATTTTATTCTTCTAATTTAAATAATAAGTCAAGAAATCTTGAGTTTTAAAGGTTTACTGAGAAAAAATAAGCAGTTCCAAAACTTCCTCCAAGTTGAAGACATATTACAATCTTTAGATCAAATTGTGGTCAATACCAAAATATTCCCAAAGAAATTTATATCTGTAAATATGAATAAAGGTTGTTTATAGGGTTATTGGAGGACAAAATGAGATCACACACATAGAACATTGTCTGGCATCTAGTACATGAACAAAAAATTTTAGCTGTTATTATTAGCCAAATAAATTCAGTTAAAGCAACTGAAATAGGAAATCATGTGAAATTTGACTTGCCAGAAAATTGGAAGTAGAAAAAAATCCAAGGAGAATCTCAGAATTTTAAATTGTTGTGCCACATTCTTGTTCCAGTTAAGTGGATACCAGGTTATAATTACTAAAGTATTGGACTCCCAAACTCTTAAAAATAAAATAACCGACAAAGCACTGTAAATTTCTTTCAAAAGAATATTTTTAGTATGTTACTGATGAATTGGTGATATCCTTAAGGAAATAGGGAAGCCTGAGGGTATACAATAAGTTGTAAAGTAGAAAAAAAGACTATTTTGTCCTATAAAATATTTAGAGATACAAAACAGAGAGATTAGATGAACTTACCCTTGGTTAGAAACTGGTAGAGAGAAAGGTCTGTAAGGATTCCATGAATTAGTCAGTAATTTGGAGGAGAGATACCACAGCAGGAGATTTTCATTTGGTTATGATACCAAATAATTTGAGGTACTATGCCCAGAATACATTTCTGAAGGATCTTATTTATTTGAAAGAATGAACAGAAAAATTGTTGATGATGGACAAGTGCAAGGCATTGTGAATTAATATTTAAAAAATCTAGCCAAAGTAATGGAATTCTAGCTTCTGGTAAAGGGGAAATATTTCCTATTGTATCAAATATTCTCCAGATAATAACTATGAACTCTAGAGAAAACTTAACAACTAATTCAAGGACAGGAGAGTAAATTAAAATAGGCAGAAACTGGATAGCCATTTATACTTGGAACGAAAATATGCCACAGGACAAATTTCTCATCGCTTTTCTCAATTTCTCTTTCACTTGAAAGCAAAGCATAGTCCATGGTAGATGCGTGGCTAAAAGTTGGCTAGAAAAGCCATAGTTTTACTGACTCAAAGAATCAGAGGTGAAATTTCAGGGGGACCAGAGCAGCTGAAAAATGAAGAAGAAATTTTAGGGAGAGTTGCAGGGGAGAAGCCTTGTCTTCTGCATGAGTTCTGCTGGAAACACTGGACTACACATGCTTGGGGCAAACTCCATGTGATCTAGCCCAAACTAAAAGAAATAAACTCAGATGGCTGCTGCTCCACATAACAGGAAAGATAAATGTTGTAGTTGAGTCAATATTCCAATTAAAAAACAGAGACTGATCCCCAGGACTGCAGAGCCTGCAAGAGGAGTGTGAGTCCATGCTCTCCGCTTCCTTCATTGCTGTGGGAAGGCAGTGTCTGCAAGAGGAGTGCACGGACATGTGCCTTTGGCTTAGGAACCCTAAGACCCAGGAGGACAGCTAGGCCCCAGGCACATGGGTGTGCACCTGCCTCTGAGAGCGGAGTAATCAGTGAGACCAGCAATGAGGAAGTGTCTGCAGCAGCAGCGAGGGGCCAGCAGTTGGACTCTGTGGAACTCCAGCAGCAGAAGTCCAGGCCCAGCCTCCACATCCAGAGGTGAAGATTGGCTCCACACCCAACACATTTCTGTGACTGAACATGGCCACTGTCACAGAACTGTAAACACCAGAGGTATTTTACTACTTCTATTCTCCCTTGTTTGTTTAACTGGCCATCCCTCTCCTGTATAGTTGGATGTTATCTTGTTTTGCTTTCAATTCTGTGGTTATTTTTGTATTTCAGGTTTTTTCCTCTCTTCTCTTTCTCTGGTCTCCTTTTTCTTTCTTCCATTTCTTCTTTTTCATTCTCTTTCTTTCTTCTTTTTTCACTGTCTAGGTTTCTTATCTTTCCTTTTCATTTTCTTCTATGGATCCTCTTTCTTGCCTAAACTACTTCTTGAATTTTAACTTTCAAGTGAGTAAACATTGTCCTTCTCTTCTGATTACTCCTTCACCTTCTATTTTATTCTTTCCCTCCTGTGTTCTCCAGTTTCCGAAAACTCAGATGATCATCCTGTGACCTCCAACCTTAACTCTAATATACTTGATCTCACTTACCACTGCAGCCTGTCCCCTACACATCTTAAGCCCCACTTGCCCAGCAGAAGGGTAAAATCCCTCCACAAAGGGGAAAATCCCTGCATGCAAGTGCGCGATATAGGCTTGATTTGTTACATAACTTTAGAATTTGCTCTGAATGGTTACCATAGTTTATCAGTAGTTAGGCTGTACTTGAAGCTATTGTTATTACTAACTGTACAAATTTATCCCAGATGTCATACATGCTATAAACAGTTTTTCTCCGCTGTGTGGTAACACTGCAATTGTATGGGGTCAAAATCATCACCACAGCCCAGTACCAAAAAGAGCGGAGCCGAACAGTAATTTTGCATCCTTTAGAAAAGCATCAACATACAAAACAAAGTAAAATAAAAAAGATAAAATAGAAAATGACAGTACACAGAAGCAAAATACAGTCCCAGAGCCCCAGCCCACCCAGGACAAGTCTGGGACTCAATGAGACAGATGAAATTGGGAGTCAAATGCTGGAACTTTCTGAAATGATAGCAACAGAAGTGCAAAAACAAGTGGAAAGGGCTGTGGAGAAAAGAATCTCTCAGGTACAGAAAGAAATGATGCTTAAAATAAAGATATTAGAGGAGACACAGATAAAAGAAGAGATGAGCTTAGAAAAATGATAGAAACACAAAATGCCCCACATAGGAAAGAAATGGAATCCATGAAACTGATCCAAACAGAAATCCAAGAGATGAAAACCACCGTGGAAAGTATATGCAACAGTGGTGCTGGCAAAACACAGAGCTGAGGATCAACAGAGCAGACTAGAAGATGCAGCCACCACCACAAACACACTCAGCCACCTGATCTTTGACAAAGGGGCCAAACATGCTCACTGGAAGGAAGATAACCTCTTTAATAAATGGTGCTGGAAAAGCTGGCTCTCCACATGCCACAAACGAAAACTAGACCCATGCCTATTACCATGCACTAAACTGAAGTCAAAATGGATCAAAGATCTAAATATTAAAACAGAAATACTAAATCTACCAGAAGAGAAAGTAGTTAGACATCTTGAAGATAAGAGTAGGCAGAGAGTTCATAAACAAAAACCAAACTGCACAGGGAAATACTTTAAAGAATCAACAACTGGGATCTCATCTTATTAAAAAGCTTCTGCACATCAAAAGGAAAACACCAACAGAGTGAAAGACCACCCACAGAGTGGGAAAAAATTTTAACCAACTTCCCCTCCGACAAAGGACTTGTGTCTACAAAGTGTAAAGAATTGAAAAAAATTAGACCCCCCAAAATTCAATGACCCAATCCAAAAATGGCCATCTGATATGACACACACTTCTCAAATGAAGAAATACAGATAGAAAATAAATATATGAAGAAATGTTCAACATCACTGGTCATTTGAGAGGTGCAAATTAAAACAGCAGTACGATTTCATCTCACTACAGAAAGAATGGCTATCATCAAGAAATCAACCAGTAACAAATGCTGGGGGGCTATGGAGAGAGAAGAACCCTTCTCCACTCTTGGTGGGAGTGTAGACTGGTGCAACACTGTGGAAATCAGTGTGGAGATTCCTCAGTAAACTAGGATCAGAGGCCTCATTCTACCCAGATATTTATCTCCTCGGTATTTTCCCAGTAGAGTTTAAAAAGTCATACCACAGTGATATATGTGTACCCATGTTTATAGCAATGAAATTTGTCATAGCAAAACCTTGGAAAGAACCCAAATGCCCACTGAAGAATGGATAAAAAGATGTGGTATTTTTATACAATGGAATATTACTCAGCTATAAAGAAGGATAAACTTGAGATATTTATAGGTGAATGGATGTAACTTGAGATCCTACTCGTAAGTGAAACAGATCAGACTAATATGTGTAAACGTCATATTGTCTCCATTGTGTAAGAAGCTGAAAGAGTTAATAAGATCCAAGATGTACAATAACTATTATGAATTGGGAAGAAACTGTTGAAAAGGAAAGAGAAACTGAGATGGGGAAATGGAAGAAAGAAGGAAGAGAAAAGGAAAAGTAAATATATATACAAGACAGTTAGGATAGCCATACCACTAATTTCTATTACTCCATTGAAAAGAAAGGTTTGTGCCTACATTGTTTGATCAGTTCTCCATGTCTATATCTTGTAATCTGAGCAACCACTTTGAAGATAACAATATGCAATATACTAACCATTGTTACTTTCCTACAATCTTTTTTTTGAAATTTTGTACCATTGTTTTCACTGTTGTTTTTCCTTTGCAATATAAAAAGAAAAAAATACCTGAAAAATACCTGAAAGAGACAAGTGAATAAAGCTCACTAAAGAAGAAATAAACATATTTAACAGTCTTATAATTAAGCCATTACATTCATAGTTTAAAACTTTCCATAAAGAAAACTTTTAGGCCCACCTTATTAAACTATTGTATGCTATCAAGTACTTAATCAAGGTAGTGACATCTATGTAAAGTCTTTGAGAGATTAAAGTAGCAAACATTTTATAAATCATTACTGTGATGCTAAAGTTAGGTATAGTGATTAAAACTAATATCATTCATGAATAGAGAGTCAAAACTTTTCAAGAAAATTTAGCATATCTTAATCTATGGATAAAAATGATAATGAATCATGATCAAGTGGGATTTTTCCTGGGAAGGTAGTTGGTTTAACATAAACTCAATTCCTGGAATTCACCTTATAAATAGACATAAATAGGTAAATCATATTATATTATCAATAGATGTAGAAAAAGCACTTGATAAAATTCATCATCTATCAATTACTTTAAAAGCTCTCTGAACAAGCTTGGCAGAGCACATTTTCAATCTGGTATATGAGTACTTGGAAAGATCTTAAAACCAATGATCATACTTTAAAAGAATAATGTTTTCTTTTTTAATATCAGTAATTAAAATGAATTTTCACTCATCTTACTCAAAAACAACTTTGTCAAAAACAACTTTATATTGCACATCACAGTCAGTGTGATAAAGTAAGAAAAAAATAAAATTAATATAAATTTGAAAAGAATAAAATCATTTTTAATCCCATAACATAACTGACAGGGTGGTACATTACAAGTAATCTACCCCCTTGAAAAGGAGCCTAGTGAGAGCACATGAAAAAATATCCTTTAAATTCTAAAGGTCTCATTCACCAAATCTGGAAATTAACTGCGGATGAAATCTTTGAAATTCAAGGGATGTAAGTTTAATGCAATTTAAAGAAACAAATATAAGCAAATTTATAAATGAAAAGTTGGTAATACGATTTGGTGTAACTTTTTTAACAACACTGAAATACTGAGGTAGTTTTTAACAATAATGAAAAATAGCTATTAAAGGGAGAATAGGTACATATTCAAGGTCCATTTCAAAGAAGATGTGAACACTTACTTTAGTGGTGGTGTTAGTTAAGCACAAGACAAACAAACTGACTTCACTACCATCAACAACAACTATAAAAAAAGAAAAGACAATTTCAAGGGGCCATCAGAAACAATGGTTTTCTAAAGTACTCAAAGCAGTGTTTGGGCTCTGAAGTTGGATCACAGGGCTTCAGATCCTTCTTGCTGGATGCATGGCTGTGGATAACGTCATTTAATTACTGTTCGTCTTGGTTTCACCATGTCTATACTGGGAACAGTGATAGCTCCCATTTCACAGAACTGTTAACAGAAGTAGAAGAGTTAATGTGTTTAAGGCACTTAAAATAATGCCTGACAGAGAATACTAAGCATATAGGTTTCTTTATAGATGTGACTGTTTTTTAAATTTCTATTTTTCTGAAATTGGGCAAAGAAGAATTAGTGGGGTTTTCATTTAGAGAGATAAGGGAGAAGGCTCCGTGGTCCTCCAGTGGCATGGGGCAAACTGAATATGAGAAAGGTGCTGGAGCTTGTCATAGAGAAGGGAGGGCACAGGCCTCTGCAAGGAAACAGCGGATGTTAAATACTCTGTAGCCTGTGGAACAGTCCCATACAACAAAGGGTCCTGTAGGTCACAGTGCTGAAAGTGGTCTGTCCCTAACACCCTTTGAAAATCACTGAGAAGGACTAAGCTGAGGTCATTCCTTCTTCTAATAAACCGAGAAAGGTCCTACCATTCGAATTGTGTCTGAGGCCATTTACTTATGTGAAAAACAGGGGCAGTGACACTATCGCTGAAGGACTCAAGGGTTAAGCATAACATAAGCATCTTGCTCAGCATCCTGCCAGGCGTGCTTATTGTTTTACACACAGAGGTACTCCTTGTTACTATTAACTGGTGAATATACATCCACATTTTCCTCAACTCCCAATCTCCTTTTCAGTGTTTGCTGGCCTTGAGAACTGCCTTCCTAGCAAGTTGGATGGATGCATTAGACCCAGTCTGAATTAGTAAGCCTTGGTTTTTAAATCCAGTCCCATTACCACATTCCTGCTCGCCTGTGCTCATGTCTACTTTTGGGTTCATTTTTCATGTCTGTGTGTCCGTCTGGGCTTCAGTGGGTCTAGATTTCTGTATCTACTCTTCTAGGAATATTCTTGGCACATCTGTCGCCTGAACCAAGTTCCCTGGCTCCCCTCCCAGCTCAGTGTACCAAACTGCAAGTCCCTTGGGGCACTCCAGATAATAAAAACTTAGGTGTTAGTGGATACTCAAGCAGCTTTTGCTATGCCAAGAAAATAACCCCAGATTTATCTTTACTTCAAAATTTAGTAAAGAGCATGTGAACTCTTCTCCAAACACCTTGGAAGCCCAAATCATGAGGTGGTCTCTCCAGCGATGGCCCTGAATCATCTGTTCTTTGTCTACCTTTCAGACTTCATCCTAATAACAATCAAAGAAAGAGGAAGTTCATCATTTCTGCTCCTCAGGCCACCTCCACTGCACGTGGTGGAAACACTGTGGTTCCAGGTAGGCTGTCTGTTACTGCTTGCCCAGTTTCCAGAGCTAAAGCAAGCGAAGTCTTCTGTTCCTCCCTCTTTGGGCTCCAACACACCCACTGTGCTTTACTTGAGATGGTTTCACTTCTGTACAGTTGCACAGCTTTTAAAAATTGTGGCAAGATGTGCACAACAAAATTTACCATTTTAACCATTTTTAAGTATACAATTAAGTGCATTCACACTGTTGCCCAACCATTACCACAATGTTTTTCTTTGATTTTGTTTTAAAGAATCACTTCAGCTGGGGATAACTCTGAAATTCACTTACTACTGAAGAACCATCTGCTATTCATTTTTCCTCTGCTCTCATCATGCTTCTATTACAGAGAAATAAATGTGAGGACTGCACACAGCTTACTAAGCAGCAATCCATTAAGATAGTAGTACTCAACCTTTTTGAATGCAGGGACTGGTTTGTTGGAGACAGTTTTTCCATGGATGGTGTGGGGAGATGGGGTCCAGCTGATTCAAGTGACTTGTATGTATTGTGGACTTTATTTTTATTATTATTACAGTGTAATATATAGTGAAATAATTATACCATGCACCATAATGCAGAATCTATGGGATCTCTGAGCTTGTTTTCCTGGCACCTGGACTGTCCCATCTGAGGGTAATGGGAGACAGTGACACCCTAAGAGTGTTGCTTATGGTCAGCCTACTCCATAATCATATTTTGATTACTGTCACTGCAGAAAACCCTGTTTTGTAAGGATGGGGTGTTGGAAATGGAAGCGAGCTTTTGTGACACTCTCAGGACGTTCTTCCTTGACTTTAATCCCCAATGTATAGAGATTTGAAGTTTTCTCAAACATGCCTTAAGCCCAACACCATTTTCAACCTCAAGCATTAATCCCCTCCTAGCATGGATAAAGTTGATTCACCTGGCTTATTCACAAATGGGTCATAGGTCCATTCCTTCTTGTTTGGGGGTCTTTGGTGGTTGGCAAGTAATACTCAAACTCTTCTGAAAGTGGAGCTAGATGATCACGATAGATGATCACAGGAGAAAGATGACCATTGGCTCAATCTCTTAAAAACATGTCACAGCTATTATTTGTCACCCCCACAATTCCGATTTGTCTTCCAGTGCAGCTGCTTGGTCTGCCAACTTTAATACAGACATTCTCCCTTGGGGTGACTGAAGTGACAAATTGAATTCACTGGACAAATTAAAAATGTCACACAAACAAGTAAGTTTAGCCATACGTTCTGTGTCACTGAAATATACAACCAGTAGTGACTGATTTTTTTTGTTTGTTTGTTTTTTTTCCGGTACCAGGAACCGAACTCACGACCTTGCGCATGCCAGGCAGGCGCTTTTGCCGCTGAGCTAAATCCCCAGCCCAGTGACTGATTTTATAAAAGGAATTTCTGGAGTGGCTCTCATAGCTCAAGAGTTCTGGCCAGTGGCTTACCTTTAGAAAGCTGCCTCTATTCTGTGTCTAAGAGAAGATGTTCAGCCATCTCCTTACAGAGCTGCATGAACAAACATGAGTTTTGGGCATAGACTTTAATGTGGTTAATTTTATTTCTTTTTATGTATTTATTTGTTTTTATTAGTATTTTATTTTTGAAAAGCACATGGTATACCCATGACCAAAGCAATGGTCATTGAAATTTGGCTTATCAGTTCTAAAAGCTACATATGGGTTTTGTTTGAACAGTACAGAAACATAATCTCAAGAGGTTTACTCAAGTACCTTTTTATTTCTCTTATTTTTCAGAAAACTTGACTGTAGCGGACCTTCAATGAAGATTTCAAGACATTATGCCAACGCATATTGGCATTATTATCTGCAGGTGGAAAAATGAGGGCTCATGCGTCCTGTTCAGCCTAGAGAAGTAAAAGATGGCGGAGCAGGGAGAAAATCCTTGGCCGTTTCCCAATATGGTAGGCCAGGGTTTCGGAGCTCCTAAAATCAGCAAGGGTATTACAAGGGATCACTCCCTTGACAAACAGGAAAGACCACACTTCCGGTGTAATTCATTCCTGATGATGTTTGCTGGCTCCTATTTGGGTGCTACAAGCTGCTCTGAAGACCCAGATCATACTCCTTCCTCGACAGCAACACAGGGGGATGACTGCCTTTGAGGAAGCTGAACTTTCTTTGCTTCATCCAGATCTTCATAGCAGCACAGCAGAGAAACTTCTCCAGTCAGCACGTCAGCACTCGATGAACTTGCGACATGGGGAGACCAAGGGTTAGCACAACATCCACTCACATAAGATGTCTGATTTCTTAGGGAAGCCAATAGTTCACGTAAAGCAGTCCCCTCAGACCCAGAGGAAAGTTGGAAATAGGGTTACTCAGCCAACAGAGACTGATTGCGGGGCTGCAAGGTTCCCTGGCTGACTCTCCTCCTGTTTAGTAGAGGTGTGAGAGAATGCTTGTCCCTGGGGGTGTGGCAGAGCAGAGCTTGTAGAGTATAAGAAGTCACCTGGCCATGTCTATGCAGTTTTCCATAGGTCTCATCAAATCTGGCTGCACAGGTGGGCGCGTTCTTCACCTTTTCCCTTATTTTGGCCGGCACTTCCTCAGAGAACTCATGTCTTTTTATAAATCAGGGTAAATTTCCTTCTGCAGCACCTTGTATCTCTATTAGGGGTTCCAACATATTTGACTGGGTATGGGTCATGATATTTAAGTTGGCGCAGGTTTTGCTCTCTGAATTCATGATTTGAGAAAATATGACTGCTGCTTTGGTCACTTCATTCTGTGAATGACATGTTTAGCCAGCTCCATGTCCTCCTCCTGGGACTGGCACCAGTGAAGTAAAGTCCTCAGCTTGTCTTTCAGGATGAATTTGTTCTGGGTCAGTTTCTTTTCCAAATTTCTGAAATAGGTATCTTTGGTACCAGGAAGATTATATGCAGCAGCCACCTTCTTATGTTGAAATTCCTTTAATTTCATAATATTACCTGTAAGCAGGTATCTTTTAGCTCTGAGAAGGCAGCACCAGCAGGAGGAGCTTGAACCCACCACCCAGGGACACAGTGAGGTCCCAGGTGCTCACAGCGAAACTCTTCCTCAGGGCTCTAACGTGATTAAATTTAATTACATCTTTCAAAATGTTAAGTTCAGGCAACACTTTTCAGCTGGCCAGCATTTCTCCGTGGATAACAGTTTGTAGATTCACTTCCAGAAATGATCTCTTTGACTGGAGTAGTGAGATCTGAAAACCATCAACCCCTGGAGGCAGCCACTGTCCCTACATATGCCAACACGGAGTGGCCACTTCCGATTTCCTGACATGTAATCATTCGAAGACTCGAGTGATGCTGCAGCTGTGGTGTTGCTGGCATCCAAAGCACACTAACATGTCCTCATGCAGATCATCCTGAAAGACATATCGCACGAAACAAGCATTGTCACCTTCTGTACCGCAGTGACACGACAATCTGCTTTAACCATTGTGCCTTGGTATTCTCTGCTGTTTCATCAGTGCAGCCAGTTACAGTGCTGGCCAAAAAAGGAACGTGTGCCACCTTTTAAACTTTGGTCTTTTCTAAACATTCACGGCAGGCAGGATCAGCTCTTCACCATCAGGAAGGAGCCTCTTATCTTTAGCAATACAGGTAGCCGCCGAGAAAAGGGCTCAGTGGAGACACATCTGCGGAAGTGGTGGCCTTCCACAGTTACCTCTGTCCTTTGTGTTCACATTTTTTCTTTGAAAAACTCCAAAGCCTTGTCTCTTTAGGCCGGATGCTTGGTCTCCATGTGGTGAAGCAGTGTTGAAAGTTTCGTGGCTCCTTAGACAGCTGGTTGCCACATACTGTACAAAGTGGGATGGGAGAATGGGAATTGCCTGTTACAAAGAACCTATAATTTAAGTAGGACTTTGATATTTTCCCTTAAATGCAGCTTTCTTCTTGGGGCCAGTCTTAGAGTCTTCTGCTGCAGTTATTTTTCCTTCATTTGGGCAAGCTGAGCTCGTGGGGCTACCAAAACTGAGTGAGACAAGGGCATGGTGCAGGAAAGGAGTGGACGGAGGTGTTTAAAAAATGATGATCAAGCCACACATGGACTAAAACAAGTGTTAGACTCTGATTTAAAGCCTATCATCAGATGTGGCTTGTCGCTTGCCATTCACTGATAGGTTTTGATCTCAGTCTGCAAGCAATTGATTTATTATGGTCTCTGTGTATCAAAGCTCTCTGCTAGTGTTTATCTGAGTTTGCAATAGCTCCTCGGCACTAACAGCATTGCCTCAGCTCCACCTCAGGGCATTGGGCATTAGATTTGCGTAAGCATCAAACCATCAAGGTCCCTCCCGTGTACAGTTCATAGTAGGGATTCTGCTCCTGTGAGAATCTAATCCTGCCACTGATCTGAAAGGAAGTGGAGCTCAGGCAGTAATGCTAGCAATAGGAACAGCTGTAAATACAGATGAAGCCGCCCTTGTTTGCCTGCCACTCCACTTCTGCTGTGCAGCCTTGTTCCTAAGAGACAGTGGACTGGGGACCCTCAGGTTGACCCCATAGCCCACCTTTTGTAACTAATTCTGCAAGGAATATGGGCACACACATGTCTCTTTGACATATTAGGTTCGTATCCTTTGGATACACTCCCAGGAGTGGGCTTGCTACATCACATGATAGGTCTATTTCTAATCCTTTGAGGTAGCTTCATACTGTTTTCCATAATTTCTATATTAATTTGTATTCCCACCAGTGGAGAAGAGCTCAAAGGTTCATTTTCTCCACATCACCTCTAACACTTTTTATCTTTCTCATTTTTTTGATAATAGTTATAATAAATTTGAGATGGTATCTCATGGTTGTGATTTTCATTTCTCTGATGCCATTATTTGGCTTTAAAATAAAGGAAACTGCGTCATTTGTAATATGTATGCTGAATGAAATAATTCAGCCAAAGAAAAACAATGTACCACATGACCTCACTTACATATGGAATCTTAATATGTTAAATTCTAGAAGCAGAAAGTAGAATGGTGGGTACAGGGTCTGGGTTTGAGTAGATAAGTGAGTTGGGGAAAATGTGGGTTAAAGGAGACAAATTTTCAATGAGACAGGGAGAATAGTTCAAGAGCTCTACTATGCCTTTCCATAAAAGTACTGTATGTATTTCAAGCAAAGAAGACCCCTGTCTCTTCTGATAGAGCCTCCTAGAGAGAACTGCAGAGGACTCCTGACCCCACTCTGTGATGCTGACTTCACCCTACACTGTGTACAAACTGGTCTGTATCGTGTGCACAGTGTTCTGACACTGTCTTGGATTTTCTGCTGTCTCAAAGCTGGTTCTCACCATGGCAACCTTCCATGAAAGATGAGTCCATGTGGTCTTCACTACTCAGGTACTTCTACAGTCTCCTCGGTAGCTGGGCATGGTGGTGCACTCCTGTAATCCCCGCACTGTGGGGAGACTGAGGCAGAAGAATTGAAAGTTTTAGATCAAGCTGGACAACTTAGTGAGACCCTTTCTCAAAACAAAAAGGGGCTGGGGATGCAACTCACTGTGAAGCCTTGTGTTCAGTCCCTAGTCTACAAAACAAACAAACGCAGACAAAAATAACCCATTGCGTATCATTGGTTGGAAAGACTGGTGTGAGGATGGTGATGATCATAAAAAATAATCCCTCCATGGACTTCCAGACACCAGAAGGGCTGTGTGCCCAGGCATGATGGCTACAGTACTAGGAAAGGAGAGAAGGAAAATAGATCCAGGTTCACACACAGCCAAACAGAGCTTTCACCCTTGAGTCTTACCAAAACTAGCAACTCCTGCCCCTTTGGAGATCTTCCCGATGTTTAATGAGGTCCTTACTTTGAAATGTTGGAAGTTGTACTCTGTAGCATCGGATGGGTTAAGGATGAAGCTACGGGACGTTGTTGGCATTGCTCTTATGATACTTTTTAAGGCGTTTACAGACTTTAAAAAAGAGCCACAAACATATGTATGCTTGATATAGAGGCTGTGGTAAATCCCTCAGAATGTGTGGATTCATGTGTTTTTGTCTCTGTCTCTTTCAGAGATCAGCACACATGAAATTATCTGGTTTTGACGCACTTGGTTCCATAATGGGACTGGTAACTATTCTAGGAATCTCCTTCCTTGAATGCAAATCTGCTGCTGTTGATTTGTGGTTTATTTTCCTACATAGGGTGGCAGGGACCCCCAGCTGGCTTCCACATGGGGATTGGGGACCACATGGGATTGGAGACCATGTGGGATTCTATCTCTGTCCTGGCCTTGGGAAGCAGTCACGCTTTGCTTCAAGTTGGGGCCATGTTCTGAGAAATGCACTGTAGGTGATTTCATCACTGTGGGAACATCACAGAATATATTTACACAAAATTAGATTATATAAGTCAATCTGTGGCTGGGGCCTCTTGAAACATCAAGTGGCAAGATAGTATGTATGAGGCTTCTGCTCGTTATAAGCAGACTGTTTTACACTAAACTTACTTGTATGTATAAGCAGAAGGAACACACTCTAAAGTGATGACCAAAATGTATAGGACAGTAAGTGCATAATTTGCTATCATTGGTGATTATTACATATTGAACATAATTGTATGTGCTCTGCTTTTACAGGCCTAAAAGTGCAGAAGGCTTGTTTGTAAGAGCAGCACCACAAGCACGTGACTAAGGAGTTGTGCCATGGTGTAAACATGGCTCCGATGTCACTAGGTGATAAGGACTTTTCAGCTGCTATAATTTGCTGCGGCTACCTCATTACATGTAGTCCACTGTTGACCGAAATGTCTTATGTAGTAGATGACTGTACAGATGATTTCCATTAGCAATGGGTCTAGGAATAGGCAGGGGGCAGTCTACACCTGTGGTGGCAGCTGTTTTCCTGTTTCCATTCATGACCCTAAATCTGATGCTGCACTTCCATCCCCCAGTAACAACAGTATGATGAGGAAAATGTCTTATGGTACCAGGCAAGCACATTCACCTTGCTTGGTGGGCAAGAGCTTATGTCAGATGGTGGGTCAGACCCTGTCCAGCTATGACACAGTCATCACTTGCTCCCAAGTTTCCATACCCAAGTGAGCAAGCAGCAAGGAAACATCTGTGGGACTCCATGTTTTTTCCTAATTTTTAAGATTTTTATTCGTATGTTTGCAGTTCATAATTATTGCTCTCATTTTTTGAAGATCATAGCTCTATTAATCCTTCTTTCACCTTAATACTTCCTATGAACAATCCAAGTTTTTCCCTTTCTGGAAACTGTCCTGTGTTCAAGCCTGTTCTGTGCTTTTCCTCTACTTACTCCTCCTCTGGGGCCTCTGAGGAGAGAAGGGCCGTGGTGCGAGGCACACGTGCCGGAGGGAGGTGCGTGGCAGGTCAGTGTGCTGATGTCTGGGGCAGGCCCAAGGGAGCATGATGGTGCCCTCCTAGGTCAGCTCCCACTGGGCCTTGCTGGGTCCTGTCCCTGCAGGTAGGATTTTATTTCCCTCTGTAGTAGCTGTGCTGGGCTGAGCTCCTCTGCCCAGGAAGATATGTGAGGTCCAATTTCCCAGTCTCCTTTCAGGTTCCCTGAGAATGACATTGGGAGCAGCGTCCTGTTCATCTCCAGGAACTCCACCTCTGGTCTAACCATCTTCCTCAAAGGAATGGAGGTGTCTAATAACCAAGGTGCTCTCGAAGATAGGTATAGAAGTGGGCAGAAGGTGAAGAAAAAAATGAGCAAGAAAGAACATTGTCGGCTGGATGACTACACAATGGGCTCAAGAAATGAAAGACCGGCCAGAACATCAAGTGCATGGAATAGACAGAAAAAAGAGTAGCAAGGTCTGGAAGAAGATTTGGGAAGACACTGACATGGCACACGCATGCACGCACACAAGCACACACACACGCTGTCTGCACCAGACTTCTGGATCCAGGGTCCAACACTGGCACTGAGGAACCTCTTCTTCCTGGGAGGTCCCTGGCCTTACCTTCTCTTAGTCAGGGCACGTGTAAAGTAAGACATTTATAATTCATTTGTCAATTCTTCGTGGGATAATATAAAAACAAATGAGATACAGAACTGCTTTGCAAGCACATGAACTGAATAAGAGAATTGGCAAACTGCGCTACATCCAGAGAATTGGCAAACTGCTCTTCCTATCCACTTGCTCGCTAAGTTTTGGAGGATTTGTGGGCAAACATCCTCTTTTACATCTCCCATCTGGGGACAATATATCAAATGACTTACAACATTTTAATCGTGTAACACGAGTCTACTGTTGTGAGTGCGCTCCTTAAAAGGAGACAGATGAAAAAGAAACAAAGATGACAATGTCTCCACTTCACAGTGGAATATTCTTCACAGTCAGAAAAGCCTCCAATTTCATTATCATTGAGTCACACTTATTAAGCCGACAGTGTGTGCTGTGTTCTCAAAAAAAAAAAAAAAGCTGAATGAGCACAGAAACAAACAAACAAACAGACAAAAAATAAACATGCAAAACCAAAAACCTAGGACAGGGACTGTGGCCGAAAATGTCCAGAGAAGACACAGATTTTCAGGGACCACTGAGAGCCCGATGGCCACAGACAGGTAGCCCTGGCCCTAACACACAACTCCTCACTCATTTACTTACCTGTTTTCTTTCAGTGGTGGGGATTGAACACAAATCACATGGTTCTGCCACCGAGTTACACCCTTGGCCTGCACTTTGTGATTGTACTTTTAGTCCTACGTCAAGGCCAGGCATCCACACAGATGCAACTTAGAATTCAGAGGGCTGTGGTGGTTGTTACAACCTTCTCATGGGTGTAAGATCCTGACACAGATACTTGGCTCAGACAGTGTTGTACCAGGGCCTCCGAGGGAGAGTTGATGTACCTTCGGAGTTGAGGCAAGGTGAGAACATAGCTATCCAGGCTCTTGGGAAGTGGCAGCACTTGTTAGCAAGCCATGAACCTGTGGCCTGCAGGATAGATCTAACAGCCATTGACGACTTCAGGAGAGCATCTGAGGGCAGGAGCTCGAGCAGGCAAGGTAGCCAAGTGCAAGATGTAGTTTGACAGAGGGGAAGCCAGACAGGAGCCTCATGCCAGGAAATGGCACAAATCAGAGGAGTGGGATGTCCCCTCATCGCCCCCAAAGGCTAGGGTGATGCCAAGCTAGGAGACAAGGGTGTCACTGAACAAGGCTCTCTTTGTGAGTACCTGGGACTTGAATGAGACTCTCGGCTTCTCTGAGATTGCCTCTGGGTGTTTGCAAGCTTCTGAAGCGTCCTCAGGCCCACTTGTGTAAACAAAAGGCAGTCAATTTATTTATTTATTTTGCTGTTGTTGAAATCCCTTCTACCTTACCCCAGGCATATTGCACTGAAAAATATTAAACAGTATATACAATTTTATAAAAATCAATTGTTAAAATAATCAGTTGTTGATATTAAAATACTCTTTATTCGCACTCACCATTCTGGGTAGCACAGTCTCACAGAAGTGATTTAATACCAACACTTAGTCATCACCACCCTGGACACTGCTTCTCTCACGGGGCGTGAAGGTCCCTTTTTCTGTTTGTTTGTTTTTTTGTTTTGTTTTGTTTTTTTCTGGTACCAGGAATTGAACTCACAACCTTGTACTTGCCAGGCAGGCGCTGTGCCACTGAGCTAAACCCACAGCCCCCACATGAAGGTCTTTTGTGCTAAGAGGCAATACAGCCTCAGGAAGAGAAAATCCAGAATAAGAGATTCATAACTGAGTAGGTTGGGCTCCACAGTATATAGATTTGGTTACAAGAGAAAAACAGCACTCCAAGAACGAATATACATGATTCCCATATTAGCTAATAAAGTGCAGCTAACTAAGAGATCTTTTAAAAGGAGTAAGTTCACAGATCGTTAGCACTGGAAGGGATCTTGGGAATCACCGCATTGCCAATCATCTGAAAGGCCCTGAAGGCAGAGGACAGGAATAGGATCCAAGTTTCCTCTCACCCCAGTCAATGTTCTTTAGGGAGCTCCCTGGATGGAGAAAACGGGGGTGGGGGGGAGTTAAAAATAAGAAGAAAAGGGGAGGGTAGAGGGCAAGAACAGAGATACATAGAGATACATTAACTGCTAGTTTCACTCTAAGGTCTACCAAATAAAAGTAATTTTCTCCAATGGGTAAAGTATAGAAAAATGTCTTTTGCTGATGAGGTATGTCTTCATAAATCAGATTTCTTCTCTAGAATTTGAGAAGACAGCCTGTTTCTAGTGACAGCCTGACTGAACTCCATAGTATCCTTTGCCTATTTTCTCAGGCACAGATATGTTTATTTACTCGTTTCTTTAATTTTGCAGTGCTGGCAATCTGACACAGCGTCTTACCCATCTAGGGAAGGGCTCTGTCGCCGAGCCGCATCCCTAGTCCACAGAAAGGTTTGCAGTGGTAATATTTTGGAGGTGAAAAATGATGGGAGATACACAAACCGAGAAAATATGAACAAAATCATGTTTGGAATTGTGTTTTTTCTATTTTTCCATTTGAAACCTCTTTAAAGCAATATTTTAAAAATACTTTTGAGTTTCAAATTGTAGAAAAACTAATTTTTGATCATATTTCAACGAGTATTTCTTGAGGAATTTGCAACCCAGTTAAACTTTTCCTTCTACCTCTAGTTGCCTGAATGTAGCGTCTGCTGGAAATGGATTAAATGCAAGGCAGGACTCTCTCTCGGTGAAACAGGGTGCTTGCTGTGAAACTTTTGTTAATGGAGTGCTCACAGAACCGGTTGAGGAAAAATTCTATCGTAAGTCCCTTGAAAAACTAATTGACCGTTGCCACTGACAGCCTTTTGATAAGAGGTCACTTGACATTCGTTAAATGTCAAACTTCCTTAGACTCCACAGACATCACCTGCTTCTAAAGTGCCTGGAGTCCTTTGAAAGAAAGAAATCAGGCATGTGAGGTGCCAGGTTTCATGAGATGTTGAGCTGTCTTTACTCGTGAACTTGAGGTCAGTGCTTCCTTAAAGAGGATAACAGCTAAGATTCAAGGAACACTTATTTTTTTAATTGTATGTTTTTTTTCTAAACACACAAAACTCCACGGGGAATATTTTTTGATTCACAAATAGAATTTAATCATTATAAAAAAAAATTTGACAATGAATAGGGAGTAACAGAGAATGAATACAAGCAATGTAGCCTAAGTAAAGATATTCTCTGACTCACTATGGAGCACTTATGATAAATGAGGTACTGTTCCCCATATTTTACATGGATTAGTAACCTCCTGACGCTATTGCTGCTCATTATTAATGCACCAGCCTTACTGCTAAGGATGTAAGGTACAGCAGGTTAGGGACTGGCCTGGACTACAAAGCTCACAAGCAAGTCTGGGTGCAGAGGGCTCTTTGGTTACACTGCATTTTATCAGCAGGAATTTCCACATATTGTTATCATCATCCCTAATAGATGATGGTCTTAGATGGTTAACTAGTATTATCTTATAGGAGGAAAATGGACGCCAATAAATTAACTCATTATCGCTAATTGTTCCCTCAATCAACAGTGGTAGCAATGAATGCTGTTGTCATTATTTTGGAGTTTTAAAATAAGCTTAAATCATCAACATGATTAATCTAGCACAATTTAAAAAGTAGTTCTTCAGTAATACTGGCCACAATTTCTAATGCTTAATAGTCAAATGGCTACTGTGGACAGAAAAGTATTTCTAACTACCTAGAGCATTTGTACAGCAATATTCACAATATTCTAGAATGCTCAGCACATCTATGTGTCACTAAGTGAATTAGCCACTGCTTTGAGAATGCACCCAAGAGGTACAGCCTCATTTATTTGGTGGAAAGCAAAGCCCAGATTTATCTCTGAATTGTGAAGTTGGAACCGATCAGAGTTTGCATATTGTCCTGGAACTGAGCCAATATAAAGGGAGAGAACTGCGTGTGAGAGATGAGGACTGGCTGGGGATGGATAAATCCATGAATTGCTTGTGTGGGGAAGGGAGGACATTTTCCATGGGACTCAAGGGAGTATTTTATTAGAAGGACTCCTGGGTCCTGTAAAAGTAAAATTACTCAATTTGGATGTGTAATAATATGGAATTCTGTATCACCTAGAATTTAAGAATAAGCAGAATAGTCTGCGCAGGCATACATTTAGGAGAATTCTAAAAATGAAACGGGATTTTTAGGAATTCTTTTCAATCACGGGGAAAGGGACTTGTTTTGGTAAGTGTACTCCAGAGTCAGAACTGACAGGATATTTAGAGTGATACAAGAAAAAAGACTCCCTAGTGGAATTAGCTCACTTCACTCTGGAGGTGGAGAAGTCCCATGACAGTATTCTGCAAGAAGGAACAACAGGAAAGTTATCGCATGGCTCACTGCAAGTCCAAAGGGCTCAGAACTAAGGAAGCTGATGGTGTAGGACCTAGCAGAGGCTCTGGTGTCTGAAGGCTGTGGGCTGAGGGTGGTGGAGGGAGTCCTGGAGAGCCTGGAGTTCAGATGTCCAATGGCAGGGAAGAGCATCCCGGCTACAGCCCGCCTTTTTGTTTCACCAGGGCCCCAGCACCTTGAAGGTGCCTGACCCTGCTGATAAAGGGTCTTCTTCTCTCAGTTCACTGGCTCCATCATGGATCTTCTTTGAAAACTCCCCCACAGGAGCACCTGGGGCAGCTCAGTTATTCCAGTAACCAACAAACTTGCCTGGGTTCCTCAGACATCCAGAAGGACCACATTTCTCCAAGTCCTGATGCATTAATTTGTGTCTCAATGCAGGGAAGTTTATGGACATTACATTTTCATATATTATATGGTACTATTATGAGAATTGGCACTTTTAAGGAACTTACATTACCAAGCCAGCTTGTTGATGACGGCACACTTCTCAGAGCACAGAGATGAACTCGCCTTTCTTCTGTGATTCTTCATCTGTGCTATCATTCCAGGTAACTGGATGCTTAACCCGTATTACCCAATCTTCCTCTTTGTTCTCCTGAAAAAGCAGAAGCTTCTGCTGTTTATCACTCGTTTTCTATTTCTTTCATCTCAAAACCAATTCTTAATTCTTAGCAGAGAGCGTTTCAGGAGGCAGGAGGTTAGGGCTGATGTCAAGGGGAAGGGGAGGGAGAGAAGGCGAGGAAGATGAGCCCGCAATGTCGAAAGGCGGCAGAAAGCATGGATCTAGACTTTCAGCTCAAGCTTTTGTACATCTTTTGGTGCATTCTGGGTTCACAGAAAGAATTTTGAAAGCTAAAGAAATGGGGGTCTGAGCAACATTTCATTTCTAGGGCACCAACTCAGTCCATCCTGAGATGGGTGTCATTTGGGGCCACGGAGAGAAAAGCCCCAGAAAAATGAATTTCTGTGGTCTTCTTTAATATGTGAGGTCACAAAATGTACCACCAACTGTAATCAAAGTGGAAATCGCAAGAGTCAATTTCTGCCTGTCTTCTCCCAAAGCCACTCCTGTGCTACGAATCTCTGTCAGTCCCTTTGTCTCCCACTAGCCCAGGTACTGTTTATAGAAACTTTCAGTGGTGGAATGGGTCTCTGAGCTCAGTGGCACTGGAAGCCCCTCGCTGGAGTGTGGAACCAAGTTTTCTCCATGCACAGACTCCTGTGCTGTGAAGGAAGGACGATGCTGAGGATGGCTCTTCCTCTGCCCAGCTCTGCACGTCATCAGGCCATGATCACACTTCTGGAATCATCAAGGGCACACTGGGAACCCACTGCTCACCAGACCCTGACTGTGGCTTGTGCTGATCTTGTCTTTGTGAGAAACTCATGCTTCGGTTGGCCGCAGGCAACATCATAGTCTCCCTTCCACTTACCTCTCCAGGAAGGAAGCCTCCTGTGCCAAAAAGGCTGCACCTTTAAAAGGAAAGGAACATCACACTTTACACAAATGGCTCTAAAACTGGGTTTCCTTTTCCCTACTCCCAGGATCACTATATTACACTTGTAGAACAGTTCTCAGCTTTGCTCTTCAATTTTCTAATATTCTTGAGTGATAATGTCAGTTCTGAGTGTGTTAGCACACAGCATCTGTGTACTCAGAGATCTGTCGAGGAGTTAGACACATACACTAGTCCATCTATAGATGAGGCAAGGCAGCTTAGGGAGGAGGATCAGATGAGCAGCACTTAACTGGAAAGACAAATCCTTAGTTGTTCAATGCCCAGATAATACAAAGGCTCAGCGTTTTCCTGGGAGGAATGGGAGCTACATAACAGGATAAACATCCTATTGCTCTCCCAGCCAAACAAATCTCCCAAATGTGCGTTGCTTTGGAGACATAACTCCTCTTACTCGTTTTACATAGGCAAGTAAAAATGTAGACATGATTGGGAAATCAAGGACTCAGCTTCCAACCAATGCAATTAAGGCACAAACAAAGCTACACTTAATTATGAAGTTGGACTGTGACATGATTGTTCCCTGTCTGCTTTCTTTGGGTCACTTGCCAATCAGAAAATGCCACATCACATTCATCAGAGAGACAGGGGTTCTTTAGCTCAAAATGGAAATGCCTGTTTTAAAACAGCCTACAGTTCTCAGGTTCTGTGGTTCACCCCTAGTAATGCAGAGTTACATGATTGTATTCACTCTGCTGGCATTCTTTGTAATATGAAAGAAAAGAAAGATTCCCAGCAGAAGATGCTGATTAAAGCACACTGCCTCAAACATTTTCCACAGCGCTTGAGTACTTAGATATTCACTGTCACAGTTTGTGTACAGAAAACTCTCTTTTAGAAGAAAAAGCCTCTTTTTCTAAGTTAGAAGTGAGTGTGAACTCAGATGCAGCACAATCAGTACTACGTAGTATCAATTGTAAAATATTATCAACAACCCAGCTTTGTGAAAGCTGAATATTTTGCCAGATTGGCTTCAGATTTGTCAAAGTAAAATATTACTATATTTGAAGACCTCATGTACTTCTCATCCTAAAGTAAGTACCATTGTGAATTTGTGTATTATTTTGAACTATATATTTAAACTAATTACCTTTCTCTTTCTCCATATATATATATATAGCCCCTCTCTCTCCATATATGTATATATATATATATATATATATAATCTCCTGCATATATGTCTATAAAGAATTTACATATCTTTGTTTTTCATCTTTTAAACCTTAGGTTAATGGTATAGCATGGTAATATATTACTTTGTAATGTAATTTTTTTTTTTTTGTAGCAAGAATCAAACTCAGGACCTTGCACTTGCCAGGCCAGTGCTTGTGCTGTTGAGCTATACCCCTGGTCTCTATAATATGATATTTTAAATACCCATTTGTGTTGCTATAAATAGTCTAGTTCATTTTGCTTAACTTACTGTGTTGAAGTATGAATATACCATATTTATCAGTGGTCCTTTGGAGGGAGAGTTAGATTATTTCTTCTACTTTCTGGTTTGGAAATAGCATTGCAGCAAGTATTGTCATACATTATCCTACATGTCCTCTATAGGCGTAAGGGAGATTTTCTGTAAGCTAACTAGCTAGAAAAGGAATTAATTATAATGTCAGAGAGACTAAGATTTTGGCAAATTATTCTCCTTGATAGTAATAACAAGTGCCTGGTATTGAAATTCTCACAAGCACTGTATCACAAGCATTGGCTATCTAACGAGTCATGCTTGTAATCTCGGCAATTTGGGAGGCTGAGATAGAAAGATCACAAATTTCAGGCCAGCCTTGGCAACTTAGTAAGATCTTACTTGAAAAATAAAAATAAAAATGATTGGACCTACAGCTCAGTGATACAGCTCTTGCCTAGCTTTTGTGAGACTCTGGGTTCGATCTTCAGTACTTCGGGAAAAAAGAAATTCTGATTCTCCACACTTTTGTCAACATTTAGTTATGTCAGATTTCTGTATTTTGGCCATTTTGATAGGAATGAAATAGTATACCTCACTGAGCCTGAGTATGCTTATTTATCACACAAACTTCCTTTTCTAGTGCTTTTCTTCGTCCATTTTCTATTAAGCTATAACTTCCTTGTTAATTTATTGTAAGTTATGCATGTTAACTTTTTCCATGACACTGTTGCCTTCTAGATTGTGGATTCTTTTATAATTTTCTTTGCACATTTTGCGTATTGTTTACTAGTTTTTTCTACTCTGATTCAGAAAGATATTTGCTGAGATTTTCTTCTGAGTTTTAAAATTTTGTTTTCACTTTCATTTGTGAATATGAGAAAGAGATCTGCTTTCATTTTATACAAATAACTTATTAATACAGCACTATGTGTTGAATTATCCATTCTCTTGTTTTCTCATCAATCTCCACATCAAGTTTTCACACATGTACTGATTCCTTGCTCCTCTAATTGCTCCCATCTCGTCATACCTGGTAGGGTCCTTTCACTTTATCTTCTTCAGCGTTGGCTTCATTATCAGAGGCTCTTTACTCTTCTGTGTTTTGGAACGTTATTTTCCAGTTCTACAAATAGCCGCATTGCCTTATCGATCAATTTGCATTAAGTATATTCGCTCATTCATGGAGAATTTCCACTTTTAAATTACTGGATATTCCTTTCCACGTTGTAACTGTATTTGTGTGTTGTTTCCTGAAACAGTATTTTACAATTTTCCAAAATTTCCTCGAAGTGCCGTAAGATTTCTTCTTAGATGCGTGCTAATCATCACTGTTATAGTGGATGAGCTTATGAGCTGTCCTTCTGCTGAGCCTCATTTTTCACATGATGGTGTATGAAGATGTTAATGGTATCTGACACTGAGCTTGCATTCACAGACCTTGTGATTTCTCCATTAGCTTCAATAGTGTACATGTAGAATCACTGTCTGGACAATTACATTATCTGCAAAGACTCTCATTTCTTCCATTCTACATTGTGTACCTCCTTTCTTTTTGTATATATAACTGCAGACGGATGTGCAGGGAAATTTTTAAAGAGTAACAAAAGTGATTCTTCTCTTACTCCTAACATTAATGGAAATCTTAAGGCTGATTCCAGAACCAGGTCGTACCATGGCTTTCAAAATCTCATGTCTCTCAGTAATGCTGGGACATTGTGGAATAATCCCTAATTATGGGCACATTGATTTCTTATTCATGAGATCAAGTAATTATTCTTCAGGTTCTCACAATCATAGGTTTTAAAGAGTCTAATTTTTCCATCCTTTCTTGAGACAGAGGAAATTGAGTGACCTAACTTAGCTCCCAGTTATAAACACTTAGCCTAGTTATGTCTCTCACTTGATGCACAACCTGTGTATCATTTTCTCCATAAATGTAGAATTCCCATGTCTAGCAATATCCATTTCTAGGAGTATAGCAAGCACAAACTTCAGCCACTCACACTTACTTTGAGTTTTTCTGTTCATTTGGTGTTTAATATCCTGGGAGATTTTTCTGTAGAGTATATACCTAGAAAAAAAGTTACCCAATTTTATAGGATAACATCTCTTCAGCTTGGGCTGGAGATATAGTTTATGAGCTTAGCATCTATAAGGCACTGGTTGTAATCCTTAGCACTGAAAAGCGAAAAAAAAAAAAAAAAAGAAAGAAAAAACTTTAATAGACTTTGCCATGAAGATTATTATCTTGTTGTTAAACTTGACTATTTCATTTTCTTTCAGCTAAGAACATTTTATCTCTTGTTATTTTTCTACAATGGACATTCAAGACATATATGAATCTTCAGAGACATTTGGCCAGGAGTGTCATGAGTTCTTTTTTTTTTTTTAAAGTAAGATAAGGTGAGAATCAGAAAAATTGTACTCATATGTCTGTAGAATAATTATTCAATTATGAAATATTAGGACTATAGATTCTGAGAGAAAAAATAGCAGTTGAATTGCCAAGTAGCTTATTTGTCATTTGTTGAGCATGATATTCACATACAAAAAATTTTAAGAATAAGGTCAATGTAAGCTTATCATTTAAAAAAAATAGATCTTCTTAAGGACTTTGAAGGGTGAAGCAGTGTAATAAAGGGTAAAAAGAAGAGCTCCCAGTTACTTGACTGGTTAGATCCTATGCTTTGTAAGCCATGTAAAATGGGACCATGTTAGCATCTGCCATGCAGGGTTATTTTGAGGGTTAAAAATTATACTACACGTAAAACATGTAGCACGATACTCGGCACATAGTCAACACTCAAAATTTAGCTACTATTTACTGAAATTCACAGAAGGTAATATAGTTCTCTTTTGTATGACATATAATCTGAAAATACTCTGAAGCCTTTTATTTTCATTTACTTTCAATTTGTTCATTTCTTAAAATTAAGCACATATACTTTCCATAATTAGGATACAGTATAGGGATTTTCCTGAATTTTCAGATAAGATATAGAAATTATGCTTTTAGATAAACTAAATCAGAAAAAGTAAAACTTTGAAGTAATCAAAGTCCACAAGTCTTTGTCTCATTGTTGAGGATGACCTTTCCCTCCTAACGACAGGTAAGTAATTTCCATCGTATTAATGGAAGGGAAAAATAACAACATCTCAAAAATGACACAAAAATAAAGTCATCAGAAATAAAAAGCCAAGTTTAAAGACCACATGAAGATTCAATAACTAACATTATAAGGGTTTAACCTTTCGCTTAGTATTTACAAACAAGCTCTGCTATATAAGCTGGCACTTAAACAAGGTGAAACCATGGTTTAGCTGATAAGGGTTATTTATAAAGTCAACATGCAAAGTGGGAAAGCAGGATCTTGTTCATAATATAGCAGTGACAAACATCTATTCCTTTCAGGAAGTGGTTTTTTCTTCGCTAATTTATCGCCGATCACCTGGCCCAACCCGCCTTACTACAAGGTTGACAGATGGCCAGAGAATTCGCCCTCCTGGACATAGATTCGGGTTGAGGAAGAGAAGTTTTACCAGGTGAAATGTTTGTTACTCATATTTATCTCCTATTTCCCTTATTGCTGCTGGATTTGGAATCTTGTTTGAGAAGATTTCCTCTTTCTCAGTTTATAAAATTATGCACTCGATTTTCTTCCAGCACTTGTTAATATTTATTTGTATAGTTTACCCTGGTGAGTGACATAACAAGCACTTCAGTTTAACCTTATTTTCCCATATGGCTCCCCCGTTATTCCAACCTCATTTGCTAAGTAATACTCCTCCACACTTCCCTAGCTTAATGGAATAAGTAATGTACTGTATTTCCATAGGCAGTTAGTTCTTCAAAGACAGTATATCATTGCTCTTTCAATGCCTTTTAAGGAGTTTTTCTCTTTTGTTTTACAGCCATTTTATCATGATGTGCTTGGTTATAGGTTTTCGGTTTTAATCATGTTTGGTACTTCTAGCACTTTTAGAATTGTGATTTAACGTCAGTTTTGGAAGATTCTCAGGTGACATCTTTTCAAATATTGCTTCTGGCTCTTTACCTCCATTCTTTTGTGATTCCAGAGTTTTACCTTGTTCTAATCTTTTATTCTCTTTTCAGTAGCTCCAAATATTTCTCTGTGTTTTAGTCTACACATTTCTTTAATATATTTTCTAATTTACTAATGTTCTCTTTATCTATATCTAGTTTGATTTAAACACATTTACCGAGCTCTCAATTTGTTATTATATTTTAACCGCTTTATTAAGATATAACTTACATATCACAGAATGCCTCTCATGGAAGTATAAAATTCATTGCTTTTTAGTATATTCACAGTTGTATAATAACTGTCATAATTAATTTTAAGAATTTTTATCACCAAGAAGAAATCCTATGCCCATTAGCAATTATTCCCCATCATCCCTACAAATCTCCCAAGCCTAAACTTTTCAAATCCATATTCAGTTCATCTATTTATCAGTTAATTGCCATTTAAGTTGTTTTTACTTTGGTTATATAAGTAATGCTGCTATGAACATTTATATTCAAGTTTCTGGGTTCATATAAGTTTTGCTTTTCTTGAGTATACACCTAAGTGTAAAATTTCTAGATAAAATAACTCTATGCTTAACTTTTTGAGGAACTCTTGGAGAATTTCCATATGTTCTGTACCACTTTTGATGCTATCAGCAGTACATAAGAATTCCAATTTCTCTACATCATCTCTATCATTTATTATCTGCTTTTTATTATGGGTATCTTACTAGCTTTGAGGTGGCAGTGTATTTTGTAGTTTTAAAATCTCTTTTTTATCTTTTATAAATAGTGTGCAATTCTCTCCTGAGGCTCTTCATTATGGCATATAATTTTAAAATTTATATAAGATAATGACAATACCTAAAACTCCCGAATGTTTATTTTTATTATGTTTTTTCTTTAGCTTTGGTCATGTGATCTTTTCCACAATATACTTAGTAATTTCAGAAGAAATGCTCAGTATTGTTATGAAAAATCAATACTATGAATCTTCTTCTCTATAGAGAACTAAATTTTACTTTTGGCAAGGCTGTGAGAGTAGGAACATATCATACCCAAATATGTAACTGATTTTATTGAAAACTTGGCTGGCTACTTTGCGAAAGCAACCCTTTCTGGTTTATGTTTATTCCTTTGTGGGACTTCCGATTTATAAACTGATGCATTTGTGAGCGAGCTTCCCCTTTTGGTGAGCCCTTCACTCTAATTTTCGTCCCCGCAAACTTGGCGGTCGTTCTGCTTAGTTTCTCAGCCTCGCAGCTGACATTTGCCGCTCAACCTCTAGGGGGTTGGAGGCAAATAGATTCGATTTCTGTTTCTGTTCTCTCCAGGATGACGGTTTCTTACGTTTACATTGTCTTGTAATTATTTTATGCCTCAAATACACATACATAAAACTTTTTTTCTCCTTTTTTCCCACACTATTATTCCACTTCTGCTTTTACCTCAGCAGCAAGGCTAGTATGTAGCAAGAAACAGTAGTTGAAGGAAGGCTTGAATTGACTTCTGGGCTTTGTGTCCTGTTCTCAGACTTCTCTACTACACAGTAACACCATCCTATTCATGATTGTTTATCTGTTTAGTATGTATATGTGTATTTGCCTGTACACTCACAATAAACATATTTTTCTGTATTTCTTAGTTATTCTTCCTTGTTTCTTCAAATAAATAACATAATCAAATTATTTCCCTACAAAAAATATGGAATTTATATTGCGATCAGGTTAAATTTTTTAAGTTTATATCATAAACCAAGCGTGGTGGTGCATGCCTGTAATCCCAGCACTTGGGAGGCTGAGGCAGGAGGATCCTTGTGAGTCTGAGACCAGCGTGGGCCACAAAGTGAGCTCAAGGCCAGCCTGAACTGCAGAGCGAGACCCTGTCTTAAAAAGACCAAAAAAAAAAAAAAAAGTTTATATCATAAGTGAATTCTTTTTAGCATGATAGTTAAATTCTATTTAGCATTGTTTTTCTATTTAAAAATATATTTAACCTGTATCTTTTAGAAGTTATAATTTTCCTCCTGGAGAGATTAAGCACTTTTTGTTATGTTTTTGTTTGTTTTCATATTGTCAGAATCTTATCTCTCCTTCATCTTCTGATTATTGTTGATGAATGTGAGGAGTATTGATTGATGTGTTTTTGCATAATTTTATCTTACAACTTGACTGAATTATTATTTCTAAAAGTGTCTCATTATTTTGAGTTTTTCAGAAATGTATTATACAATAAAATGGTTTCACTTCATTCTTTCAAATGCTTATGTTTGTAATTTTTATCTTGTTGAATGGTATGAAGTAATTTCTGCAATACAGTGTTGAGTGTTGATGGAGATATGATCGATTCTTGTTCTTGGACTTTGTGGCAAAGTTTTGAGCAGTTCTATTATGGGAAACTTGGTTTTGGGATGAAATATTTTAGGGAACTGTGCACTAAGGACTGGGTGCTTTCTCTATGAATGGATATTGAATTTTGTTAACTGCCTTTTTGCCATTAAAGAAAGTGTTCATACTTTTCCTCCATAGCTCCACTAATATGAATTATATTGATGAATTTCTTAATAGTGAATCATCTTTGTATTTCAAAACTAAATCACCCATGTTATGGTGCATTATTTTAGGTTTTGACATGAATGCTATATTCAGCATATTTAAAGAACATTTCCCACACTTTGGAACAGTTTAAATAGCTTACTTTGAAGGCTTACTAAAACTTCAGTATAAAACAACCTGTGGGGAGCTTCTTTGTGCCTTTATTTCTTCATGTAAATTTGATCTGCTTAGATTCTGCCCATCAGGGCCAGTTTTGGTGAACAAAATTTTCCCAGGAAATTATTTCTTTTACTATTTCAGATTAATTTATACAGAGTTGGGCTGAAATATTTTTTGATGTACATTTCTTTCTTTTGATGGCTGTCAGTTTTCAGTTCTTTTTTGTATATTTTATTGTGTATTTTCTTACATTTAATTGATTTAATTTAATTGATCTTTGAAGAACCAGATTTACCTTTTAATAAGCTGTCAGTATATTTTTTGTTTGTTTGTTTGTTTTGTTTTTTTTCCAGTACCGGGAATCGAACTCACCAGCTTGCGCTTGCCAGGCAGGCGCTGTGCTGCTGAGCTAAACACCCAGCCCCAGTATATTTGTTTTTATAACTTATTAATAATTGTTTTGGGGTTGAGGATATAGCTTAGCAGCTCAGTGCCTGCCTGGCAAGCATAAGGTCTTGAGTTCAATTTCCTGTAGCCCCTAAAATATTGTTTTTGCCTTTAATATATTTGTTCTTTCTAATTTTTTCTTTTTAATTTGAAGTAGTTCCTCTTAACTATAGACAATACCTGTAACCAAGCATTCTATTTCCATTAGACTCTTCCTTTCTTCTATTTTTGTAGTTATAACATTTATCAGAGTATATATTAGATATACACTATTATATCACCTTTCTACCCACCATGAGATCCACAATTAAATATCTTCATGTCCTTTTGGTGAGCCTTCTCCAGTATTTCTCCATTGTGGTAAACTCATTCTTTAGTCCATTCTTTCAGAATATTCCTTGAGGTCTTACACATTCCTAACATCATCTACTTTACTCACAGAGGTGGGGGGGATTTTTCTACATATAGGACTTTATATTGTCCTTGAGTATCTTTAATATCCTCTGCCCTAAATTACTGCTGTTGAAACGTAATCTAGTCTCATAGTCTTTACTTTGTAAGTTGGGATTTTTATGTGGAAGTTCAAAAGATGAACATATTTTTTTACAGTTCAAATGATTTCTAGAAGAAATCTTGCTATCAACTGCTCTAGGTTCATTATTCCATGGAGCACCTTTCCAAAATGTGGATTCAAATTTTGTTTTATGCCTGGAAAATTTTATGGAATTATGAGTTTTATGCTTGTTCTATTTCATTTCTTCTGTTTTCTTCTTCAAAAATTCCTCGTATACATATGTTGAATCATTTTTTTCCAACATGCTATATCTATTGTTCCTTGTTCCTTTGGTCAAGTTTTCAACTTAATTTGATTTTTATTTTCATGTTTTGTTCTCTCTTCCTATTTCCCTTACTCTATTTTCATTGGTGTCCACTTACTTTTCATCGTTCTAGTGTAGTTTTCTTAATGTTTTATTTTTAGTTTAGTTTTCTCAATTTATTTTTAGTTTTAGAGTCATGTCTTCTTTAAATATCCTCCAAACTTTTCTGACTACTGCATTTTTGCAGTTATTATTAAATTTCTTAAATTTCTTTGAACTACTTTAGAAATATTAAGTTAGAATCTTTAGTGGCCTTTGCCCTCACTGTCCATCAGTATGTCATTCAGGACTTTGTCTCTTTGCTTATAATATATCGAAATGATTATCTGTTGCTTCTATTTATTGAGATAGTTTTCCTATATACTAAGATGTGACAGTGTAGAGGTAGTGGCTGACCAGAAAAGCATTCCTGGATCCATGGTTCTAGGATGTATATTCTCTCATTTCTCCAAAATATTTACAACTAGAACTTTTTTGAACTTTCTCTGTTTTCTTTTCCAGATTGTAGCTGATATTTCTTTCCCTTTGCTGTATATATGAATTTGAATCCAGTCTCCATTGCACTTTACTTATTGGAGTTTTAGTTGATTATTTCCGGAAGCACTGGGCCCTTGGGAGGTGAATACCTGGAGCTTTCCTTTGGGAAGGGAACACCTGGTGATGCCATGTTTTTGGGCTCAAAGCAATAAGAAGTTTCCCCTTTTGTCTCCATCATAACCACAGTGCTTGGTGAGCCTGCTTGCCTTCCCACCCTCTGGAGTTTGTAGGAATGGCTTCTTTTTCTGTAGATGATGCTGTCCATGAATTCCTACTTTCTCCATTCCAAATGATCTGGCCAATTTTAAGGCGATTGAAGAAATGTAAAAATACACATTAATGTCTCCTTGCCTTGACTAGAATTTATACCACTTTAGTTACTACGTTTTGGACAATATATCATCTTGTTTTCCCATCGTGCCTCACCAGCTGCTGTTTTTTCTTCTCTTTCTCCCTTTTTCCTTCTTCCATCTTTCTTCTGCCTCTTTCCCCTCCCCTTCCTCTCCTTGTCCTTCTCCTATTTTGCCTTACTAGTTGCTCAGTCCTTTTTTAAATTTTGACCTCTTGGTTAGTGATGATATTCATCACTTTCACATTCCTCCTTTTGGGCCAAATACCAGATAGCTGCAATTTAAAGGAGACACTTATCTTGGCTCACAGTTTCGGTGGGGTTAGTTCATGATCCGCTGGACCTAAGGCAGAAACAATGGCTGAAAGGCCTGATGGAGGAAAGTTGCTCACATCATGGAGGACAGGGAGGGAGAGAGGGAGAGAGAGAGACAGAGAGAGTGCAAGGACAGGAATACATCCCTTTTTGGATACTTTCCTATCTTACTTCACTAGTTTATGTTTGCCTAGGAATTAGTTGCTCAATCCTCCTTTTCTTTTTGACTTGTTTGTGACCCAGCAATCAGTCTGGGATCGTCTGTTTCTCTATCTACACTTATTCCCTCATGCTATCATCCAATCATCCAATACCATGGCTTGAAGTACTGTCCATGTTTTAATGACTCTGAAATTTCTTTATATCCCTAAACTCTCTCCATCCCCAGGCTGATGTCCAACTCTCGGTAAACCCCCATCTAATCCACTGTCAAGAACTTGCAGCTCTATCTGTGGTGTAGATCCTGACTCTGGTCATTTTCACCTGTAGCAGCCCAGGCCAAGCTGCAATCGTCACTAGCTAGGATTACTGCAGGAGCCTTTAACTGGAGTCTTAGTACTGCACTAAACTCTCCTCACCTCTGCCTTGGATTACTTTCTACTAATAGCGAGTTACCTTTTAGAAGTATAACTGAGATATGGACATAATTCTGTACAAAAACTACCAATGGTCTTCCATCATACTTAGAACAAAATTTGAAGTTGTCTATAAAGCCCTTCACAATCTGAAGACCTGGTTCATACCTGAAACAGCATGAGCTCATTTCCTCTTCCTGTTCCCCTCAAACTTGGTTCTACATGATGGACTTACAGTTCTCCTAACACCCCCGGTGGCTCCTCCTCTGGAGTCCCTGAACTAGCTGACACACATACTTTTTGCACTTTCCCTTTTGCTTCCAAGACTTCGCCCAGTTCAAATAGCATCAGACCAGCAACACTGCCCCTAAGGCATCCATCCAAACAGCACTGCTGTATTGGCCCACAACCTTGGGGACAATACTTTATCATTTATTTTTCTTTATTACAGTTTCTTAAAAGCATATTTTTATTATCTTCCTCAATAAAATGGAAGCATTGTGAATTTGGTAGCTTAATCTGATCTGCATATTCCTGAATCTTCAGAGCCCAAATCCACACCTGGTCCACTTATATTTTTCCACTTATTATTTCTTATAACTTGCTATAGTACTTTTAATTACTATGATTTCAAATCCATCACTCCAACTTTGCTTCTATATTTTAAAAAGATCTTTCACATCTTTATTCTGTTTTTCCCCCACTGTATATGGTTTTGACTCTTATTCATCAATCCAGCAAGAGTTCACTTTTTTAATTGTGTGAGGAAAAATAACTTCATATGTCCTGCCTCCTCCAGTTCCCTAGCATGAATTTATTAAATAATATGTACTTGTTTAAAATAGTACTGGTAACAAAGACTAAGTATATGCACATACAGAATACATCTCACAATTTCCTTCTATTGCATTTACATTTCAACACATTTTAATATGAACATTCTTGGCATATCCACAGAACTGGATCATCTTTCTCATACTGATATGGCCTTTGCTAACCATGGGGCAGTCATGCTTTATTATGAGACCTAAAATTAAGCCAGCATGTTTGGTCATGTCATGCTACTGTCTCAAACAATATTTTTGAAAGTAACTTACAGATTTTGTCTATTGTATCTAAAGTTAAAAATATATATGCATATTACGAAAAAAGGGCAGAGGAAGAGAAGACCAATCATACTCAGAAGGAAGTTCTGGTTCTCTGATTTGTCATAAGATAGGCTATAATATTCCGATAAGGTGTTTACACGTACTCTCGGCCCTGTGATTGGCCGCAATCACAGAACCATGTCAGAATTTTCACCTAACAGTTTTAAGGCCGGAAGCATAGTGCCCTTCCAGCCCATTCACACATGTGCTCATTCATCCTGAAAGCCATCTGTACCTCACAGCACAAGTCGAGACCAGGCCTTTGCCCTGAGGGTTGACTATCTAGCAACAAAACCCGTTTATTTAGTTTTCTAACCAAAATAATGCTTTCTCATTCAAGAGATGTACGTCTGCATCTGCTCTTTATTTGGCATGCCTCCCCCCTCTATTACTCACTTCACAGTTTTGGTTTAGCAAATGTATCGGGTGAAATGAGCAAAGTTATGTAGACTAAAATGGTAGGAAGTGCTAATTGTCATCAAGTAGCCAAGTGCTGAGTTTATAACAAAGTTAAAGGTGTAGTTTGATACTGTAGGCGTTTGGGGCTGGATCTTTCTAAGATTGCCATCATTGTTTCTGATAGACACACTTCTTCCATCTACACTGGATCCAGAGAATTTATGTCACTAGAATTCAGGTAAAATTGACTGAGAACAAGGTATGACTATGCCCCGTGTTATACTGTGCTTTAAACGTCATGTAAAATGTGCATAGCCATCAAGCAATTACTCCTTTTTAGACGAGATTGGGTGCATTCTGGGTGGTATGACCATAGACAATTACTCCCTTTTCATAAAAGGATTAGCAGTCAGGAGAAAGACCAGGTCCTAAGATCCATATTTTGTCTCAACTGACTCTGACTTTTTTAAAAATTATATGTCCAAAAATCAACGGCCTAAAACTGTGACATTCTCAAAGGCCCTCTTGGGCAGAGTGGCAAATACTACATACACCCGCTCTTCCTCGTTCTCTCTGAAATTCGCCCCCTTAAAAATCAAAGACAAACTAAATGCAAATTTTTATGGGCAAATGTCCTTAATAGATCTAAATCGTCAGACAATGGAGGAGGAAGGACACAAAGGAAAGAAATGGGAAGGAGGTGAAGGGAGATTCCTCAAAAGGGTCCACCGGAGACGGGAGACTGTTGCAGTGTAATCTTCGGTCCTTGCCCTCCGCCTTTGTGCGCTTTCCTCTTGCGTCCTAAAATACTCCTTTTCAGAGTGAGTCCTCTCTTTCTCCTCCATGTGTCATTCTTTGCTTCCATCCTTCTCTCTCTGCATCTCTTTGATGAGCTAAAACTTCCACTGGAGCATCTGGTGTGGATGCCAAGCAAACTTACACAGTTTCACTGATCTGGACCCTGCCCTGCACAGAATGGTCTTCCTTTCCCATCTTTCCCATCCTTCTGCGATGGTATTCAAGTAAAACATGCGGTGAAAATACTCAAGGAGCTCATTTATAATATCATGGGGGAATTCAAAGGTTATAGTCACTGCCTGTGTTTCATTACTTTGCAGTGGATCATTGTCTTAGATTGTTTTAGCTTGCATTTTAACACATAAGGTATGTGTAAAAGGGCAAAAGAAAACACAAAGGACAAAGTGTAGGACTGTGTAGAAATTATTTCAAATGAATAATTTTTACTCATACTGTTTCTAAAAAGCATAACTAGGAGAGCGTCGAGGATCAAGATGGTGGGGCAGGAAGGGTGAAAGTGCTATTTCGATGGACATCCACAGACTGAAAGTGGACATTCCAGGCTGCCAGGAGTGCACAGCATGTTTCTGTATTTAAAAAAAAAAAAAACACAGAAATAACCAAATCCCTACAGATACAATGTCCCCCCCTTTATTTGTCCAGGAATCTGTTTTGGAAGCCAATCCAATGATTACTACTAGGACATGGAATTTTGATATCCATTTGGTACTGATTTACACCAGTATTTTTAAGGCTGCCAACAAGAAAGTCCAGAATTTCAGGCAGCCAAAATTCCACAGGAGACAACTGTCTTTTATTTTATAGCTTATGAATTTGAAGCTTAATGTGATTTTCCACTAACAAGTTCTGTACCCCCTCCAGAGTGCTAAAGCTGGTGTAGAGATCAGCAGAGTAACACAGAACATATGAGGCAAGTTAATATTAAACTTGAAGGAAAACTGTACAAATTATATTGTTTACTTAGGAAAAAAGCACTCTAGTTGAAAGGGCTGACAAATGATTTATTACAAACACTTGACCAGCATGTTTGCATTTTTAGTCCCAACCCCAGTGTGGTAGTTTGGTGATGTTGTGGTGGTAGATCCGGTATTCCTAAAGCCATCAATTAAAAGACCACTAAATATTGGTAAGGAGTTCTAAGTACGTTCTTCATGTCTTCTCTTTTTATGAAATGGCTAACAAAAATACAGAGTTACCTTTAGTCATCAATCACCAGCAAGTGATTTAGGAAAGCGATACATAGATAACTTTTTAAAATATAAGTAAATGAAGAACCCGTTTAATTAGAAACGCAATTATAAGCAGTTTCCAGAAATATTTCTTCTGCAAAATAAGACTTTCACATGAAAGTAGAAAAAATAGTATAGAATTTCTTCCTCTGCCCGAAGCAATTTTTCAAAAACAGTCAAAGAGATAATAAATATTGGAACAAGGAAGTAACTAGGTGTCTTTTTTTTTTTTTTTTATAGAAGTCATGAAATATTCTTCCTTAAATGTCACGAAGGGGAATCATGGATCAGTCCTGTAATTTTTAAATGTTCTACATCTAAATGATGTTTCGTACATTCTAGGCTTGTCCCCAAACCTTCATGTTTAATACATTTATTAATACGGTTTTATAAACAATCCTTAGTTTGAGTCAAGGAGGATATACAGCAATGGATTATATCGGCACAGGAAGCCACAGAATTATTTATCTACTAAACTAGATACCAAACACCGCACCTGCAGTGTTTTTCAGGAATGGGAAATTATCTCACAGAATTTCACAGATGAGGCATGTGGGGGAAAAATAATAATAATAAAAAAAAACCAACTAAAACACCGAGGCAATAGTCCTATAGTAGAAGCTCAGCCTCGCTGGTAACAAAATCGTACCAGATGCCCTTGGGATTTCACATCCAAATTCCTAAGCCACTGCTCTGAAGCTGGGCCACAGCACTGCGGCCTGGAAGATTGCTGGAGCGTCCTCACGCGGACCTGCTCCACTCTCTGGAAAAGGAACAGCATCTCCCACGCTCTGTCGGGACCCTCAGAGGGCAGAGCACTGCCTGTGAGCTCCGCACCACCCCTCTGGGTCTCCGAACCAGCAACTGTGCAAAACAGCTGTTTCCACCACGCTGCTGAACTGCTCATCCCATGGCAGTGAGAGCCAAGCGTGGGTGTGAGCAAATGGAACAAGAACTGCTATTCTTAAGATTTATAGGAGGAACATTTATATAAAAAGTCTTCATTTAAAAATATATTGTTAAGTTGTTCAGTGAAATTTATCATTAGCTAAATAAAATATTTTATCTGTACAAACCTTTACATGGACATGGAATGGATAAATTATTCCGTATACAAATGTACTATGCCCAGAAGAAAATAAATTCAGAAAGTTCTATAACTTAACCTCTGAAGGTTCATGACTATACCTGTTGCCTGTTAGAAGACAGAGCATTGAAAAACACCATTCTATTTGTAGAAAAAGGGCAAATGCTGTAGCACAGGTGGTAGCAAAGCACAAGGTATCAGTGCTATTGGTGCTCCCGTTCCCCTATCAAGAACATGCGTTTCTGGTTCATTCAGTCAGGAACAACTATCTTGTTTGTTTCACAGAGTAATGACAAATTTTACTCTTATTTTCTCCTTAAATTTCCAAAAGACACCGCTTTGAAATTCAAATTATCCCTAAATTCCACAGACAGCATGCAGAGAAAGTGGAGAAATGCACCTCTAAATGTCTGAACCATAGACTGTTACTTTTTCTCTTTTTTTGGAGGCAGGGTCTCACTGTGTAGTTAGACTGGCCCTGAGTTCACCATGTAGCCCAGGCTGGTCCTGAGCTTGTGGCAATCCTCCTGCCTCAGCCTCCCAAGTACTGGGATTCCAGGCATGCACCACCACCCTCAGCCTGTTGCTTTGCCTTTTTTTTTTTTTTTGTCTTTTCTTCTGGTACCAGGAATCGAACTCATGACCTTGTGCTTGCCAGGCAGGCACTTTACTGCTGAGCTAAATCCCCAGCCCCTGTTGCTTTGTCTTAAAACAAAGATGTATCTGTCCTTTCCTTCCTGTTACTTTCTGTCCTAAACTCATTCTCCATTTGGCCACCATTTTTGTTTGTTTGTTTAGATACAGTGGTGTAACTGGCAGTAAAATGACCAGAGTGCACTCTGCTTTATTTCCATTTCTTCCATATAAACATTTTGGCATCAATTAAGTTCATGGGGTCCTTTGGAAATCTAATCACACAGAAAACCAGACAGAATATACATTAATTGATATGTACAGTGTGAGTCTTGAGGGCAAAACACAAAGGTTAAAACAAGACATAACTGCTCGTTAAGGCTGGAAGACATTTGAGGAACTCCAATGGGAGGTTTGCAAAACCCTGGCTTTTCAGTAAGAGTGAACCCGGGGTGGAGGAGCTTGTTTGAGGATGTTTTGTTCAGCCTGTGGTGACAGAGGGCGACAAGGTAGCTGGCACCACGATCACTTCATATTTCAACCTCGGCTTCCCCTTTCAGGTCACAGTGTGTGTCCCGTAGGCGCGGCCCTGACAGTGCTCCGTGTGACACCAGTGGAGCCCTGGCTGGAGTCCGCAGCGTCGGCAGGGAGAGGGCTGGGGGAAAGCCGGGCGCGCTGGCTTCCGCCAGGGCACCTCGGTGGTGGAGAAGAGGGCCTCGCGGGTATTTCTGAAGTACCTGCCGCGGGGCTGGGGCCGGCATTCGTGGGGGAACTGCTTTAATCCCAGGCTGGGCTATTGCTGTGATCAAAGGTGGTGGAAAAACCGAAGACTTCCTCTCTTTGGGAATGCCAGGCTGAGGTTTTGCAGCGTCAAACTCATCCTTTAGTTTGGCAATATCATTAAATACCGAGGCAAGAGGCTGGAACCTGGGTTCCCAGCTCAGGAGGCAACCCCAGGCAGAGCTGCCTCTCGCATCGCGACCGGAGGTTAACTGGGTTGGGAAGGCGGCAGAGCTTGCTTCCTGGCCTCCTGAAAGGAAGAGCTGCTGTTTCTCGGTGTCAGCCAGGGTTCCCTCTTTCATCTCTTTCCTCTGCAGGGCCTGGGGCGGTGTATCCTTCTGAACACAGATTGCGTGACGACCTTCCTCCCCATCTCCTCCTTCTGCCACGTGGCTACCTTCTGCTGCTTCTGCGCCGGCCATCACGTCGCTTTCTGCAGACAGGCAGGACAGCTGATCCGAGTCCCTCGGGACACCGGAGTCTGGCACCCGGGAGCCCCGGTCGCTCAGAGCCGAGTCCAAGTCCTTTCTATAAGGGTGCTCGTTTATCCTCTGGATCTCCCTGTCTTCTGCAGTCTCCCCGTCCACAGAGCAGCGGCCACCGGAGTTGGAGCGCAGGTGCTGGCCGACCCGATCCTTCTCCATGGTGCTTACTAAGCTCAACCACCCCGGCTCGGTCTGCGCTGCAGCAATGTCGCTGGGGTCCTTTCCTTGCAGGGCCTTGTGCATGCTGCAGTCCCCGGTCAGTTTCAGATGGATATCTAGGGAGGAGGATGCTCGCTTCTTTTCATAACTGTGTGGCGTGGCTTTCGGTTTACGCTTTACAATCAGTACAGTCAGGATGCAGATGAACAGCAGAAACACCGCGAAGCAGGCGGTGAGGCTGATGGAGAAGCTGGTGGACTGCACTGCTCGTTTTCCTTCCGAGGACAGGGACACGTTCACAAACACCGCACACGAAGCGGATCTGGAGCCCGGCTTGGGGCTGCGAGCAATGATTTTCATTTCAAAGGTGCTGTCTTCGCCCACCTGACCTTTTATCAAGGGAGAGGCTCTGATCCAGTAAATATTTCCATTGGTTCTGTTCACTGAAAAGAAAGGAGAAGCAGATGCCAGGGAGTAAAAGATGACCCCGTCAACACCAGCGTCTGCATCCGAGGCCTCCACTCGGCCAACCAGCTGTCGTTCTTGAGTCTTTTCTGGGACGTTGAAAAAATATTTATCTTGAGTGAAAATGGGCTTGAATTCATCTATCCCTTCAACGTCCACCCAAACCGTTAAGGAGGCTGTTGAGCCACCCTTGTCTCTGGCCTGCACGCGGAGGCAGAACTTGTGGACACTTTCGTAGTCAAGGATTTGCTTAGCACGAATGTCCCCTGTTAAAGGGTCAATGTTGAAGAGATCCTGATGGGGAGCCTCCCCCTCAGGGACAAAGCACGCGGATAAAATAGCGTAGGTCAGTTCTCCATAAGGACCTGCATCAAAATCCACAGCGTGTACAGAACAGATGCTGGAGAACGCGGGTCGATTTTCAGGCACCGCACAAGTCAAGCTCGAGGACAGAAACTGGGGCTTGTGGTCATTGTCATCTAAGACGCTGACGAACACAACCGCAAAAGAAAAATGTTTCTTATCTTTGTCCGAAGCTTGGATGGTTAAAGTGAATTTTGTCATTTCTTCGTAATCCAGGGGTTTCACCAAATAAAGGTCTCCGGTTTTTTCATCTAAGTAAAAATGTTCCCTCTCGTCTCCAGAGGTAACTCGGTAGGAGATTTCCGCGTGTGGGCCCACGTCACAGTCGCTCGCTGAGACCACAGTGATGTGGCTGCCTGGAGGGGTACCTTCCTTGACGTGGGCATGGTACTCCAGGCTGTGGAATCTGGGCGGGTTGTCATCGACATCAAGCACTTGTATAGCTATGACGGCTGTGGAGCTCAGAGGCGGGCAGCCATGGTCAGATGCCACGACGACAAGCTTATGGCTGGCACTTGCTTCTCTGTCCAGACTGCGAAGTAACACAAGATAACCAACTTGCCCGTAAGGAGAGTCTGGGTGAATGGAACTGGTTTCCACATGGAAGTTGTTCTGAGAATTACCACTGATGATGGAATATTCAACGTGTGTGTTTTCAGGGGTCCAGTCACGGTCAGAGGTTGAAAGTGTGAGGAGAGTGCTTCCCACCAGAGCGTCTTCACTCAAGGTAAGATTATAGTACCCTACTGTAAACTCAGGGGCATAATCGTTCACATCTTGGACTTGTATCTCCACTAATGTAACAGCCCTCAGCTCAGGAATTCCACCATCACTGGCTTCAACAAGAAATCGAACGGTTGGTATTTTATCCAGAAGTAGTACAGAACTGGTAGTAAATATGGTGCCTGAAAAAGAGGACACAGCTTGTCACTGCTGTGAAATGAGAACGTTTATGATCTATTCAGCCAGCAAATGCTTATCAAACATCTAAATCCATTTAATTCCTTGTTAGGTATGTTAAGTTATGACCAACAATAAACCTAAATAGAAATTTTAAATTATTACATTTAAAACATTTAAGGTTAAGAGATAAGACTGATGACATTTATTCTCTGCAATATGTGTGCTGTCTGTAGTTACCTGTGCCACAAAATATTTTTCTGAATTCAATTTTTTGCATAGTAAGTTGTGCTGTTACAATTTTTTAAAAAAGGAATTTTATTCTTGTTTGAAAAATATCCTATTCAGCTATGCATAAATGCATGTATGGAGATATTCTGGCATAAAGATATTTATTCCATAAATATTGGTTTATAATCACTCTAGTCAACAAAAGGAATAAAAATTATAATGTAGAGTTATAAGTCTTTCCTAATAATGGAGATATCTTTCCTAAAGTTTGTGGTTACTTCAACAAGTGAATGAGAAAATATAGTTAATACATTCCATTGCATTAAACGGATCAATAATTATTATAAATATGCACATAGCAACATTGTACTAAGACAAATGTGTTTTAAATAGGTCACTGAGAAGGAATACTCGGTACTGTGTAGAAATTCAAATGTCACATTTCAACTACAGTCAAAGCATGTATGAAATTAACATGGTAACACTGAATGTTTTAAAAAGTCCAGATCCTCATCTTGTGGGTGTTGCGTATCCACCAAAAGTGTTGCTGAGAGTTGCATTTTTGGAGGATAGCTTGCACACTGATTGGCTGTAGCCAGGGCAGCAGCTGTGACTCTGGCAATATCTGAGGGGAGGAGTGGAAGCAGAAGACAAGGAAGAAGAGCGGGAAGGAAATGGGCAAGAGAGAGGCCAAATTCCCAACATGCTGACTGTCATGCATCAGTCGTTCATCCACAGGCTCTGTAGTAATGTTTCAAATTTCCTAGTTCTCTTAGAACATCCTGCAGGCCTCACTGTGATATTTTCAGACTAAATTATTTTTTCACATAATCCCTGCTGTGATGATTAACCTTGATTTTCAACTCAGTTGAAGAGACACTAGGAGAGTGCACTTCTGGGTGCGTCTGGGTGAGATATGGAGGTGCTCTATCCGGGGGCTCTATCTGGTCACCCTGGCCTCTTCCTATCTGGTCTGCTCTCCTGTGCTTGCTTCTTGACCACCATGAGCAAAGCAGTTCTGCTCTTCCATGCCCTTTGCCATGGTGCTTCTGCCTGGGAGTCAGCAGGTGATGTATTACAACCTCTGAAACCAGGAGCCCTAACTCACAGGTGTCTGGCATTTTGTTCCAGTAACAGAAACCTGACTGATACGCGTATGCTGACTTTCACATGAGCTCTCTCTTGTTGGAATGCAACAATGGTGGGTAGAGATGGGGCCACACAGTGTGATGCATCCCAGGTCCTGTTCTTTGTTACAGTGTGTGCTGCAAGGACACTGCCTTGCTGATTGTTCAGTTTTATCAGCATTAGCTGCTTCTCTACTTTTTTATTTTTAAAATTTTCATCAGTACATGTTTGCATACATAGCAAATTCATCATGGGGGCTTGGTATATGTACAAAGCACTTCTTCATTATTCCTACTTCTCTGTCCTCTCCCCACACCCTTGATCACCTTCCCATTTGCAGAAACATTAGCTTTAAATGTCCACTCAGCATTAAACTTTCTCTGTACTCTGTTTAATTATTCTAACGTGGAATCACATGCCTGAATATATTTCACAAACACAAATGTCTTGTTCCCTGATAAAAATACAAAGAGCTTTGGAAGACATCAAATAAAACAGAACATAATGTTTTATGTTCAGTAGAAATGGATGCTTGCATCATTTTCCTTTCTAAATTACTCTTGTCTTTATTGAATATATGGTGCTATCACTGAATAGTTTCGTATTTGTACTTATTTTAAAAAGCTTCCCAACACTGGTGAGGTGTGGTCTTCAGCCCAGATTAGTCCATTGACATCATTCTGACTCTTGTTGGTTCCTTGGAAAGTTGCCCAAGCTGTGCTTAGCTGGGCACATGAACTCCCTATGTTGGGTATGCAAATTTCCAAATATTTACTCACAGTACCTTTTGCTTTCTAGCCACTGAGATGCTAGAACAGGGAAATAAACCTGGCTCTGTTACTGCAGTGTTGGACGTGAAGATAAATGAGAAGGTGATGCTCCTAACTCCAAGGGGTAGAGCTGGGGGACTATTTTCAGAGAGTTTGGAAAGTATTAGTTCATGTTTTCACCCTGTATCTCAAACCTGTGAGCACAAAAACCGCTATAACTAACTCACCGTTCATGGGATCAATGGAGAATTCCTTTGAGGAGGAAAGTATTCTGTAAGAAATGTTCTCATTGCTTTCTAAGTCCGTGGCTGACACAGTTAACACTGAGTACCCCAGGGGTACTGATTCAGGAATGGGGACCTGGGAGAAAAGGGAAAAAAGGACACCATGCTTACAGGCTAAAGATAGTGTCACAGACAGGCCCAAAATGTGAGGTCACTTTATTGATACTGACTATGAACATCACACAATTCAACCTTTCTTAGACACATTAGTTAATGCACTTGCCCACATTATGCTAGGGCTGGGGGTGCAGATGGGTAGTAAAGTGCTTGCCTACCACGTGCGAGGCTGCGGGCTGGGTCTCCAGCTCCTCAGAAAACTTATTTCATGGTTCTTTGATTCAGAAACAAAACAAAATAAAAATGTCTAAAGTTTCACTCCATTTGTTTTTATTAGGGAAAAATTTCCTTTTAAATTATTTCTGCATACCCAAAGACAGGCAGCTTGTCACTTGTACATTGTTGTACATTATACATTTTATAATTCAAGCAAGCCTTCACAGGCTGCATTTAGGAGAGTTTCCCTCCTGTGCTGACCTTTCAGTCTTGCGTTTGCTACATTCCAGAGTGCTAGCGTTCGTTTCCAACTCCTTAGCTGAATATTGTCATTGTCCTTACTTTCATAAACATATAAATGTGCCCTGAGAATTAAAATTTTACAGAATTTACTTTACAGATTTGCTCATGATTTGTTTCTGTAAGATGTCAATCATTGTATTACAAAAATACACCTAGGAAGGAAAGAATTTTTCCAAATTAACTGTAGATAATCCAAACTCCCTTCTTTTCCCTCTGGCCTCGCAAATACTAGGCAAGTTCCAGTTGTAATAAATGACGGGATTCCAACTCCATGACATGTTTAAAATGGCAACCAACATACTTGATAAACTGAACTGAGTGAGACTTCAGTTCCCTATGTACTTATGGGATCCACAATATTCAGTATAAAACCTGCACCCTTCACTCAGGCACTAAAAACGGTGAACACTTCCTGGCCAAATTAGATGGTCAGGGATTGAAGGCTTTTGTTCCTCTCTGTTCTTTCTAGCTTGGGCCGTGGCTTCAGCATCTGCTTCAGCTCTTTACCTGATAGAAATCTTGAGAAAACACTGGCGGATTATCATTGACATCCAACACTTGGATGATGAGGGATCCTTCTGTGTGGTGCACTGAATCAGAAATCCGTATGAGCAGCTCATGTTTGGTCGCTTCTTCAAAATCTAATGTTTTTGCCAAGATCACTATTCCAGTATTCCGATCAATCGCAAACTTGGTTCCAGGATTGCCCTCTTTTGCAAAACTGAAGATAAAAGCTGGATTCAAGTCCACATCATGAACTGATACCCGAGACACGATCGCACCAGGCAAAGAATCTGAAACAATCATGACCAATGTCAGCTTCCATTAAAATCCACCCTTTGAAAGACATTTCTTTAATAGTTTGCTCCAAGTATTTTCCTTTTAAGTCCAACATACTTTGCCCAGTCTTGGCATGATTTCTCATACAAAGCTCATTATGAACTAAACAAAAATTCTGAAGAATTTATGGACGCAATAAAAGTAAAAAATTTACCATGGAGTAGGGAATTAAGGAAATTTAGGGTAAATTCGATTTTTGTATTACTTTTTTTTTTCATCAGATGCTTACAACACAATTCCAGGATCAAGAAACAGTCTGCAGCACTTTCCTGTACTGTGTAACTTCTGCATCAAAATCACATACAGTATTCATAAGGGAAGCAGGAGGGAAGAAGGATATTACTTGAAACATTTCCACAAAACATAAAATTTTGAAAAGCAGGCTATATTTGAATAAAAATATTTGGATATGGGTGTTAACACTAGCTACTTATTCCTTTGCATTTATTTTTTGTAAAATTATCTCTTTTAGGAGTGGCCCATGGTGCGCTGCCTTCTCTGCAATCTGATTCTCAGAATTAACCAGGACTTTGGAAAGACAAAGCACCCACAGAGCTAGTGGTGGAAGCAAATCTCTACTATTATCCAGCAAAAAAGTCACACGGCAGAGGACATGCTCAGTGTCTCACATACCACGCAATTTCTCCAGCCTCAGCTGCCTGTGAAAGGGACTCTGTTTGTGAGCAGACAGGTATGGTGCAGGTGGAAAGAACATGCCAAAGGGCTCAGAATAGTTCCACTGTGTGTAAGACTCATAATTTTCACTTCTCAAGCTGGAGCATTTTTGATGTGCATCAACCACACTCGAGCCCACTCAGTATGTCCTGATTTATAAGTTTGTTCTCCTGCTGTATGTACACTAGACACACTGCTGTGTTTTCACACCAATGCATGTGCTCAAGAACACTACTTTCTTTACCAAAAAGGGAAAGTATAGCAATTGAGTGAGAGGCAAAACTGGAAAATTGTTTTTATTTGTGGAATGTAGTTTAGAAACCCTAGGCAAGTGAAATTCTGCAATATACCATTTTGTGAGAGGTGGGGTTATAATTTGTTTGGAAAATGAATCTAATAAAATATTAGGAAGATTTGAGGAATGAGTTTGGTATCAGAAGTGAAAGTGGGGAGCTCAGTGAGGGCCAGCTGCTGCTTTTAACTTCACCCAAGAAGTGTGGGCCGGGGTCTCACCACTGTAGCAATGACCAGGAACAATTCTGGGCTCAGAAATGATGGAAGAATTGTATAATCCTCAGATCCAAATAACTAAGACAAATCAGTCTATCATGTAAAACCTTTATATTTCAGCCCCTATCAAGAGTGTGGGGCAGATGCTGAAGTTCAGGTTACTCTAGAGGAATATGATGACTTTGTGTAGCCAACACCCACTTTGCTTCGTGTATTGGCTTTAGTATTATGCAAAGACTGACAAAGCTGTGAATCTACAAACATCGCTTCTTCTCACAGGAGACCTGCAGGGTTACGACAGTCAGCAAAGTGCATTTCTGCAGGGCAGACTTAGTTCTTAAGAACTAAGGAGCAGCGCCTATCAGGAGGTGGAGGCCAGCTTCTCCTGGTCTGAATGCAAAGCCTAACTTCACATTTGACTTCTTTGACTTTTGATATTTCACTACGAACATCCATGAAAAAAAAATATGTAGCTTGTAGGTCTCTTGAGTACAAGTACTCATATTTGATTCAATGTCTGACTGAAAAGAATTACAAAGGATAAATACTATATATATTAACCAAAACTATTATTCCCAATGGTAACACTTACTTTCTGCAATTTCTGCTGCTTCAGAGGGGAGAAAAACTGGAGCATTGTCATTTATGTCGGCCACCTGTATGTGGATCGTAGCTGTAGCAGAAAGCCTGGGTATCCCTTTATCTGCGGCTTGCACGATCAGGCTAGTTTGGAAAAGAATCAAAGAATGTTACACACCATCCAAGAATTAGAAAAAGAGCATAAATATCAAATATTTACTTGAAGCTTTTAAAATGAGCTGACTACTTTTATTTCTTCCCTAGCTTTCTCTAAATGGCATCATCTAAAGTTTATTTCCCAAGAATGGTAGCCTGAAATTTATTTATTTTTGACATGTTTAAAGAACCAAATCCAGAAAATTGCTAGAGGTCATGAAACATTACTGTCAGAACAAACTGGTCACTTCAGAGAGACGGACTGTAAAAATTTGATCTCAATCTTGTTTTATTAAGAAAAATCTAAGAGCAAACAAATACCAATACCTATAGTTTAGAGGCCCCCACCCTGCCATGCGTCATATGGATGTTGCTATGTATTTCCATCTTACTATGTCAACGAAAGCTGCAACTGTCAGGAGATTGTTTTGCACTGATATTTTCCAGATCCAAATTTCAAATCAATCAAAATTATAGAATTAAGAGAGGACACTGCTATGGTTAAAATTCATACGACAGATGTACGATTGGCTAGGACTGTAAAGTAGAGGGAAAAGGCCACTGTCTTAAAGAATTTATATGCAGTGAATCTCTTGGATGGTTCTACAGTTAGTATCTCCATCAACCAAGCTACAAATCTTATTACCATCTTCAAATTCTCCTTTTTTCTGGACACCTTTACAAAGTCTAGTAAATTATAAGTTATGTATAATCCCCCCTGAATGTCACCAGGGTTTGTGTTCTGTTCATTTCACCTTTATCTTCAGAACTGTGGGTAGGGTGAGCCACCACCCTGCTTTGCCCAGGGCTGAAGGGTTCCCTGGTACATGGACTTGCGGTCCAGGCAAATTTCCAGCACTGAATCCAGGAAAGTCCTGGACATGCTGGACAGTCCAGTCCCCGTGGCTTGAGCCTGTGCTCACTCTCAGCTGGAACACCGTGTACATCCTGCATCCCCTCCCATGGGGAGAGCTTGTGAACTCACCACCTCTGTACTCCAGGTCTCATCTGTTCCCTTCCATCTCCCACATTGCAGTTGCTCTAAAATTTTAATTAAAAAATCTGGCCCCATTTAAAAAGCCTTTCCTGGGCTCTACACATCCAGCCCTGAGCATGGACCCATGAGCTTCCCTATCCTGGGTCCTCCCTGGCATCTCTGCCTCTGTACTCCCGGTCTTTCAAAACTCACATCTGTGCTAAGATTTCCCTGCCCTCTCGCCTGACTTGGCTACCCTTTTACCCACTTCCATAGCATCTTTTACTTTTCTGCTGTAGCAGTCATCACTTTTTCATCCTAATCTGTCTCCTTCTTCTCTATGTTCCTTGAGCGCAGTCTGCTGTCGTGTTTTATTTTTGTTAATACCTGTTTTTTTGTTGATTTGTCATGATTCACCTACTATACATGTGGTATAAGGCAGAGCTGAATTCAAAGTTAGGGCACAGTTGTGTAGAAAGCTTTGCTTCACTACGTGATAATCCTTGCTGTGAATATACAGCAACCTAATATGTAGTCCTTAGCTTGCTATTCACTAGCCTCTAGGCACTAGGAAGGTCAAGCGGGAAGCAGCTGAGTAATAAAAGGAGCTGTAAATCAGATGGCAATCCTTATTTTCATGATGGTATTCATCTTAGCCAGCTGTGGAGACTACGTTTCAAGAAATTGAGTCTTGAAAGTGGACTTATTTCTTTCTTTTCCATTGTTAGCCTCTTGTGAGCATCATTTCTTTTCTCAACCTTAAATTTTAAAATGATGTAAAATAAACATCAGCTCTATTTACTTTTTCCTCTATTGTGCAATTGAGAATTGAACTTAGGGTCTTCCTGCTGAGCGACATCCCCAGCCATTTTGCTATTTTTTATTTTGAGACAGGGTCTCACTATCTTCCCGGGCTGGGTTGGAACTTGCTAAACTGCTGCCTGTGCCTCCCACAGTGCTGGGATCACACACGTGAGCCAGCTTACACAGCCAGCATCCGCTCTTCTGAGGTCAGACTCCAGTTAGCAGCACATGATCACTGTCGCTCCACCATTCCTGAAGCCTACAGGCTGCTGCCTTCTGTACCATCAGAACAGCCACTTGAAAGTCATAGTTAAGGAGCTTAGGAACAGTTTCATGTGGAAGGATTAGTTTTTAAGCATGGCCATCCATCAGGTACACATGGAAATGCTTTGCTAACAATAATCAACTCATAGTGCTTTCTCACCCTGCCGGCTACCCCTCCCTAGTGTTATCTAAAGTGTCAGCCTATGATCAGGGTTTCTATGCAAGGCCTGTGTTAGTTTAAAACAACAGTAAGTTTCTTTGATATAGAGGGAAATGTATTATTCAGTTTTGAAATAAAAGGGCACAATAAACGGTTGTCAATAGCTTGAAAAACAAAATCACTAAAGTGGATCTTCAGGGATTCTACATGGGATGTCTGTAAGACCTTGAGCCATCCATGACGGATCTTGGCAGCTGATGTGAAGCGGGTGGTTGTAGCCGGCCCAACAGGCTCTGTGCCGCAGAACTGCTGCCCTGATGCACATGATCAGCAGAGATTACTGATGAAAGTGACCAGAGGTAGAATAGGCCTGCTCTAGGTTCCAACTCTAGGAAGCTTCCTTCTAAACTTGAAATGAGGCTTCTGGCCAGACAGGATCTTTTTTGATTGGCTTAAAAACTTAAATTCTTAGAGAAGAATTCTTCCAAAAACTCTCTCTCACCTCTTTTTTAGAAACTTATTTAAGTGTATTGGTACAATTTAGGTATATACAATGATCACATTCATTATGAGGAATTTGTACCTGTACATGACATACTTTGATCTGTTTTATCCCTTCCCATTCCCCTTTCCTTCCTTCTACCCCTTTCCCTCTCCTTATTTACAAAGCTCTGTTTCCATTTTATCCCTCTATTCTCATTTTTTTCTTTTTCCTTCCTTCCTTTTCCCCTCCCCCCTCTTTTAAATGTTTGCACAAAAAAAATTTTGTTACTTCTGAGGTTCTAAGAAAAAATTAAAATATCAGCCAGCACTGGTAACACTTCTGAAAGGAACTATGATTTCTCCTTGAAGATGGTAGGATGCCTTCTAAGTTTACTGCCTCTTTTCCCAAGATTAAACTCCAGTGACGACAAGGAAATTTAAAATAATATGTAACCATAGGCTAAAAGAAATGGGACAAGGTATTAGTGGGTAGGATGGGTGAGAAGTATCAAAATTTCTGGAAGATATAAGTGGAGTAAGGAGTGGTTATGGTGAATGTGCTAGAGATAATCAGAGATTAAAATGCATTTAAATAGTGTAACAACAAAAGTGGATCCTACTGCAAGTTATGGATTTTGGTGATAATGATATGTCAGTGTAGCTTCCTTGACTGTAATAAGTGCACCACTGTTGGCAGCCTGTGCATATGGCAGGTCAGGGCATGTTTGAAACTCTCTATACCTTCCTCTCAACTCTGCTATGAACCCACAACTTCTCTAAAGTGAGGTCTGTTAAATTTCAAAGGATGACAAAGATGACTGATGAGCAGTTACCTCAGGCAAACAAGGGAGATTCAAGACATGGCAAAGGCCAGGTATGGTAATGCACACCTATAATCCCAGAACTCTTGGAGGCTGAGGCAGGAGGATTGTCAATTCAAACATAGGTTGGGTGATTTAGTGATTTAGGGAACTGTGTTTCAGAAAAAAACTGAAAAGAACTGGGAATGTAGCTCTGTTCCTAGCAACCCTGGTTTCACTACTCAGTGCCACAAAAATTAATCTTCCTGTGTTGGCATTCTTGCGTCAGCTGGAAAGCAGCCAATGTCCCTTCTGGTTTATCTGGAAGTGAAATGTGCTGATCCGGCTCCTCCATCCCCCACAGAGAAACAGTGACTTCATGATCACCTCACTCACAGCCAGAGACCCTCAGTTACTTACAGAAAACCTCCAGCATGGAAAACAGAGCTCAAAACTGACAAAGAGGAGACAAGAACCCAGTAGAGAAGACATGGAAAGGTGCAAGGAAAACATGAAAATAACTAATGAATGTCCTTGGAGAAGAGATATCAGAAGCCAGTGCATCAATAAAGGTCAAGACACCACGAAAAAGATGAAAGACCATGAAAAAGCTTTTCAAAGAAAAATATACATACAGTATTTCCCCAATGTGTCATAGAGAACAAAAAAGAATGATTAAGAAGAAGGTTAAAGCCAAGGAAATACTCCATGGAAATAAAACAACAAAAATAAACCAATAGCCAAACATGAATTGCAAAGTAGGAAATAAAATATAGCTAATGAAGAATTCATCATGGCAGTGTCACGTCTGATTGAATAAGATCCAGAAAAAACAAACAAACAATGACAGCCAAAAAATAAAAAAGAAAATAAAAACATACAGAGAGGAGAAAATGCTCAATGAAATAATGTATGCAAATAGAAAAATCATGTGTCCTTATTTAAAGAGAACTAAACATTCAGTACAAGAGACCCACATCAAAGAATGTAACCACATTATAAAATGTAATAGATAAAAACTGTCTGAAACTTTCACAGAAGAGGAACATCATACAAAGTAGAATAATTAAAATTGTACAGAACAGCATCACTGGCATCTCACAGAAAAAAGAATAATGCCTTCACAATTCTAAATATGTTTTCAATTTCTGCAGTATCTATTGTATATATCACATGCAAGAGTACGATAACATAATTCTCATCTACAGAAGGATCCACATTCCTCTGGAACCTTTGCCTACAAAGATATTGGAAGAGAAAAAACTTCAAAAGACATGGGAATCAGGAACTGTGGGCCCAATCTAGGGGAGGAGTAAATCAAAGTCGGTGAGAGAGGAAATTAGGACGTGGCAAAGCTGCTGGGGAGGTAGGCGTGCCTGTTAATTACAAAATCCTGGGACACATGGGCAGAACAGTTCCCAAAGCCCTACGCTTGGCCTTCTCTGGAGAAGAGCAGGTTTTTGATAAAACTGCTTAGATCTGATGTCAGCCTGAAAAGTAGGTGATACAAGAAAGATGGTCCACACTGAGATTTGCCATTGCATTTTCTCTTGCACGTGGCCACCCACGCCCTGTAGGGTGCACTTCTTTTCTTTACTTGGCCCAGAGTTGCTCTACAGAGCCAGTTTCTTTTCTTACTTTTAATAAAACTTTGCTACCATCTGCACTTGTCTTGACTAACTCTTTGCTCAGGACAGAAAGAACCTAGAGACGACCTCCAGAAGGAGCCTCCAGCACCCCAAAACCCAGTGACAATGGGAAGTGAGCCTCACAGTGCTAAGTGACCCAAACCATCTACACTGGACCAGCAGGATGGAAAGTAGCACGAACGGTGTTTCCAAGAGAGAAAAGAAAAAGAAAAAACAGAACACTGTCTATGAGAGGCATTTGGAGGGGAAAAAAAGATGAGGATGACAACAGAGCTGATCGCATAAGGAATTAAATACAAGGACATAACAAATAAATAAAATGACATAGCATGATCTGGCTATGAAGAAAACAATATAGTCATACAATGTGAACTTGATTATTGGTTCATTGATAAACAGTAATAAAGAGAGAACTGAACTGTGAGGAGGTTATGGAGGTTAAACATTCATTGAAAAAGAAATGATTATAGTTGGGATCCTAAATGTTCCCCCAATGGCCGTGTATTGAATGCTTGGTCCCCAGCCTGTGATGCTACGGGGAGCTGTTAAACCTTTAGGAACAGTGCAGTGAGAAGAGGGTTGAACACACTTACATGTTAAATACAATACTGAATTACTCTAAAGTATTACTAAAATTTTCCTAATATTTAATGTAGGTTAAGGTTTTAATTTTTAAAAATATTTTTAAGTATTTTTCAATGTTTTGAAATATCTTAACCAAACAAACCCACTTAAACTTTGAAAACTGGGAGATTTTTCTAATCCACCAAGTAACACATTCCGTTTTAATCAGCTCTCAGTGCTTAGCCCCGTGAGGATACTGTTGCAGGATGCAGCCTCACGCTGCCCTGCTCTGTCCTACCCAAGATGTGGATCATCCATCCCCTCCTCCAGTGTATCCACGTGGCATATACTACGCGCCTTATAGTCACTCAGAAGTCATCTCCATGATCAGATTGACTCTTGTGTACAGAAAGGCCTGTGTTCAAGAAACACAGGTTTTATTCACTAGTGACCCTAAAGATAAAGATTAGTAATGCAAAGGAGGTACCAGGAGATAAAGGGAGACACTGTACTCTGTGCGAAAGGCCTTTGAGAAAAACATAAAAATACAACACAGGTACAATGCTTGCTAAAACGTACAATAAGAAAGCCAAGCTTGTTTTTGACCCCAGATTTGTATGTTGTCTCTCCAGAAACAGACCACGTTACAGTACAGCAAGTATGAGTGCACTTTCCTTTAAATGGTCATGCGGCAGTAAGCACGCTGGTGTGCCTTGCTCTTTCCTTCACGTAGTCAAGTACCCTAGTGCTCTATCTTAAGAAGCAGATATAGACCTTTGCCTTTTCAGTTTCATGGTGTTCCACGGAAGGGTTGTACCATTATCCTCTAAGCAGGGTCCATACATGGACATTTTGGGCTTCTTAGAGTCTTTTGCTTTTGTAGATTAGGATGCTATAAAAATATCTCCGTATATCGGTCTAGACTTTGATAACAATGACTTTAAATACCTAGCAGAACTATAACATTATTACCCTCTCCTCTGGCACCTTGGACTCCTGGTAAAAAAATTTCATGTTGAAAGCACGGTTTTAATACGATCATTTCCACTGGAATGCAATACTGCCGAAAGGACGCTGGCGGCAAGGTTGTGCTTCCAGACACAAAATATGAGCACAGAATGAAAAGGAGAAATGCCGTTCAGTTTTCACTGCCTTTAAAAACAGTAACAACAGCCGCCTGCAGGGGGCGCTGCAGCTGGAGAGGCATGTCATAACCCGGGTCTTCTTAGTGCCTGCTCCCAGGTCTTTAACAGCGTCACGCATTCATAAAATCTTAGAATTGGTCTAATCGCTTCTGTCAAATAGCAAACAATATCTAAGACAAGTTTAATAGGTCAACAAGGACATACTGACCGCAAGCTGGATCGAAGGGAAAGCACCCTTTACAACTCAGCTCGCGCAGCAGGAACGCAAGCCCAAAGCACCAGCGTTGACAGAAATGCAGCTCAGACAGGCAGGCGCCCTGCACACACCTGTAGGAGCCGGCGCGCTCGCGGTCCAGAGGCTCCGTGCAGGTGATCGCCCCACTCCGCGCGTGGATCTGGAAGGCGTCTCCGTGGTTGCCCGAGACAAGGGAATACTCGACCAGGCCGTTCAGCCCGCTGTCCAGGTCGGTGGCCCTCACCTAGGCGGAACCAACTCCTCTGTTAGAAAAGATTTAATCTGCAGTATGGGCTAAGCCTACTGTCGGAGGAATGCGCTGTGAAAAAAACACAAATTGCTCAGCGCATTTTACAAACAGTCATTAAAAGGATACCAACCAGCAGCTGTAATGTACATTTAACTTTATAATAAAGTGAGTGGTAGGAGGGGGCATTTTCTGGATACTCATCCGAAGGATTTCCAAATAGCTTTCACAGGATGTTGAGCTATAATTTTATGCAATAGGAAAAAATTACTGGAAAAATACCTAACTTTCTTGAATGTAAAATTTCTAGTATTCTCTGTTGATTCATGCTTACATCAAGAAAAGGTGATAAATACAGGAAACCTTTATATAGCGAATATCTTTTCCTTTTGTCCTTTTTTCTGTTTATAGTGTCACCTTTAAAATAGGCTGGGTGCAAATTTTTACAGTGCATTAAAGTTTCAATTTAAAGGGATCTTTAAAAAATAAAACAAAGTCTACAGTCATTGCTAACAAATTTAGATCCTGGTTATTTTATTAGTCATCAAAGTATTGTTGGAGATGGAACAAAGGTTTTAGAACATTGTTCCCAGAGACATACTGCTCTGTCTGTGTTAAATTTTAACCACTGAGCTAACCATGTAAGTGGATTCAAGATCTCATTTAAGAGTAAGTTTTAGGTCTGTTAAATATTAATTTTTTTATATTCTCTGTGACCCTCAGCCTTAGCTCATGCCTTTTGCATCTCTCTCCTGGATGCTATGCTCATGACCTAATGGGTTTTGCTTCTCATTTTCACCCACTGAATCCACCCTTCACCCTGAGGCCAGAGTTCTCTGGGGGCCACGTGGAGCACGCCGGATCTCATCAGGACAGCACACAAGCCAGCTATTTGGTATAGAAAAGCAGCAACTCGGGGCTGGGGATTTAGCTCAGTGGCACAGCGCGTGCCTGGCAAGCTCAAGGTCATGAGTTCCATTCCTGGTACTGGAAAAAAACCAACAACAACAATAAAAGGAAAAGCAGCAACTCACATTGTCCTTTGGAATTGCCAGGAAGAGACACTAGTCCCCAAGTGGGGGCAGATAAGATCCATTGTGCCCCTTGGAGCTGTACGCTAAAGAGTGGTACGGAGTAGGCTTCCCACGGTGGCAAATCTGGGTAGTCTGGGGTGCCTGACAACACGTGTCCTTGGTGGTTAACTTCACAAGGGCAGAAATGTGCCCCAGTGAGAGTGCCTGGTGGGTACAAGAACCTAAGCAGCTGTTGGGACTCATGAACCAGAGTCCTAGACTCGTCAGTGTGACGAGCTCTACTTTGTCTGTGTCTTGATGTCTCTTCACTCAAGATTCTAACTCCTAAATAAACTGAAGAGCAAAATGAAAGACAGATGGTAGGAAAAAGAGAGGTAGATCTTTTGTAAAAAGGAAGGGGACTAAGAGATGGAGGGAGAGGGCAGGGGAGAGGAAAGGGATGAGGAGGAATTAGGATGAGCTATGAACCAGAACCAACTCCCCAGCAGGAATGCAGTCAGCATGTGCTGCAAACGTACTACTAAGGAAACCATTCCAGAGAGAGAACAGCTGTGTGTCTGAGACAGAGGCCATTCCCACCGCCACTGGCAGAGCAGGGCCAGGGCTGGGCCGGTGCTTCGACCATCCTACCAAGTCTGTTCCCTACAGAGGAGGCCAGATCCTCAAGGAAGTTGGTCTCACTGTAACCAAAGGGAGGGTGGGTGCATATTGCCGTGGCAAAATAGGAAGGAGCCTCTTCAGGTGGTATGGCCTCCAGGGCCTTCTGTTTCTGCCTTAACTGGACAAAGAGTGGCATTGCTAGCTGCCCAGACACTGAAAGACCTAAAAATGAAAAGAGCACAGTTCACAGTGCATGCCTCTGACCTGACCTTCCAGAAGGGTGCGACAGCTGGAGCCACATCCAGTCGGGCTGGGTCCCATTGGTGCACCCGGCTTGGAGGGAGTCTTCCCATGCATTTATTCTGGCCTGGGCACATTGATCCTACCCAAGTCAACACATGGGACAGAGAAGTGCAATGCTGCAGGCCATGGTGCAGGGATCTTCTGGTGACAAACTGGAACGGGGCCATCTGCCATCCTCAAGAAGGTGAGGCCATTCACTTTCCCAGTGATAAAGATTGGGCCAGTGAATGACTTTACCTTCTTAAACATCCCAGTCTTTGTGAAACAGTAGTAAAGAAATAACAGGCTGGTGACTGCAGCAATAACATAAAATAAATCATCTATAAGGTAAAATAAATCTGCAGTAGTAGCCAAGAGGATGTGCTGGGCTGTGTGGGTGGGGGGCACAGAGATGAACCTCCAAGACTTCTGAGTGTACTGATTCCCTCTGACAGGGAAGACTTATGTATCAGGAACTGGCCTTCATGTAAAAAGAAGGTGTCTTTGTATATATGTATATATTTCAGAAAAAGGGATCTGGGCAATAAAGAACTATTGATAGTCTTGTTTGGAAAGTGTAGTATCATGTCAGGTAATTTCCTGACATACCCTATGCCAGAGAGAAAGCCCATGATATAAATCTGTGCATGAACTGCTGATCACATCAGCACAACTCCACAGGCCAAAAGGACTATCCTATTCCATGGCTCACTTCGCCAGCAAGATGGTTTTATGCTGATCCTCTGCAGATTTGCAGGGAGTTGCAAATCTTCTGATGTCCAACTTCAAGACCGCAAAGACTAAGTTCAACGGTGAAGGAAAGAGGAAATATGACCAGTTTTGATGCAGATAAAGAAACTATCGAAGATGGGAGGGGATCACAGCTGGAATGAATCTGCCCACTAAACAGATTCTCAGATCTGTCTACACAGCTGCTTACTCTTTAAGACCTGGTGTGAAGATCATTCTTTTGTGGAGCCTTGGTTAAGGTTGGGTCTCTAGCCTCTTTTCTCTCTTGGCACTGAATGCAAGCTTAATATATATTAATTATATGGTGCTCCGTAAAACTAGATATGTTACATTTAACATAAAAGCATTTCCAAGTTCTCCACTAAACTGTACGCATTTATAAGTCCAGTTATTTTTTGTGTCTCTGCCATGTCCCCACGACAATTCTCAGAGTCCCTAGAGAAAGCAGTGGCCAGGTACGAACACTGAAGGAAGAGGAAGAGTGCATGCAGAAATTTCCGATTTCATTCAGTCAAGAGTTTTATCCAATCCATCAAACACTGTACACATCTGGAAGACATTTAAAATTTATGTGTTGGATATAAGCCTTGCATATTTTGATGTCATTGCTCTATAATGATCTACACACCCACACACCATGGACACACATTTCTGTTACCTGTATGACGGGGGCATTGGAGCCCTGGCCTTCAGACACTGATGCTTGGTAAACACTTTGATCAAAGCGTGGAACATTGTCATTCACATCCTGTATCGATACTGCTACTTTGCCGTAGGCTCTATGCTCACCACTTTCAGCTAAAATGATGAGTTGTACTTCATTCCTGACTTCAAAATCAAGGAATTCAGGTTCTTTCACAGTCAGTTGTCCTAATTTTATTACCATGGAAGAAAAAAAATGAAAATGATGTAGTTATTTTTAAAATGTCTCAAATCACTGCTATTTTATGTGCTCACCTGCCTGTCGAAAGCTCCCCTCTCCACTGACCTGTGTCCTTGTGAAAAGAGTTGGGAACTTAACATCTGTTTGCTGAGCTCAAACAGGTAGAGGAAAAGAATCTATGACGTGGCTGAGACTGGGGGACTCGCTCATAAACCACCCTTCTCCTCTATCTAGAGTCAGCCCATCACCACGTCTGCCAAGTGGATCTTTCCAGCATCGCTCTATCTCCACTGCAGCTGCTCCTTGCAGCTACTCTTTCCCTCTCACAGACTGCCTGCACCTCTGGGCACATGCCTCATGGCTTTGCTTACCTGTTCTATTCACAAGCTCCCCAAGGTGAGGACTGTTCCCTGCCTCAGTTCCCCAATAGCTAGTTTAGACTCTGGCCTAGAGAAGGATTCAATCCCACCCTCATACCCTCATATGAAAACATGCTGCCAGGTTAGAGAAGTGGACTTTTGGGAGTGATGCCATGTTCAAGATTCTTCTCCAAATTTAGAAATTCCTGTCATATAATTTCCTTCTTACATTTCTACTCTGTTTTCTCCTCCATTTTAGAACAAAATGTCAGAACCAATTTCTTCTTCTTCTGCTCCTTCTCCTCCTTCTCCCCCTCATTCCCCTCCTGCTTTTGCTCCTCCCCTTCCTTCTCCTTCTCCTTCTTCTTCCTCCTCCTCCCTCCTCCCCCTTCCTCTTTCTCTTTATTTACTTGGGTGTTCACTGTCAGAAATTCTCTGAAATAGAGATTTACCTGATACAAAGAACAAATCCTAGTGCTGGCTACTTAATTTTGATGAATCGCTTGGCAGTATCACCTACTAATTCTTGTGACCTGGAGCAAATCATTCAGGTCCTAGAAAGCTAGGGCTTCTCTTCTGTGACAGGGAGATTTAATAGTGACCTACAGGGCATCTCTGAGCAAGTGGTATAAGGTGCACATGTCATGTTTTTCATGTGTAGGTTTCAGGAAGTTTTACCCAGACTTGTCTGTCCTTACATCACAGGCTACGGTATAGGTTTAACAGCTCTGTAAATTGTGAATTTAGAAAGAAAATTTAATACACAGAGTTTGATATTCTGGTGAAAGAATCTTTTTCTTTTAAATAGGGCTGTTATTGCTCTGTGTGAACCAACTTCAACAGATAAACAAGCTAGTCCAAAAAAACTTCAAGCCATCGGGTAATTATCTGGATACTGGCAGAAATTATGCCCTGTTCTAATAGTTTATCTTTGACATTGAGTGTTTGAAAGAAGATTGCATAGCTTATGTTTTACTGATCAAAAAATACTAAATATTTTATTTTACATAAGAATTCAATATCCTACAAAATTTAAGTGTCATGAATTCACTATCATTTTTTGACCTCAGATTTAAGTATTAATTTTGCACAAGGACCAAATTTCCTGCACAAGCCACAGAGCATTGTGTCCAACATGGCTGAGAAAGGAGCTCTAACTTGGGGCAACTGCAAAACCATTGAAAATGTGTTCTATGGACTGCTGAAAGTAGCTGGTACTATTAGCTATCTGTGACATAAGCACTGATACCTGCATTCCCAAATGGCAGAGGAGCCATGAGTTTGAGGTGGGTCCACAGCTCTCTGCCAAACAAGACATCACGTTATCATGCTATTGTGTTACTGTTTGTACAGGAAAAATAAAATAGAAATGCAGCACTAAACTGCCAGTGTCATTCAGTAGAAAATGCGCCAATTATGGTGCAGATCAAAGTGGAATTTTTAATAAAAGGCCTGTGTTTATGCTTTGATAATTGGAATTTTGCACTTGGAATGGATCTACGGTGCTAATGTTTTCCTTGCTTGGTTTTTATTTTTGGTGTAATAGCTGGCACATGCTGTGAAAGTTATGCAATTCGAGAAGACAATAGGCAGTCTGAGACATGACTCAAGGCTGGAACACCTACTAAATCTACATTTTACCTTTGATGATACACATATATTTTTCCCAGAGACATCAAAGACATAATCATTAGTGAGATGAGAGTATTAATGAACTCTCACATGGTATGGGCATAAATCCACATTTTTTAGAGCAAGAAAGAAGCCTTGCAAGTATCACTCTCACATGTTATATGCCAGTTTTACAATTTGAGAACAAAACTGCAGTAATATTTTCCTTATAATATAGATACTTCAATAGCTTTTGTCCAAGTTATACAATACACATCAAAATGAGATTAAGATTCTTCAAATACTAAATGCTGGATAACATGATCAGGTCACTTCAGTTATACACTGTGGATATGCATCTGCATAAATCCAAAGCAGAATGTAACAAATTATGTTATCCAATGGTTTTTAAATGCTCTCCTGCTACAACAACATCTTTGAAATGTTGAAAGTTTGATCATTTTTGTTTTATGTCAATCTACCCAATAATGGACTGAGTATTACCATCTGTTATTTACATACACAGTCTTAGTCAAACACTAAATTCTTGCTAGTTTAGATGGTAATAGATGTTTCTAATCCAAAGTGGCATGAAGTTTACAAAAGTAAACTTTTCAAAAGTCAACCTTAGGTTTGTAACTCAGGAATAAGGCTCCTTAACGTGAGCACAATTTTAGAGACCAATTTTATTAGTTTATCACGCACAAATTTTCTCTTTTAGTAGGTTTGTTGTTTAAAATACACACATCCATATAACTTATGTTAGGTATCTTTGAAACAAGTTTAGTGGTAATGTATTAAAGATAGTGTGAAGCATGTATTTAATATAAAATTTCACAAAAGTTTTCTTGACAGTTGTATGGTAAAGAATACACTTGGATGACTGTCATGATGAAAACAAAATACTTGATACATTGTATGCATATATGTGAATGCTCTATATGTGTATATGTGTGCACTGAAGTGCATTATTGAGTTACAGAAGTAAGGGTTCCCCAGAGGGGAGAATAAGATTGAAAACAGGAATCCTGGGAGGTGAGTAGGTACTAAAACATCCATATGTGTCCTGGTGGGTTCTATTGTAACCTCCTACCTTGAGATGCACCTTTGAGAGTTGTACAGAGTATGGAAAACAAGGGGAAAAATCCCTACAAGTAGTTATGGGGACAACAGGAAAAATTGGTGCATAGTTGGAAACCCAAAGGCTAAATAAATGATCAATAAGTGATTTAAATAAGTGATCAATATTTCTAAAAACACTAAAAATTTATACACAGAAAACCAAATTTTTTAAATGTTGGTGTTAAGTGAAAGGATGAGAAAAGCCCCTGAATTTATGGTGCCATACTATCTTAGTTATATATCTTTTCTAAAAAATGAAGAATTAAACTAGTTTCTGCTTGATGATGTCTCCAGGCGAATTTGAGGAGAAAGCAAATTCTTCTTAAAGGGGACAAATTCAATCCTGGTTTAAAAGGATACCCAAAGGAAAAGTTTAAAAGATGGTGAGAAGTTCACGATGTATAAGCACAAAAATCACAGAGAAACACATTGTCATGAATGTTAGCAGGCAAATACACAGGCAGCAAAATCAATCTTCTAAGACTTTTGAATTCTACACATGTGTTTTGCAGAGCAAATCGAGGCAAACACTAGATCACTGTGCTATCCCTGGGCAAGACCCCCAGCTCAATGTTTCAAATATATAAAAACAGTCTTGGAAACATGAGCGAGGGACAAAAGATTTTTTTTTGTAAGAAAAAGACAAGTTGAAAAAGAACCAAAGATAACTTTTGAAAATGAAAAAATATAGTTCATTAGACTGAAAAGAGACAAAGAAATGAAAAAGTGATGTAGGAGAGAGTCTTTTGGCCCAGTATTCATCTAACTGGAGTTTCAACAAAAGAAATAAATGAATGCCATTTCTTAATGAAATAATGGGAGTTCAGGAGATAGTGATACAAGATATTATGAGAGAAATTAACTGTGAGACTAGAATTACAAGATCAGCAAAAATATATACCAGATGAGGATTAAATGAAGATGTTTTAGCCCAGGGGACAACAAGATAGAGGAAAATGGAAACCACACACCTGAAATTTATGAAATGATAGCAGCAGAAGTAAAGAAACAGATCCATGATACTATAGAGGAAATCATATGAGAATAATATCACAGGTTAAAAAAAACAAAACAAAAAAACCAAGATAACAACTATAATGAAGAACTTCCTCAGCAAATCCAGTGTAGTCATAGAGACATAGATTTAAAAAAAATTAGAGGAGCATAGAAAAATGATGGAAACCATGAATGCCCAACATAGGAAAGAAATCAAATGCATGAAACAGATTTAAACAGATGTCCAAGAAAAAAAATTCAGTTGAAAGTTTGCAAAACCACATGAGTGAAAGTAAAGATAGAATATTAGACCCAGAAGACAGGATCATGGCTAGCAATCATGAAAGGAAAAACCTCTTAAAAATAACTAGGGACCAGGAAAAAAAAACAATTCAAAGGCAAAAAGGTGATGCAAAGAAGAATAACATAAGATTAACTCAAGTCAATGAAAAAACAGGAGTCAGCAGAAATGACATAAAAAGAGTGTTCACAGAAGTAATAGCAGAAACCTTCCCAAGCATGGAAAAAGAATTTGACATACAGATAAGTGAGGCATATAGAAGTCTAATCAGCCATGACCAAAATAAATCTACACCAAGACGTGTAATAATCAAGATCCCAGAAATTAAGCACAAGAACAGAATATTAAAAGTTGTTAGAGAAAAGAAACAGATCACCTATAAAGGAAAGCCCATCAGAATCACAGCAGACTTCTCAATACAAACCCTCAAGTCAAGAAGAGTTTGAAGTATTTCAAGTCTTGAAAGAAAACAACTTTCAATCCAGATTGTTGTACCCTGCAAAACTATTTTCAAAATTAATGGAGAAATAATATACTTCCATAACAAAGAACAACTAAAGAAATTCATGAATACCAAAATCCAAAATCCCTAGAGATATTTCACATAAAAGGAAGATGATACCAGCAGAAAATCTGAGATGTAAGAGAAATCAGTTTAAGTTAAAAGCTAATAAGTCTTTAACAAACAACTTGTGCCTAATTTGAAAGAAATAAAACTATATTAAAACTGTAAAATGAATATTTAGAGATAAAATCCCTTGTGTTATTCAGGGAAGGGATATTATTTCATTTTGGATTTTAATTATATATGTAAAAATAACTAGATTAACTACTAAAATAAAAACTCTATACCATTTCTATGTCAAGTAGAGGAGAAAATTGTCATTTTCAGATAATGATTGTTTATGTTGAATGTACTGAAAAATGTCAGAATCAGTAAGAGTGCAACCTTTCTCAGTACAGAAATCAAAAGACAAAAGTCACTTTGAAGCATCATAACCATGCAGTCAAAAAAAGGTATTTTTCACCTACTTTACCAAAAGAAAGTGTAAAGTAGTTAGGCTAAATCCAACAAGACACATACACACAGGTGCTACCATTCTTTGTAACTGCTCTTTAAAGTGGGATGGTTTGTTCACCACAAGTCAGTAAAATGTTGAACCAGACAATCGAGGTTCAGAAGGGTACACAAGATGATTCTGTGATGACTGCTGCCACAGCACACAGTGGCTCCTGAAGTTCTAGCAAAGTCTTATTTCTGAAGATGACTGACAAAAGAAAACGTGATTTAGGGATTCAAACCCTGTGGAAAAATTATAACAAGAGCAACAAAGTTAAGATCAATACCAAACTCAAGTTTCTGATTACCTCTGAGGAAAAAGAAGACAGATGTGCAGTAAAGCATGTTAATTAGCTTGATGTGGCTATTCCACAAGTTCTAGTATCGTCTTACTTCTCAAGATAAGTGTCAAGTGCATGAGCTTTTATATTTCTGTCGTCCACTGTTTTTTAGCTCATCATCTTGTAGATATTATTAAAAATTTTTAAAAATAAATTTCACTATAGTTAATTTAAAAATAGATTTTTGTGTGTGCTCTCTTTGGTCTGACTCTAGGTAGATTTTATCTGTATTTTCATAAGGAAATTTCAAGGAGACAGGCCATACCAGGGACATGTTAGGGGTGACATGACTGAAGGATTTGGGTAGACTGAGAAAATAATGAAAATTCTACTGTTCGCTTTTTTCCTAAACACTTTAATCCCACTTCCTTTTCCAACAGACTTAGACACCTGGATAGTGAGAAACAAAGAATTTTGCTCGCCAGTCTTTTGCCAAGAGGCTTCCTGTGTTGCTCTGTAACTCAGCCCTGGGATGAGGGATGAAGAACATCATCCCGAGCCTCAGAAAGGTTCCTGACCAAAGTCTGTATGGGCCAAAAAGTCAGAGCACCATGCCAATGAAGAGGCACTGACTTGAGAAACTGTCCCTCACAGTTCTTCCCATGTGCAGGTGTACAGAATAAATATGACAGCTATAAGTCAATACAGAAATTTCTACAAACTTCTTGGGGTTTGACAATGAAGCAATAGACATATGTCTACTACATAGTTGTTAGAAAAGCATGTTTCAAATAATCAATTGGTATTCATTTAAAACAGAATAATGGTCTTATTAAACTTAAATTTAATAATGCTGTATTTGGAAGTAATTCCTTTACCACCACATAAGAACTTTTCCAGCTGTCCCTTTTTTTACACTGTTGACATTCAGTGGTGAGTTAGAAGATCCTCCAATTAAAATTTCCTCAGGCTAGGCATGTGTGCTTATTTCCAATTTAAACTCACTACCATGATCTCCCTACTAGACCTCCAAAATTTCTCCATATAGGTTGGTAAACTGTAAGTAAAAGCTAATTCACCTTCAAAAATTCAAAGGGCTGGATAGACACTGTCTAATTTGGAAATAACTAGAATAGAACTCTTAGTGAATATACATAAACCGATATATGGGTGGTTCTGGATTTTCCACAATTTCTCATCGGCTATCATAAAAAAAAAATTCACATTTACCTTATAAATTATTTACCTTTAACAATTTCTACCCTTCAAATTTTGGAGAAGTATTTGTTACTAGTAACCCTCAATGGAGCAGAAGTAAAGCTACTGTCAGGTAGAGAAGGATTACCTGAACTGGAGTCCAAGGAAAATACTCCATCTCTGTTTCCACTGAACACTGAATATTTAATAATGCCCCCAGTTGCATCAGGAGCAAAAGCTTTTACCGTCACAACAGAAGTACCTGTGAGAATTAGATAAAAATAATCCTTATTTTTATTCTTTTTCAGATTGCTCAAAACTTGTAATAAATTGAAAAAATGTAAAAACAGCCATGGAAACATACACATTATACATAGAGAAATAAAAATGAAGATTACAGCACATTTCTCATCAGAAACTACACAAGCTAGATAATGGGGTAGCCTTTCTGAAATACAGAGAAAAGCAATGCCAACCTTGAATTTTTACCTAGTGAAAACATATTTAAAAAGGAGGGAAAATAAAAACATTTTCAGATACATAAGAGTAAAAAAATCTCCACCAGCAGACCAGCACTTTAGGAATATTAAAGGCAGTCCTAAACAAAAATGAAAATGGTATTACATATATCAGCATTAAGCAAGGAAAAGCAGCAGAAAAGGTAATACCATGAATAATAGAAAAATTTTTTCTTATTACAGTTATGTACCATCTAATGATGTTTTGGTCAAGAATAATTCCTGAGAAATGCGTCATTAGTCAATGTTGTTATTATGCCGACATAATAGAGTGTGCTTATGCAATCTAAGAAGACCATGACATCAATAGGCAATAATCGATTCTCATTTAGAGTTATTATGAATACTAAGCACACATTTTTGCAAGGATTCACATTTTCATTTGTTAGGAGTAAATGCCTAGGGTGAATATGTGTTTAACTTTGTAAAAAAACCAGCCAAACTATTTTCCAAAATGGTTGTTCTATTTTACATTCCTTCTGGAAACATTTGAGAATTCCAGTTGCTTCATGTCCACTGGTATTTAATTTTACCCATCTTAGTGGATATGTGATATATCTTGTTTTACTTCTGATTTTCCTGATGTGATATTGAACATTTTTTCACGTGCTTAGTGGCCATGTCCACCCTTCTTTTTAATTCGTCTTTGTTCCCTGGCTCCGTGTTTTCTTTTCACCCATCACTCCTGAGCAACTTCCCTATGAAGTCCTCACTGGCCCTTTGTCTTCTGACTGTAGGTGTGTGACTTGAGGCAACCACTCTATACTCTGATCTTATAAGACAACACCTCTCCTCTTACTGTCTTCTGCTCCCCGAGGATGTCACCTGCAGAGACAGGTATAGAGAACCTTTGCTGGTCCTTGTCGTGGCCCAGAAACTTTATATTTGTAATCCTATGGAAAGTTACTGGAATTCTAGTGAATTAACTCCAATCTATCACTCCCAGTGCAAACCATGGCAAGGATAAAGACATTAATGCGTATTTGTAGTTATGGGGAGCCCAGGGATCCTAAATCCAGCTACGATGATGGCTGATCTGAACAAAGGCAGTGATCCAGGACTGAACCAGATTTTATTCATGAAGAAGGGAGTGGCTTGAGGATGCGCATCTGTGAGAATGGTGGGAAGTAGGTGAGTGCTGTGAGCTGGGCTAGGTAGGAGGCCTGAAATCACCTCTGCAATATGCAGAGAGAAGCATATGAGAAAGAGTAATCTGAATAACACAATTAAGGTGGTAAGTAATGTTTTGGGGTTGGTGCTTCAGTCCTAATGTGTAATCTTTTATGCTCTGGAAGTCATAGCTTCTTATCTTGAGGCTCGATCCCAGCTGACAGTGCGGAGCACCGCTCTCCATCCCGCCTCAGCTCACACATGTTTTATTTCGGAGCTATGGGGGGTGGGGAAACACTGCCCTGTCATCTTTGCTTCAAAGACTACACATCAGCACCTAGGCTGGACTGATCTGCATTGCTTAAAGCCAGGTGAAGGGGTAAGGAAAAGTCCTAGCCAGTGCTTTCCATATCAGTACATGGAACTAGGGCCAGGTTTAGCTAAAATGGAGATAACTGCTCTTCTTTCAGGAAGAGTCATGCAGATGGTCCTCCACAGGAAGGTATGCAGTTCGTACTGACCGGGAGGAGACAGGCAGAGGAAGCTCTCCAGGAGTCTCCTCAACTGCTGACGGCACAACAATGCTGGCCTTAAGATGATGGTAAGAAGGCAAAGAGTTAAAATGAAAGGAAACATCTTAAAAGGGAAGAGAAGTTGCTATGATGTCGGAGATGAGTTCATGGAAGATCTCACTAACTCTAATGCCTTTGGGTGAAAAGGCAAAGCATGTGGAAAAACGAAGAGGTCAGATGGTGGCGGAGACAGAGAATGCTGGAGGTGCCTCAGGTGCCCAAGGCACTTCATCACTGTCTGGAGGGGCAGCCGGCTTCAGGATACTTAAGACGTGAGCCTTTGCAGGAGAAGCTTGAAAATTCATGTTTACTTTCATGGGAAATCTCCCAATTCCTAAATGCTGGAAAATAATTAATTTAGACAACAAATGCCATCAGATGGGTTGTGCACAATGCAGCGATATCCTGACTCTAGTTCTGGTTTGCTGTCTCACAGGAGCCTGCTGGTTTGCTGTCTCACAGGAAAAATAAAGGTCTCCTTTATTGGTTATCAGCCTTTTAGCACTTATGTGTGCTACTTATTTGTCACCCTCAGACTTGTACTGAAGGTGATTCTCATCTCCTTGATTAAGCTGGACTAAATTCCACAACAGCAGAGGTAATTTCCCGCATACAGTAGTACCTCGGTTCACAGACGCTTTCATTTGCAAGCAGGTTGGTTCACAAACAGAAGCGTTTGGCAAAACTTTGTTCTAGTTTGCCAACTTTGCACTGGGTGACAAACATGACTGTGGCACTATCTTTCCTGCACAGACACAAATGTGACCATTTTTAACAAAATCATAGAACAAATTAAGTCTGTGAACAAAGGTACCGCTGTATTTGTAATCTACATACTTCCATAACTGCACACATTAATTTTGTCTTTAAAACTTTGCATGCTTGCTAATGAGATGGATATACTAATCGTCCTGATTTGATCAATACATATTTTATACATGTATTAAAATATCATGTTATATCCCATAGATATGTACAGTTGTTAACTTAATCAGAAATTTTAACAGTTTAAGAAGACAGAAATGTTAACTACTCTAATTTGATCATTACATACTGTATACATCTACCAAATTATCACGCTGTATCCCATACATTTGTACAATTAAAGTTTTTCATCTACTTAAAATCTGGAATAGTTGCCATATTTTGCTCAGCTTAATTTTTAAAAGCAAAGCGTGGTGCTGTGTATTGAAAGTTTATTCCACTGTAAACAGCATTTGCTCAATGGTTATGAGACAAAGGGAAGCAGAAAAAAAAGAAGACAGAGAGCAACAAAAGACACGGAGACGTTTTAGACTCAGAAAAGAGAAAAATGCTGGTCTCTGCCTACAGGACTGCTCTCATCTAACAGTTACAGAAGACAACAACTCCATGCTGCAGTATTACATCAGATAGTGGGATCTGCAGTTGTAAAATCTAGCACTGATTCAAGATCTCTCCATTGTTAAGCCTCTCCATGAATCACTGCATGGGGCCAGGCATCCATGCTTGAAACTCACCCTGCTACATATGGCAGTGAAAATGATATTTAAGCCAATGTAAATTGATAGGTTATTTTTTCTAGATATTTAAGAAAATTTCATTGAAAAGAACAGAAAAAAAGGAGAAGCTCTAGAGTAGACAGAATTTTCCCCTCGTATCTTTTTAATGCTTAATAATCAAAGAGAAATGCAGTGATTACTATAGGTATTAAAGAAAAAGGTATATGATACTGCACACAAAACTGGAACTTCAGTGAGAACTCAGTGTCAAAAAAAGCATAAAATAGAACTTGTGATGGAGAAAGAACAGGAAGATTCGAGCTGACTATATCACTCTCCTTAGAAACATCACGTTTAACGTAAAGTGTGAAAAAAGTTTAAAAATCATTTATCAAGATTTCCAAGAGGTTGCTCTTTTTAAGCCAGTTATGAAGTCACTAAGCAACAAAGTAATGGATTTCAATCAATCATAGTGGAATCAAGTTACTACATATGTTGAGAACTCTTTCAAATTGCATTATACTCTGATCCTTATTCTATTGCATTTCAGAGGCATGTTGTTAATATAAAATGGTAGGAGCATGCCTTTACAGTAGTGTAATGTTTTATCTTCAGTGTTCAATCACAGTTCTGGGCTTCCTGATACAATTTATTTTTAAACACAGGAAATTTTATTTCAACTGGCCTGTCATATTTTCTTAAATATCTCAGTAAGAAAAGAAACAGCTATTCAGGCAGGATGTATGATCTTGTTGATGGTCTTTTTTTTTTTTTTGGCATGGGTTAAGATGCTTGTTATATAGTCAATTACAAAAGAAAACATGGAGATCACTTGTGTGTGACAGAACAAAGATGAGTATACAACTGTGAAGGAAAATTACATGTGGCCCCTCTCAAAGGAAACAATCCTATTTTACTGCAAATAAAAAGTTCATACTATCAAGTGAAATTATACAGCAACAGAATTTCATTTAGGGAAACTGCTTCAAACTTGGTGCTAAAGTTAGCAAAAAGCTGAAAATGTGTATGTATTTTCTTTCTCTGACAAAGTTTGAATCTGAGAATTTCCTGGAGAAAAATAAGAAATAACTAAATGGCTCGATCCTTCTAGCTTCTTGCTTACTGTATACGCTGTTATAAATCTCTGTCTCTGGGCATGTAAATAAAACTTACAATTACTACTCATTTCACATAAGGTAGAAATGGTAAGCTCGGAAAACGACTACCACTGTACCTTCAATAACCATGATGTAAGTGAACTATATAAAACAATTTATCTTTTACATTTTTTGGTTTTTGTGTTTCACTTTAGGCTTACAATTGCATATACGAAAGTATAGCATATTTAAGGTTCTTGTTTTTCTCTTTACAAAAATACCATTAAAGGGGCTGGGGATATAGCTCATCGGAGTAAGTGCCTGCCTGGAAAGCGTAAGGTCATGAGTTCAAAACCCAGTACCACAAAAACAAACAAACAAACAAACAAACAAACAAAATTAAGACATTAAAAATTAATGGCACCCATAGCAGAAGTGAATTTTCAGTTTGGAAGCACAACTTACAACAATTAATCTTCATTATAGGACTATAAAAATCAGTAATCATTATAAATACTTGGGTAAATTTCTCATTGATAATTGATTGGAGAAACAGATTTATCCAACCTTTGGATAAGTCTGCAATATCTATTATCTCTTAAATGTCTAATCATTGAAATTCTAAACATACTTTAATCATTGAGGAAAAAAACTATTGGCGCAAAATCAGCAAAATGACAGAATAGGAGGCCTCAGACCTTTCTCTCCACAGAAAAACTGAACTGACAACTGTATATTTTGCAAAAAGCATTCGTGAGAACTGAAAAATCAGTTGAGAACTTGTAGGGCTCTAGGCAAGCTCAAAACCACGAATAGTTAGTTGGTTTTCAGTATGGTAAATGAAAGCCATTTGATGTCACTCTGAATCCAGCTCTGCACAAACTGTCATACCTCAGTATGGCTGGGAATAAACACCCAACTCACAGCTTCTCTGTCAGCAGGGCAAGAAGAGAGTAGAAGGTGTGCCCCACTTTACAGCCGGGGGCGCTGGGGAAAGAGCTGGTTTTCATCTTGGCTGACTCAGAGGACAGAGAAGGAGCTGCACACTTCTGAGGCCCAGGAGGGCTACTGAGAACAACCAAGAATGCAGGAGCTTGGAGCAGTGCAGAGAGCCTGAAGTATCCAGACAGACAGCAGAGGGGAAAAGATCGTGAACTCCTGAGAAAGAAAACGGCAAACCTCTGGGACAGGTAAATTACACACACAAACTCAGAGAAAACGCATCATCAGGAAGGGTTTGAGAGACCCTCAGAGTCTCCAGCCAGGATTACTGGCGAAGGTCTTCCCTGTATCGAGCCAGTCTGTGGGGACTGACAGAAGAGGCTGTTTTGTTTTGGTTTTGGTTTCAAATGCAGAACTCCCACCAAACACTGACAAGACGTAGGAAGAAATAAAGACACATGACCAAATTAAAGGGTCAAAAGAAACCTACAGAAAAATAAATCCTAAAGAAATGAAGACTGATGAAGTATCTGACAAAAAATTCAAATTAATCATTTAAATCAGTGCACTACACAGAGAGACAAAATCGTACAAAATCAGAAAACTACATGAACAAAGTGAGAATACCTATAAGGGACTAGAAACTGATGGAAATACACTTTGTTCTGGAGCGTAAGAATATAATAACTGAATTAAAAATTTCACTAAAGGAGTTTAGGAGACAAGATAAAGAAGAAGAATCATTGAATTTAAAGGCATATAATTGAGAATTACCAAGTCAGAGAGAAAGAATGGAACCAAGAAAGCCAAAGGTCATTTGGGACGCCACCAAGTAGAGCGAGACACTCACTGTGGAAGCCTTGGAGTAGAAGACAGAGAAAAAGGACCAGAAGACAGGTTAATAAAGGAAGCTGCGTTGGTCTGCTTCCTTGTTGCTAGACACAATACCAGCACATACAATTTAACGGACAGATTTAATTTGGTTCACATTTTAAGGGAATTCAGTCTGTGGTTGGCTGGCTCCAAGGCAGAAAATAGTGGTGGAAGGTATGGTGGAGTAAGATGCTTAGTTCATGGTGACCAGGAAGCAAAGCAAGGGAACAGTGCCAGAGAGGAAGGAGCAAGGGACCAGACATCAAACCCACAGTCAGACCTCGGTGATCCACACATACACATCTGGAAGTGTGCTCCACCCACCCCCGGTGAGTACCCCAAGCCAATCAAGTCGACATTCTGCCATAACCGCTACAGAATCAGTGGTTAAAAGCTACCCCACATTTGAGGAAGGAAAGGGAAATTCAGATTTAAGCAGCTCAGAGAACCCAGACAGGTCCACATAAACACACACTATAATTAAACTGTCAAATATTGAAGATACAGATATTTTTCATAAATAAATATTTTTCATAAATAAAGGAGAAACAGATGTGGCCAATCAAACAAAAGGTGACTTTATAATCACTAAACATGTCTTAGAAGATATAATAAAGAGTTTCCTTAAACAAAAGGAGGCTACACAGCAAGTGAAAATATAAAGCTCTTAGTAAAATATATGTAAAAAACATAAGATCCTTTAATACTATAATGGTGCTGCATAAATAATACTTTAATTCTAGCATAAAATTTAAAAGTGCATAAAAATAAGTAACTATAAACTATGATAACTGATACCAAATGTGATTTGTTACAGTTATAACAAAATGTATAGGTATTGAGGAAGATATAAAGGAGCATAGTTTTTGTACGTAGTTGAAGTTGAGGTTTGTAATAGTTCTATGAGATTATTATAAGATGGTTTACGTAATCCTCATGGTAATCACAAAGGAAATACCAACAGAAAGGGCACAAAAGGAAATATGAAGGCATTCATAGAATTGGAATACAGAGAGTAGTTTAATGGATTCTTAAAAATAAGTTTTATTCATTTTGGATATAGGGACACACACATAGGCTTAAAGTAAAAAGGTGAAAATAGATATTAAATAAAAATTCTATCCAAAATAGAGCATGAGTAGACATACTCATCCCACGTGAAACAGACTTCAAGTTGACAACTAGTACAAGAAACAAAGAAGGACATTATATAACTAACAGAAAGATCGATTTGCCAGGAAGTTACAGCAATTACAAATAACTGCATCTACTGGCAAAAGGTCGAAATATATGAAGTAAACACTGACAGAATAAAAGAGAGAACCAGCAATACAAAAATAAGAGAGGACTTTCATACTCCACTTTCAATAATTGATAAATCAACCAGACAGAAGATTAATCAAGGAACAGAGGACCTGAATAATACTGTAGACCAGTTGGAACAAATACACATACACAAAACACTTTACCCACCGGCAGCAGAACATACATTCTCATCCAGGGCACACAGAACACTGTCTGTATAACTCATATGGTAGGTCATGAAACAAGTCTTAATAAATTTAGTAAAACTGGAATCATACCAAAATCTTTTCCAACCACAATAGAATGAAACTTGAATTCATTAGTAAAAGGAAAACTGGAAAATTCCCAAATATGTGAATGACCAATGCACCAACAAATAAATACAAAGAGAAATTACAAAATATCTGGAGATGAAAACAAGAGCTCAGCATACCAAAAATTATGGGACTCAGCAAGAACAGCCCTGAGAGAGAAGTGACTAATGGAAAATGCCTGCATTGAAAGCAATAAATCTCTAATCAACAAGTAATGTCACCATAAGTAGCTGCAAAAAGAAAAAACAACCCTAAGTTAGTAGAAGGAAGAAACTAGCAAAGATTCAAGCAGACAGGCTAAATTTAGGTAATAAACACAAGAGAAAAAGATGGATGTGCCAGGGATATAGCTCAGTGGCATAAGCACCTGCCTGGCAAACGCAAGGTCCTGAGTTAGATTCCTGGTAGCCTCCCCTTCAAAAAAAAGAAAGAAAAAAGGAAAAAGAGAAAGATGAATGAAACTAAGGATTTTCTTTCACAAATCAGCAAAATCGACAAACTCTAGCTTAGAATAACTGAATAAAGGACATAACAAAAATCAGAGGTGAAAGAGGAGACATTACTACCGACACCACAAAAATAAACAAAGGATACCAAGACAACTGTGAACAATTATGTGCCAAGAAACTAGATATCTGAGAAGCAACGACACATTTCTAGAAACAGAATAGTTTACCAAGAATGAATCATGAAGACATAGAAAATCTGAAAAGACCTAAACTAATAATATTGAATCAATAGTAAAAATCTCTCCATAAAGAAATCCAAGGCCAGATGTCTTCAGAGGGGAATTCTAATAGCTAAAGAACAATTAATGCCAATACTTCTCAAACTCTTTCAAAAATATGGAAGAGGAAAAACCCTGCAAAATCATTTTAGGAGACTAACGGTGCTTTTCCACCACTGCTGATACCATTAAAAAAAAAACTACAGCCAATATCCATGTAAATATGTATACAAAAAGTCCTCAACAAAATACTAGTATGTAGAATTTAACAGCATGCTGCATGGACCATACACCATGACCAAGTGGGATTTATCCCAGAGTTCAAGGATGGTTCAACATATGAATACAAATTAATGTAGTACATCACATTCATCAAAGGAAGAATGAAAATATGACAGTCATCTCAACAGACAAAAGAGCATATGACAAAATCTAAGTGTTTTTCTGATAAAAACACAAACCCAACTAAAAACGTGAGGAAACAACCTCGACATAACCAAGGTCACATATCTGAAAAGCCCATAGCTAATGTAAGGCTCACTGCTGTGAAACTGAAAGCACTTATTTTAAGATTAAGAAAGAGGTAGAGAAGCTCACTGTTACCATTTCAACTTCCTATTCAACCTAGCAATGGAAGTCCTAGCCAGTGCAATTACACAAGAAAAATCCCTATTCGCAGAAACATGATCTTTTATGTAGAAAACCCTGAAGATCTCAGAGACCAAAAAAAACTATTAGAAGTAATAAATTCAACAAAATGGCAGACACACAAAAATCAACACAAGAAAATTATGTTTCTACGTAGTAATAAAGAGCAAGCCACAAAGAAAATTAGAAAACCAACTTCATATACAATATCAAAAAGAATAAAATACTCAAGAATAAATGTAACCAAGGAGACAAAAGATGTATACATTTAAAGCTACAGAACATTGCTGAAAGAAATCAGAGACACAAATAAATGGAAAGATGTGGTGGGAGGCTTCACGCTGTTGAAATGTCCATATTATCCAATGTAGTATCAGCTCAGTGTAGTATCAGTATGTGCTGGGACAGCTTCTATAAAAACAACCGTAAGAAAAACTGTTGGTGAGGATACAGGAAAACTGGAATCTTTGTGCACCGTTGACAGAAATGTAAAATGGTAGAGCCATTACGGGACAAAGTACGGACGTTCCTCAAAAAGTTAAAAATAGAATTACCATATGATCCAACAATTCTAATTCTGGATCTACAGTTAAAAGAACTGATCTCTGGCAACAGGAAATCCAGATCTCTGGCTAAAGGATGCACACTAGTATCCACTTCCCAATATTCACAATATCTCACAGGTGTGGTAAGCAAGCTAAATGTCTACCAACTGATGAAAAAAGATAATCAAAAGTAGTATAAACATGCCATAGAATATTATTTAGCCTTTTACACGGAAAGAAATCCTACCGTACATTACAAAATGGGAGAACCTTGAGGAAAGTATGTGTTTTT
>NW_004955471.1:8522720-8623642 GCF_000276665.1 Chinchilla lanigera
GTTCAGGCTGGCCTTGAGCTCACTTTGTAGCCCAGGCTGGTCTCGAACTCACAACGATCCTCCTGCCTCAGCCTCCCGAGTGCTGGGACTACAGGCATGTGCCACCACGCCCGGCCCCTTGAGGTAAGTATGTAAATAAAGCCAGTCATAAAAAGACAAACACTGTACTGTCAGATTCTAACTAAATGAAGTATCTAAAATAGACTCTTAGAAAACAGAATGGCATTCACTTTGGGCAACGGCAGATGTCCAAGAGGAATCACTGTTCAGTGAGTAGAGTTCCAGTTTTGCAAAACGAAAATGATCCGGAGATCTGCTGTACAAAATGCGAATATAGTTAACACCACTTCACATTTACATAAACGGTTAAGGTGGTAAATTCTGTTTTTTTACCACAATAAAAAAAGAAGAAAAGTGTTAGTTTGGCTTTCCTGGCTTTCCATCATCAAAACTAGCTGAAATGCTACTGATGTTAAAAGAAAGTCATTCCTAGGATCCCAGACTGAGAAAGAGCACAGAAAAAACACGTCCAGAAGGAATAATCTTCCAATATTTGCAAACATGAAAACTGTATTTTCAAACAGCAATCAAATGCATTCTTGAACAGTTCTGCTTCTGTGAACACTAAAGAAATAACACAGGAAGCCATTAAATTGCTCACTGACTTTTTACAGTTTGCAGAAAATGAGATACAGGGAAGAAAACTGACACAGAGTTAGTGTTGGCGATGAGATGTGAATGCAGTTGATTAAATCTGAAATATATGCTTGCTGGAGTTTCACTCTTTTGGGGAGTGGTTACCTATAGATGGGTTCCTTCAATTGTTTAAAAATGCATTAAATAATGTAGAGAAACATGGGTGCTAACCTAAAATGATCCCTGAGTGCTCCTAATACCTCTTTAATTTTGTAGTTTACAGAAGACTCTCTTTGAAATGTGAGCTAGAGAATTTTCAGTGCTAAGGCGATGTAATATTAGATTCTATATCTTTCTCTGAGGCTGGTGCTTCTGGTCTTCTCTCACTGTCCACCCGTTTCCTGCCTGTCATTCCTACACTGTCATCTGGACTTTCCATCACCTGCAGTAAGACCCATCCACATTCTCCAGTCCGCTCCTGGGACCCACCCAGACAGAATCCAGAGCACATGGGGTCTGGAAAGAAGCTATGCAAAATTTGTGTGAATGACTCTCAACTCCAATTTTGAGACACTCAGAATATCTCTAATCACCCTATTACATTTCACTTAAAGAAATGTCTTTTAAGATATTTTTAGTTGCCCAGTACAATCTATAATTTTACTGATTCCGTTTGATTTTCATAGCAGCTCTTCAGGAAGCAGAATTATCATCCTCAAGATAATCTGAAAGCAGACATTAAACATCCACAAACAACAGATGCTAATTAAAAATAAAAGAACAGAAATTCTAACATTTCCAGTAAATGTTCTGCTTTTACTGAAATGTTAATGAAAGCTCTGAGTAAATTTTAAAGTGAGAAACCAAAAGCACCAGTAAGGACCAAAATGGAAGGGAGATTCTATAAGGCAGCAACAAAATGTTCAAATGGGAAGGGGAGCAAGGGGCGGGGGAGGAGAAAGGTACAGAAGGGGGAAAAAGAACTAAGATGCATTCTGTACATGTACCATGATGAATGCAATCACTATGTATGGCATACATGTAATAATACACAAATTTTAAAGCAGCAGTGTCATAAATCACCAATGTCCAAATCTCTTCTACTTTCAGTTACAATAAAATACACCTCTGATACTTGGGGGCTTCAAACTATAGTTTGTATCTCATTCTTTTTTCTTCTTGTTGCAGCTAACTCCTGTCAAAAAAGCTCTGAATTATGTGTCTCTACTTCACTTTGCACCTTACAGTACTTTGGCTGCTACAGTGAAACTCTAATGAACTAGTTCTCTCCAAAATTCCCACTTCGCTGGGTGTGGTGGCTCACACCTATAATCCCAGCACTTGGGAGGCTGAGGCAGGAGTATCATTTTGAGTTTGAGACCAGCCTGAGCTACAAAGTGAGCTCAAGGCCAGCCTGCACTGCATACCAAGACCCTGTCTCCAAAATGACAAAAAAACAAACAAATGAAGTTCCCACTTTCCTTCTAAATTACTAAATTCTATGTAGCTGTGAATGTCCCTGTGAGAACACATGGCTGACTCCAGAATTCATGTTACACTGTCTTGGCTCTTGGTAGCTATTCTCGGCCCAAATCCCAAACAACTTCAACAAAGCAACCTCACTCCTCAGAACTCTGTCGTCTCTAAGGGCTTTATTTTCTAAAGGTGTTGTTCCCTTACTAGCTTATCCTGTATCTTTCATGCATGGACTTATGATTTCAGATACACCCTCTGATCTACTAGTTCTTTCCTCCCACTGGCAAGACAGCACCCTCAGCCCATCTCAGGGAAGGCTCCTCCTCATGCAATCAAGGTGGTGCACTGGAGCACTGATTGTGAGTGGAAACCTGTCACCCCACACACTCTCGTTTTGAGGACAGACATCCAACTGAGTTAGTCTTCACTTTTCAGTCCCAGTTCTACCTGCACTCTGCTTCTTGTTTCTTTGGCACCATCCTCTCAGGAATTGTTGTTATGATCAATCTCCTCCATCTCCATCTCCACCTCCATCTAGCAGGTGTCATGTGCTGTACACTCATGCTTGCAGCTTCCCCAGGCTGGAGCTGCATGCCAGCAGTTCTACAGTTCTGCAATCTCAGCAGCTGTCCCACTACTAGATATTGTCCTCATGGGAGATCTCTGCAGTGACTCTGTACCTATGACTTTTCCTGGACCTCCAGGCTGTCCACAATAACTCTTGAAATTTAGGTGAAGTTCACCATGGTCCCACAGGCCACATAGTACAGGTGCCACCAAGCCTTGTGCCTTATGCATTATTTCTCCATTTCCTCTGAACTACTCGTGTTACCTGGATTTTCTTTTCATCTCTCCTTCCATCTCTACCCACAGCTGCACATCAGAGTTGCACAGGAGTGTCTACCAATTAATAATGATTGCTCTACCTCCAAAGAGTATCATTTTACTGAGTAGGGGTGGATGAATGTTGAAGTATTAAACCTGGGTATCTGTCCTCCAGTCAATGTTGAGAGCCCTGGGTCTCAGTGGTCCATTCCAGTGAGGAGAAGTGTGTGCCCTCTAGCCTTCTTCACAGCTGTGGTCCCTAGTGGTGTGGCTCACAGAAATGCACTCTTAACTCCTCTCTCCTCCAGGCTACCCTGTGTTCATCTTGTACACTTTCCCCAATGTCAAACATGTTTTGACAGTTTGAAGGCCATCAATGTCTCTCTCGTCCAGGTTATAACAGAGAAGCCCATCAGGCTGTAGTAGCCACTACCCAGCTATTCCAGAGGGGCAAGCTCACCACACTGTTAAGTCTCAACACTTCTGAGTATGGTATTTCCTCTACCTGGCCCAAACTGTCTCCCTGTGCACTCTACCTTGTACTTGTATTCTCATTTGGGAATACAGCATTTTTTTCTCTATTAGAAGTGAGGGTTGGGGCTGGGGATTTAGCTCAGTGGCAAAGTGCCTGCCTGGCAAGCGCAAGGTCATGAGTTCGGTTCCCGGTACCGGAGAAAAACCAAAAAAAAAAAAAAAAAAAAAAAAAAAAAAAAAAGAAGTGAGGGTTAAATGGTAAAACAATTTCAATGAACATATCAATAGGAACAAACCTTGTGGCTTTGCTAAATGTGATTTCACATTCATTTCACCTCTTAGACTTTGCACTGTTGGTAACAAGGAAAATAAAATGCTTTAGGTCATCAAAGCCATCATATAACAGAATGTATGAAATAGATGCTAAGGTCCTTTAGAAAAGTAAATACTGAGAACACAAAATCAAGTATATGGTCAACATTTAATAGGTGTCTTGGAGATAATAGAGGACAGTGACAGGTGGCTTCAAGAATATATGTAAGAGTGTCCTTCAAGGGTTACAATTTGTAAAGCAGAGAAACACTTCAATGTTCAAAGAAAATAGTAAACTTCTTTAGTTTTTAATTATTGATCTAGTATATCTTATGAGCATCATCCTGACTAGAGAATAGGGGGAAATGACCATTTAAAATGACATTTAAAAGTGTTACTTAATGTCATCTTCATCTTTTCCCTTCAAACACTATTTTAGGTCACATAGTATATTTTGAAGTCTCGCTCAGTCTTTGAGTTCTCTGCCCTCCTGCAGTGCTCTTCTGTAACACACACTGGTGATGGGTGGGTGTCTCAGTGAGGCGGGATATTTTCGTGCTCTCCACTGGTTTTCAGAGCTCATCAGCGAGTCTGCTCCATCTGGTCATCACGGTGAGTTCCAGACCTCCACACTTGCCAACTTGGGCTAGTGTCATCACTATGATACTGGGGAGCCTCTGGAGTGCGCTCCAACCCTCCTACCCAAAGGTTTGGGAGTGGGGTCATTTCATCCCTGCAGCAGAGGTCTGTGCCAGGCTGGCTAGCCTGTACTCTGTCCTGTGATATCAAAGGGCCATTTTATGAAGCAGTGTCCTCCCATAGTCTCAAAGTATCTTCTGCTTAGTTCATGTTTCAGTCTATCTCACTGGCCCCTCCTAAATTACAGCTTTGAAGAAAACGGCAGCTAGGATGAAGAGGCCAAGAATTTGTTTCCTATACCTTTTCTCTTTTGCCCTTCCTGTATTTCCCAGCAATAAAATAGAGGGGTTCCTTTATCTCCAAGGATCAGGCTTTCTTATGAACCATATTTGATTATAGTAAAGGGCACATATTTTGTTTTTCAAAGACAAAATACTCTCTTCGCCTTCCTCCTATCACAATCCTAATGCTATCCACGACAAATGGATGCTTCTTGTAGAACAGGCATAATTTTTATCCACAGATAAAGCAACAGAGGAAACACTTTAATGTAGTTCAAAGATACTAACCCTGTTACAGCTTGTGACCTTTAATACTGATAGGTCAACTTGACTGGATTACAAAATGACCAGGAGATTGGTAAAGCACACTTTGGAGAGTGTCTGAGTGGGTTATGGGGGTGTGACCTTGGGGTACCTATCTGGTCCTTCGTCACTTCCTCTCTGACACTGTTCCCTTGCCCTGTTTCCTGGCCACCATGAAATGAGCCACTTTCCTCTGCTACACCCTTCCATCATGACACTTCTGCTTTGGAGCCAGCTGACCATGGACTGAACCCTCTAAAACCATGAGCCAAATTAAACCTCCCTTCCTTTAAATTGTAGGTGCCAAGTACGATGTCTCAGTAAAGAAAAGCCAACTAAGACCCAGCTATGAGCAAAAACTAATGGTTCAGAACGTAGTTTTACATAAACGGCTCTAGGACAGAAGCCTTAGCTGAGAAGTTGAGAAGCCAAGTGAGGAAGATGTAAACCAAAGGGAGCTGATGAGTGATGACAGTTGGGACTGTCAATGGCAGCATCACAAAGTCCCTCTTGGCAGTGCTCGGCAAGCTCTGCTGGAGGAAAAGGGCTGCAGGCTGATGATATTCAACAATTGAATCACATCCTACTTTTAATTGCTTAGGATCAGCAAGCAACAATTTTCTGATTACAATTTGGCTTCCTGTATCTCTTTTCTAGAAAGAGGGGGCTGGTCATTTTGACACGACTATTGTAATCCACATAGCAATCATAGTTCACCAAGTATAAAAGTTAAAGCTGGCATCATGGCAGATGTATCAGTTCCTTTCATAATGATTAGCAAGTCCTCCTCCCCCTCCTGGGGAAGGAACCTTGTATTAAGTGAAAAAAATGAGGCCTTCCTTGAGCTTCTATGGCTGAGGCCCAGCTGTGGGACTGGGGTGAAATCACAAAGATTAAAAACTGCCTTATGTGGTATATATCTTCTGAGAAACCCTGACCTTGGCTAAGGCTTTTCTCCTTCAGAACTTTCTTAGACTCAGAACCCGCTTCTTACGTGAGGTAATGAAATTCTACATTGCTGTAAATGGCCATTACGATGGTATTTACCACAGTGAATTTCACCCTAAACATGAACTGGCCCTAAGTAACAACACACTAATGACAGTATTTGCTTCCTTATTTTGACTATCATAAAAATTTATATGTTGGGCATTGTTTCAAAGCTGCTGATGACATGGAGCCACCTAATTCCATGTTTATGGGGAAATTCATTACCTTGGAGAATATGATTTTATCTGGTATGGAGAGAAAATGAAACAGATGGTAGGGCTTTAAAATTTGCAAGTATTTCATTGTTGTCAGACAATTGGTACATGATAATTGCTTGGTCTGGTAAGAATTTATACCCAGCTAACTTTGTAGAATTCAAATAAGGATTGTGGACCACAGGAAAGCAGCAATAATAACAAAAGCAATGACTAGTATCCTCCAGTGACTAAACCTAATCCTTACAGAGCCCCAGTGAGGAAATCCTTCCCATGTGCCCTTTATGTCAGAAAGAGAACTTGCTGAATATGAGCACAAGAGCTGTGATGGGGCTGACCCACATGGCTACACTAACCCCTGTCACATCTCCACACTCTGACTCCATGCACCCAACCCAATTAAGAGTAGGAACCAGAATTCACTGGGTCAACTGCAAAAGTGCTGAAAGAAGAGACTGGCCTCCAAATATCAAGATCTAATTTATTGTTATACTAGATCAAATTTATTTTACCAGTTAGACAGCCCCATGTGACATCGTTTTAATTTATTTTCAACTTTTCCAAAACCCGACTACTTACTTTTAATGAAAGTATCAATATAATTCAAGAATTTTGACTTTCCCCCCTCAGAGCAATTCAAAGCCAGGCCTGAACCTGTGGATAGCCCACACTGAAGAGGAGAGCTGCTGAGTCATCCTTGTCTGGAAAACCAAAGTGTTGGAAGTGAAACCGAAGAAATAACAACTGGCTGGCTTCTAGAAGGTTCCTTTAATTCATTTAGTAGATTTAAACATTGTGGGCACCAAGTAGCTTATCCTTAGCTTTAAAAAATATTCGCTTTAATCTAGCTTGAAAATGTGGGCTCGGGTGGGGGAAAGGGTGAGCCAGAGGGCAGGAGCAGGAGTGGGGTGTTGCTCAGACAACTGGTCCTGTCACCCTGCTGAAGGTCATCCTCTGTCGTGTGGGCACGTGGGCCCTGCTGGGTGACACTTTCCATGGTAACTGAACATTTTATAGCTGACTCTGAAAGCGATTTTACTTTCCAAAGGCTGCTTTCAAAAATGGAAACTACATATTGTTTTAAGTAATAGCAGCGTTAAGTTTAATGCTGTTAATAAACTCAGTGTCAATCAAACCTGAACCTGTGGCCTTTCCAATCAAAAAAAAAAAAAGCTAAATATAAATACATAGAAGTTACTGGTTTTAACTTTTTATTTTCTTAGAAGAGTGTGTCAATGTTAAAAGCAGTGTGAAGTGAGCAGAATTTATGATAGTACCAAAAACAATTCACTCAGGATGCCTAGTGGTAACTACTAATAGGGTTTTTGAGTAACCTACAGAAAATTTAAGCTTCTAGTAGGCAAATATTTTTCATTTGAAAATAAAGATTAAAATTACAGCTACATTTAGGCAGGGAAAATCATTCTAGCAGTTACAAAGTGATATTAAAAGACATATATGAAGACTATTCTGATATTGATCAATGGATTTGCAATCTTTTACTATCAATGGAATTAAGAAGAAAAAAAGAAAGGTCACTCTCTGGGGTCTGTGACATGATCTGAGAGTTTGTACTTAAATCATGTTCCAGGCAAAGCTTTGCCTGCTTTTCAATCTCTATTTTATGCACATTGTCATTATTTTTCATAGGCCTTAGAAAATCCTACCAATCCAGGCATACATTATGTGCATCTAATTAAATTCAAAAGCATCAGCAACTGCCATTTTTACCTTTTCCCTTGCTCTTTTCTGTTATGTCTGCAGCGATACTCTCCCTCTCAATTTGGACTTCAGTTGTCAAATTTAATCCTTAAAGACAGGTCATATTTCACTGTTTCAGATGTTTGCAAATGTATACTTACCTGAATATTCAGATACCACATGTTTGGATTACTTCCAGCAGTATTTCTATACCTTCTTTAAGCATAAGATTTAATAAATACATGTTTTGGCACTGGGGAGGCTGAGGTAGGAAGACTGCTGCAAGTTCAAAATCAGGCTGAGCTACCTAGTGAGTTCAAGGCCAGCCTGAACTACTTTACAAAAATTTGTCTTAAAAAAACCATACATATATATATCTATATCACATATATTTATATTATAATATATATCATATATATGATATATATATAAAACTTTTGGAGTATTAAGTTCTACCAAAAAAGGTAGATGTCAAATTTAACTAGGTAATTCCAAATATAAGGGAACTAAGAGGAACAATCCTGATCAGGCTCAAAAAAATATACTGTAAAAGGAAGATAAAGGCTTCCCATTCATTTAGCTCCTAGCTTTGTTTGAGGGAACTCTACAGGGAGGGCCCACCTTTACAGGTGTGGTATAACTTGGCCTACACTGCATTCTCCCTTCACACTTCATCAGGAGTAGGCTGCTAGTCACCACTGCTGGAGCTTGGATACTGGTGCCTCCCAGGAGCTCGAAAGACTTAGCCTCAGAGCCTCACTGTTGGGAGGTGGCATCTAGTGACCCCACGGTTAATGGTGGGAGCCGTAGGGAGGGTCGTGGCTGGCTTGTGTGGAGAGTGCTTTGTTCTGCCCCATGCTGCGGCCATGAGGTCAAGACTCATCGCAGGCTCAAAGCAACACGGCCGGAGGATCTTGTACCAGAACTGTGAGCCAGAATAAACTTCGCTTTGTTAGTGAGCTGCCTTGGGTATTTTGTTAAAGTGTTAAAAAGTTAACTAGCAGGACCATATGGATCACAACTTTCTAATACCAAGAACTGGCTGAACTCAAAAGTTTATACCTGGTTTTTTTCCAGTACCAGAAATCAAACTCACGACCTTGCACTTGCCAGGCAGGCGCTGTGCCGCTGAGCTAAATCCCCAGCCCAAAAAGTTTATATCTGAACCCGCAATAGCACTGTCACATAATCTGCCAAAACAGATGCAATATACAAGGAGACTTGAAAGACACTTTCAAGGAGACTTGAAAGACACTTACCTGTCTCACAGTTTTCAGCCACAAATCCCTCATACAGGTGCTGGCTGAAGGAGATCTTTACACCTACTCCTTCCATGTGAATGACCAGGAGACCAGGGGTCGCCCTGGCTGGGACTCCTCCGTCTGCAACGTTTAACTGAAACCACGCAGGACAATACTCTGAAGGTGGACTTCCCAGAAGTTTAATTTCTCCTGTGGTCTCGTCCATCAAAAACAATGACTGGGCGTCTGCAAAACTAAAAGTAAGAGCTCCATTGGGCCCCATGTCTGGGTCACTGGCCCTTAGAATAGCAATGGTCTGATTCATAGGCAGCTGCGAAGAAAGAAAAACATCAACAGGATTCTTCTCCCAAACCGGATCATTGTCATTAACATCAGTGACAGACACATGAACAATTACGGTGGTGCTTCTTGGGCCCTTGATGCTACAGTCTCTGGCCACAGCCTGAAATGTGTACTGGGACTGGGCTTCCCGGTCGAGGGTGCGGCTAGTTCTCAGTGCGCCTGTCAGGGGGTCAACGGTGAACGCACCAGCAGACTCATCCACCAGGAGATACTCCGTTTGTCCATTTGGGCCTTCATCCTTGTCCATGGCAGATAGCACTAGAACCACGGTCCCCACTGGTGCATCTTCCCCCACAGAGGACCAGTAATGAGGCATGGAAAAGGCAGGGCTGTGGTCATTGTCATCCAAAACCTTCACCTGCAATTGCATGGTGGCGCTCCGAGGGGGGTCCCCCTGGTCAGAGCACTGGATAGTGAGTGTAAAACTGCTGACTTGCTCCCGGTCCAAAGCACGAGCAGTTGCCAGTTCTCCTGATGTTTCATGAATAACAAAGGACTCATCCGTGTTTCCATCTATCACAGAAAACAATTGAACATATATTGAAGTACGTTGAGAAAAATAGCACCGCTTTGCTAGTATGGCATACACTCATTTATTCATTCAGTAATAGTTGTTTCCTTTCTATCACATCCTAGCACTTTTGTAAGTACTGGGGATAGAGCATGATGAAATCCCTCACCATATGAAACTTCTACCATAGAAAGAAGCAACTGGTGACTTATTCCTGATGGGTCAACATCACTGGATTAAGAGGCACGTAGTAGAGGGGTAAAGTAGGTTCCTGAATGTGTCTGGGTGGGTCTCGGAGGTGTGGCCTGCTGTTCTCCCTGGCACTGTGCCCTGCTCTGCTTCCCAGCCTCTAGAACTCAGCAGCCTGGCTCCACCTTGCCCTTCTGCATGGTGCTTCTGCTTCTGAGCCAGACTTTCACGTACTGGACCCCTGACACCATGAGCTGGCTTAATCCTTTCCTCCTCGAAGGTGTGAGCATCAGGTATCGTGTCTCAGCCATGGGAAAGCTGACTAAATACAGCATAACATGATTCAATATACATCTTAATTGAGTCAATAGCTACAGCACTTGCTTCCCCTAATTGGCAACAGCGTGAATTTTTTGCACGCATCTATAACTTTTTATATTCATATGTTTTTCCTCTGGAGGACCTTATAATGTATGTTTTAGTATTTGAAATAAAATAACAGGAAGCAGGAATAAGAAACAGGAGCCGTGCAGTATTATGGAAAAATATAGTAAATGTTAATGTTTAATTTTTAAAATTTATTATCTAGTAAAAGACGCCTTACCATTAACCTCCTGCAAAATACTTCCCCTAGCTTCAAACATACTCATTTCACCATTCTTGCCACTTTCTGAAGCATCTCTGAAAGTCCTCTTTTGTGAAAGTCTTTAGTTGTGTTGTCATGGTTTCCTCAACATCCTGAATCTATACAAAACATTGAGTTTTCATAGTCCATTTGACTTTTGGAAGAACCAGAAGTTCACAGTGTCAGATCTGCTGCATAAGGTGGATGGTGACACACTGCAATGTATTTATGAGCCTGCTTTTCTATTAGATGAGTGAGTTGGGGAGGCATGTTTAGTCTCTGGCCCCTTCCCTTCTGCTCTTTCCCTGTTCTCTGCTTCCAGGAGGCCATGAGATAAACAACTTTCCTTTGTCACACCATTCCGCCATGATGTTTCTGCCTGACAGTCAGCCAGCCATGGACTGGCCCCTCTGAAATTGGGAACTAAAATATACCTCTCCTCATTTAAACTGTAGGTGTCAGCTATTTTGTCCCAGCAATGGAAAACTGACCCATACAGATACCAAGTATGGAAGAATCAACATATAGAATGCATCAAGTCAGTTTGTACCCTTGGGGGAACTGTAATTAAAAATTACTTACCGATTATGTGATACTTGAGAGCTCCGTTACTGCCAGCATCCATATCAAAGGCCAAAACAGTATAGACGACCTCAGGTTCTTGGTTTTCCAGAACCTCAATGTTGTGACTGGAGACAAGAAACTCTGGTGCATGATCATTTTCATCTTCAACAGTGCAGACAACTGTTGTGGTACAGGACAATGAAGGGACTCCCCCGTCTCGTACCAGGACTGATAAGGAACAGAAAGGTGGCATGGATTGTGGCTGTTAGTGCATGCTGAAAATGTTTCCCCCTAACAGCATTAGATGAAGCTAACTAAGTAGCACTTGGTCCATAATATTTTATTCAAAGACACCTCAGTTCAAAGTTAAATTTCTTCACAGACCTTTTTGGTTTTATGTAAAATACACCAGGACAGGAGGTTCCCTTACCTCGAAGGGTAAAGACATCCTGAAGCTCTCTGTCAAGTGTGGCAGCTGTCACTACCTCTCCAGTGTCAGGATTGATCTTGAAAATCCCAAAGGAAGCCGCAGAGAGGATTTCAAACTGAAGCTTGGAATTGATTCCTTAAGGAAAAGGGAAAGATAAACTTAGCAATTATCCCTTGGGAGTTCACTTGACCATTTTCTTATTTATTTTGCTTTGAATGTGTTAGGATGTAGATGAGGAAGGCAAGATTCTTAGCCAGTCTTCAAATTAAGGTAAAAGAAAATCTCTTTGCCTGTGCTTGCAAAATAAAAGCCTCATGAGCTGAAACGCTCGATTTTCAAAAGTCTTATGAGACTTCCCCACACTGAATGCTTAGGATTTTTTCCCTCCCATAAACTGTTTCTTATGAGTGTGCAATTCTACCACACATTCCTAATTGTTCCTTTTAACACCCTTGATTGTGATTTAATGATGTAATTGTAAGTTTGTGGTACAAGTGACAATTTCTGTAGATTGACCTTCTACTTAAAAGCCTGTGCTCACTTATAAGACTGTTTATTTTCAATCTCAGGAAGCCCATAGAGTTGCTTATGTGTTTATTTTTGTTTTGCTTTTACTTCATAGGCTGTCTCCTATCTGAGTGAGAAATGTGATACTATATTATTATGCATTTTCAAAGTAATTGTTCCCATATTTCTGTGGTTTCAGCTAATGACTTGTTTCTTTCTCCTCATACCCTTGTCACCCTCTAGAACTATGAAAATGAAAATAAAAATGATTTAGTCTAGTTCTGTCACCTAAGTATTTTGGAAATCTGGATCTGAAGATATTTAGTGATATCCTTATGGTACACACCTAGAGAAAGATGTGTGTGTATATGCACATGTATGTACACGTGCCCAGGTGTGTCTGTGTGCACATACACCCATGTATCTGCTTTCAGGCCCTAATACCTGCAGTTGCATGACTTCTATATTATGTCCCTTGAAGACACTTCTCACCATTTAGTTCCTTCCTATCTAGTCCAGCACTGTGAGCTGTCATTTTAGCAATTTATTCCTTTCCATGGGTCTTGGGAACTTATGCCAAAGATGTTGAACAAATCCTCAGCCCAGGATCTTTCCAACTATCTCTCTGTTCTCCTGGATTATCCAATAGATGGAGAGATGAAGGAACTGTCACCCAGGAATTTTTTCTTGGTCAACCCATCCTACTCAGGCTTCCCACCTGACCACCTCCTCGCTCTCTCTTTAATAATGCAGGAGGAAAGGCGGCATTGGAAAAGAGCTCCCTCAGCCTTTTGCCTCTACATTCAACTCCAGCCCCCAGCTTTCTGTCCAGTGGCAAAAGTGATTCTTCAAATACTCTCCCTTGGAATTTTTCTGTAAATTCTGGTCTTTCTACTAAAAATATTCCCTTTGATTATAGTCTCCTGTAGCTAGAAGAATTAAGTTCCCCCCATCCCTTGTCTCTGTAGCCAAATTTCATTGAATTATTCCATCCATTCCCTGCAGCTAGCTTCAAACCACTGCCTGTCACAGCCACTCTTTCTACCATGACAGTGACTTCCTGCTCATCAAACCTGCTGGCCATCTTCAGATAATACCTAAGTTGGCTTCTTGGTGATGTATTGCCAACTCATGTTTTGAAAGAAATGAGGGAACCTAGGCGAAAACAGAGGGAAGAATGGGGGAAGAGGAGTAAAAGAATAAAAGGAAAAGAATTTTCTTTTTCTTGTTTCATTACGACATATCTGTCTCCTACTTCCTGAGTGGAATGGCGGGATCTTTTCAGGTGTGAGCAGCTGATATCTGGACCATCCTCTCACTGGCATCTCACTTACACATTCACTCTACCTCATTCTCAACCCAGGGAGTTCAGATTCCACCTAGGTACAGATGACACCACATAGGCACATGGCGCTGCACCATTTGTTTGGCTGTACAATTCCCTCCTTCCCTTCCTGCCTTCCTGCCTTTGTTGCTTTTCCCCTCCCTCTTCCTGCCTCCTTCCTGTACTTTCTTCATTTCTTTTTTGTGTTCACGTGTTTAACGTACATTTACTGTATGTCAGGCACTGAAGAATTACCTTAGTTCTAAAAGTACCCATTTAGCAGAGGAGACAGTCAAATCGATGAGTCATAGAAAGTATGATGCAATTTATCAAATTGCCGAGGGAGTGGACTGGGGAGGACTTGTCACAGGCAGACAGTTTTCTCATTCATTATTTCATTCAGTAAATATATACAGAAAGAGCAACATTAGGTTCTAAGTTACTGTGCCTTGTACTAAATGTATAACTGCTACCAAGAAAACAAATTCTCCATCCTCACAGTGCTCACCTTATAGTCCTGGACATGGACGAGCAAGCGGGCAATTAGAATTCCATGAGGTAAGACATACGTGAGTGATGTGAGTTGCTTTCTTTATAACCTGAGACCCTAAAGATGAGTTAACCAGGAAGACGGAAGAGTGTGTGAATGCTTTTAAGATAAAATCCAAACACCTAGCCAGAGTCTACAAAGTCCCATATGATGTGAACTCTGCTCATCCCTTCAAGCTTTTCTCAGGGACTCACTCCCTCAGCAGACACCTGGCCTACGCGCCGTCCTGCTGTTCTGGATACACTGCTTCTTTCTGAGGGGCCTCCTTGGTTGCTGTTCCTTCTATTTCCTCCTCCTCTTCAGGTCTTTACATGGTGTTGTAGCTGCTAAACAAATGTCTCAGATCTAAACCCATTGTTCAGCCTTGATGCTGGAGCTGGGCATCCGAAACCACAGGTCTTTGTCAAGTGACTCCCTCTAAGGGTCCGTTACAAAGGGACACTGGAAGGAGACCGAAAGCCAGAAGGAGAGAAAACCATGCTTCCTTTTCCCGATTGCACTCTGTCTCCCTTAGCAATGTCGCTCAGTCTCCTTCATCACTCTCCCGGCCAGGTTCTCCACGACCCCTTCTCACTGCTTTTTCTCAGGTTCTAATAATTCAAATTTCCCATGTTTCCCAGTAGCAGCTACTTCCTAGATTTATTTCTTCTGGACTGTCTTAATAGTCTCCCTTTACTTATTCAGCTATTTAACACCTATAGTGTAGCATCTGGTTTTCTTACCCAAACATGACTGATAAGATATTGGGCAAAAGGAGTTGGTTTCAGGTAATAGGGAATCTGAGATTGGTTTGATTCTCTTTGGCCTTGAATGCAGTACAGAGCTCCTTGCCATGGGAATGATGCTGTACGGGTAACTCAGCACTTGAGGTGGTGTCATGACATGTTAAAGTATCATATGTGTTACGTGTGATGAAATGAGTACTAAGGAACCCAATTCATGAGGGAACCAAATGGCACAGATTTTGGCTACATGAGGTAAACAAGAATATGACGTCGGATGATACTTGAACGTACTTGCAGTTTACAGAAAGAACACTACCAGCTGATGTACTGATGAAGATCAGACCCAAATTGAGTGGTAGATTTAACTGATAGCTTGAAAGTCAGTGCTCATACCCGTGAATACTCATAATCAGAGTCAGATTTCAACAAAATGTAGGCAGCCAAGTACAAATCTGACTCTGTCAAACAGAGCTCATAGATTCAAAAGGAATAACAATATTTTTCTAACTTATATTGGCATAAATCTGAGAAATACCTATGGAAATCAACTTTAAGGATATAAGATGCATGAACATAAAATATCGCGTTGGCTTTGGATGGATTTCTTGATACAGTGTATTTGCCAGGGAGTCCACATTTAACGCGCCAGTTCATAGACTTGTGTCCCTGACAGTTTCTTTAATTGGTCAGATTCAATAACCAGTGGCCTGCAATCACTGAGGCTGAGATGCCCAATCTTCGCTTGCGTATTATGCTGTAAAGAATCCAAAACTTAAGGAAATGGGACTGTTTGCATGTGTTCTATGCTTATCACTCATCCCCAGTGTATTTCCCCCAAATTCAGAGGAGTCTCCTTTCTTAAAGATGCTGCACAGGACTGGTTAGAGGGACACCAGCATCCTTGAAATGCTCCACGGTGGTTGTCATCTGCAGGCTGAGGGTGGACCATGGCGCCATTGGTCTTAGGACCACCAATGCTCTGAGAGCCAATACTTCATATCAGTTTGTGAGTACTATAAAAATCACTTACTCCCACCCAGCAGAAATAGCAGTGCATCTATCTTCATTCAAGCTCTTCTGTCATTCACCATCATCTACTCAGAAGATATGGGTCTTCTTGGTGTATAATGGAACACTCCACTGATCCACAACTTGGATGACATCATGATAATTGGATTTTATGACCAGAAAGTAGCAAAATAACTCATATGTCTTAATTAGACATATGTTAGGCCAGGGATTACAGTACTGCAGCCCTGTGGCCAAATCCAACCCATGCCCTGTTGGTATAAACTTTACCAAAACACAGTCACCTATGGAGATTTAAAGTTGCGAGGCAGCACAGGGAGTGTTACTTTTAGATTAACTCTAGGAAGATCATTTTTCATGTGATTCATCAGCTGCACAATGACCACACCCTCAGCCATTTCTAAGGCAAAAAGACAACCATGTCTTGTTGACAGTTTGAAGAAATAAGTGAATAAATTCTGCAGAAGAAAGGTAACCCCAGGCAGCTTATGTCTCATTTACTTCAGTTTCCTATATGAGACAGTAAAAAATATTCGTTGAATTCCTATGTCATATCTTGCTCTACCCTAAGCACTTGGGATGAAAGTAAATGGAATGTTATGAATCCAGGAAAATAAAACATTCTAAATAAAACATCCCAGGAGTATTTCATAGTTTACAGGGGAGGCAGATGAGTAAGCAATTACATGATTATAGTACAATGTTTTCAATGCAATACTAATAGTAAATTCTAAAGTATTAGTTTTAACAGTTATACTCTGAATAAGGTTATTAGTTCTTATTCGTTTTTGTCCTTTTTTTTCACCTTTCTGTAACCACATTTATAACAGGACTTTATACAGAGAAAATCTGTAGAGGACCAAGCAGAAACCAATAAAAGATCTGCAGAACAGTAGTAAGGGAGTAGCAGAAGTACCACAGCCTAACGAGGTGGTGGCTTCCATTAGCATGTCATTGTGACTTCCTGGAACAATATTTCCTTGGATTGAGGAATTTAAACTATGAAGTGCGCAGGGATCTACCCCATTCCGGAATTCCCTGTTTGGACTTTGGAAATAACCACGTTGCTAGATTTGGGGCACAAAGTCAGCAAGATTAATTTGGGCTTGAACCCTATGGATCTCCTTCTGCACTCCTGGGTCAGGTCAGGTCTGACACTGCGCAAATGCTGTGGTGACACAACTGGAGAGCAGGTCCGTGAGCAACTGCTAATCACGTGCAGATGAACAGGTGACAGATATTTTGCCTCAGTGGATGACACAAGGGAAATGCCACTCTATAAAGAAACTGGCTTACAAAAGGTTGAATATACAAATAAAGTGGCTACAAGAGCGAGAAATTAATATTGCAAAATGTGATAGGCTGAGATATTTTAGCATTCCTATCCTTCGGTATATGCATAACCGAGTCTGCTCCTAAAGGGTGTGCAGAATGGTCTCTAACATTTCCCAGAGGGCTGACAAGCCATACACTGGGTGGAATCATTCCTAAGGCTAAGGTGAGGAACCCTTATTTATTTTCATTAATTCCAAGATAGTTTTCATGTTTTAACTTCTCTGAAATTAGATGATTTTTAAAATTAATGGTACCTCAGATTCAATGAAATACGGTTTCTCCTTGGCCCCAAGTGTTGCTCTGTAGGGTGCAGCAGTATTCCCAGTGGTGTGTAAGACATACTAGCAAACAAGATACAGAGTTTATTCCAGACAACCCCGGGTACAGAACCCACTTTCATGAAATAAAGAGCAACATCTCACTAACAAACTCCGTATCTCCATGTGGCAACGTACTGTTAAATTACTTGTATTCATTACTCTGGAGCAAATGTATCGACCAGTGAGTTATCTGCCCAGGAGCTGGGGAGGGAAGCCCTGAGGTAGATTTTTGCCTGCTAACAATGGCTCTCTTGTTGGTGGCACCAAATGCTGTAGCAGTTTTAATACCATAGTTAAAATCTGGTTGTTGTTTTTTTTTTCTCCTTTCAGTATGAGAAAAAACTCTGTTAGAATAGTGTGAGTCATACACCATAAATATTCAGCGTTCAAATCCCTGTGGGTTTTGAATGCCAAACAACATTGTATGCTTACATTTTTAAAAACTATATTGTAGAATACTAGAAAACATATGTTATGTTATCTGTTATTAAGCAAAGCTATAGTATTTTAAAAATACGTACTATAAAGTAAACCATTCATAAATTCCAGTGCAATGCCAGTTATGTTAAAATCTTGACTACGTCATTCAATTCTCATGCATAAAGCTATTTCATTATTTTAACCCACTAAGCCAAAAAAAGACCCCAAAAAAGAAAAACTGAGAGAAAATATATTAAAAAAAAACCACATGCATGCATGAAAATATTCATAAGCATTTACACAATCACCTGCTTAACAGATTTGGCCTCATTAAAAACACCAAGACTTCCAGTAAATCAAAACCATCTCCAAAACATGCAAAGCTACAGATTCATGAAGATGTTAAATTCAGACATCCATTACTACGAACCGGCAAAAAGAAGAATTCTGCATCTAAGTTTGCAGTCAGCAACCACGATGTCTAGAATATAAGTTTTCAATTCAATTAAAATTGCACACAATTCATCCTCAAAGAAAGTACCATTAATACTAGGCAATTTGACAGTGAAAATCAGATCCAAAACTTCATGAGAAATTCCTTTGTCTTCAAGCATTAAAGGAAGATAAATTCATAATTAAAAAACATAATTTGTTTTGTAATAAATAAGGCCGTAGGACAGAAGCATTCTTTGATTAATAGATTGCACAGTACTAGCAACAGGCCCAGTGTAAGTCACTTTGGGGTGTCCCATGTTGCTCTGCTCACCAGAGAGAACACTCTAAGTGAACTTTATTGAACCAGAATTATTATCAGACACAAAGCTTACGTATGTTATCCATAGCTTTCCACACTCTGAACTGAGTATTGCCAGAAATGTGCTGAATAAATTCTCTCAGCACAGACTCCTACAAACTGCCGGCGTGCCCCACTCTCTCTCTGAGCATAGCAAGAAATCTCCTTGCCCACACTGCCCCACTCTGGTCAGAAGAGAAATTAGATTAGCTCTTGAAAAGAGTGTTCCCAGCAACTCCTACAAATTCTCGTGAACTGGGTTTCATTGGAAGATGATGGTCCTCAAAGAGACAAAGCAGTTAAATGGCATATAATTTAGTTTAGAATTTCCAGAAAGCCTATCTTTTACTCTTTTGATTAACAATTTAAGGGCTTACTGCTGTTGTTAATACTATCATTTACATAAAAAAGTCTATGACAATTCACGTAAGAATAGAACAAAATCTTACACTGATTTATTGATGTATAAACCTGCTTGCTATATACAATTGCAAATCTTAAAAGACTGGCTTGTTAAACAGTTCACACTAGTTCCAGTGAGACAATTCCAAAAAGGCTCTTATTAGGAAGCACTACACTGTAATTTCTATAATTATTTTAAAATAAAAACAGTTACGGAATTTTAAATATGAGAAGAGCTATAGCAATTGAAAAGCAAAGCTAAGAAATTTATAAATTCCTGGCTTGGCAACAATTCATTTTGGAGTGGTTTGTCTGTATTCAATGGTTGATATTAATAATAATAGTGACGATAATATTGGAAATTAACGTTTATTGTCTACTTATCGCGCCAGACACTGACATAAACTCTTCACATGTAATAGTTCATCTTTATGATGGAACTACAAAAGGAGGCACTGTCATTATCCCCATTTTACTGATAAGCACAGGAGTAGAATGGTAGTAACTTGGTCAGGATTACACAGTGTAAGTAATCTGACTCCAGGGCCATGGGCCTTCTGCTATGCTATCCCTTGGCAAAAGAAAGCACTGTTTATTACACTCTGAAGTAAATGTGATTCTTTGTTTATAATTCTGTTAATTATCATGGTCAAATCATTAAATTGCATTTTAATTAAACATATACCTTTCTAATATAAACATTAAAATCAATATGAGCAAATGCTATCAAAAGCATACATTATCTTTAGATATGTATGTTCTTATGTGTATGTGAATAAAAGTATTAGAAGTGTGAGATACCTAGTAACTTCACTGTTTCTGAATCAAAACTACACGGCCTGCCAAAAGAATGTATACACACTTCAGGAAAAGAAAAAACTTGTATAAGTATTTTAATACTAAATTTACTGAGCCACCATGAGATGAATAGAAGTCATGTTTGAGCTCTACAACTAGAAGAGGTGCTCAAAATGGTGGCTATGAGCTTCCATACTTTTATTAGGATGGTGAACTACTGCTTGGGTGACCTTGGGCACTGAGATTGCTGCACACGCATTTCCAATTTCTTCTCTAAGGGCTGGCAATGTAGTGGGCTTTTGGCCATATACGACATCAGGATCTCTCATAGATAAGTCTATAGTTGTTAAATCAGGAGAATGTGCACTTTATACAAGTTTTTCTTATCCTGAAGTGTGTACACATTTTTTGGAGGACTCTGTAGTTTCGATATTTTAAATTATGTCAATCATAATTTTGAGTGTGTTTTTAGCATTAATTACCAAAGTCTCCATATTTTTAAATTACCTGAATCTCTGTCCATAGCCTCAACCCTTGTGACAAACTCCCCTGGACTTCGGTTTTCTTTCACTGAGGCTTCATACAGCTGCTGCTTAAACACTGGTGCCTCATCGCTGACATCAAGGACAGTAATTGTCATTGTCTGGGAGGAGGAACGTGCCGGGACATCACCATCCAGGGCCACGAGGGTCAGAATGTGCTGGGTTTTTACTTCGTAATCCAAAGGCTGAGCTGTAGTGAGTAAGCCTGTTTTGAAAGAGAAGACAAGCAACATGATATGAATATACCTTAGGTTAGTCACATGTGTGCGCGTTCTGCCTATGTCTGGCTCATCTAACTTGATTTAAAATTGAACTTTTCATGGAAGAATGAATCATATTAAACCAACTTTAAATTTATACATGATCTAGAATAAAAAGTTAATACTATAAGGGTGAATGATTATTCAAAAGATAATCTATCTCATACCACTGTCTATGAGAGGACTGTTATTTATCTATCCAATATTTACCTCACTTTAAAAGATACCTGATACTAACAATCTATATATTTTCATGACATATGGCTCTTCCTACTTAAAAGTAGCTAAGTTACAAAAATGTGAGTATGATTACATGGTTTAAATCATTTTATCTTTGTTAAAGAGTTATGGTCGCTTTGTATTTGCCCTGAGTTGTCTTTTTGATTATCAAATGAAAGCAAAGATGTTATAACTCAGTCAATAGGCTTCACGAATAAAACACACCTCTGTATTATCAGCAAGGGAGCACAAACCCATAAAAGTAGTGTTCTACACAGGTAGTCATTATGTAATTCAAATGGTCATATTTTTCTTTTATGATTGCTGACTGTTCCTCTCACCCTCTAATAAATGTTCTTCAAATACTTAAAAAGGTTTAATGAATTAGATTTTAGAAAATGGTTTTTTTTTCAGCCATTACTCATCACTTTGTACTTCCTAGCCTATCAGCTGTTTAAAACTTTACAATTTCTATTTTATGAGAAACTTGAGCCTTGAGAGGAAAAATAAATCCCATCTCCTGTGAATGCACTCGATAATTATCATTTTATGTCTCTGAAAAATATCTCAGTTGAAACAGCCTCTACATTTGCCCAAGATGTATGATATCCTGATTCCTGAGACAGGATTCCCATTTTATTCATCCCCTTTAACAATCTGTAATAGACCTGCCTTAGCAGTCTTGGAAAACATTTAAAGTATCATTGAAACAGGTCCTTGGAGAGATGCAGTTCTTACAGAAACCAGCAGTCTGTGTCTGGACTATCTCTCTGTCAGCTGGGAATTTAGGTGGTGTTCATACACGCTTCAGAATGGAACCATGTGTACAGGATTTAATAAATATTTTGATGAAATTTTCCAGCAGAACAGGGCCAGACTATAATGAAGACTTCCAAGTCCTGCACACTCAGTTTCATTCCAAATAATGTTCTTATTAACAGTTTGGCCAAATGGTTATACATCTGAGAATTTTTTTCCTAAGGCTCACATTGAAATGACTTTATTGCTTAAAGAATGAGTTAGTAGTTCACTGATTTTTTCAGTGCCCCCTGAAAAGAAAGTAATGGGAATTCCATTTCCAAATTCACAAGACTGGTACACTGTACATATTCTTTTTCATCAGACTCATAAAGTATTATTCTAGATGTTATCTGGCAGCATGGTGACAGCAAGAGAATTGAATGACAGGGAGGAACACTCAAGAGTACTTGATAATGAATAAATGTTTCTGCAAATATTAAATCTTACTGATTTCCTTAGTGGTTGTTCCTCAAAAAACTAAACCTAGAAATCCCATTGATCTAGCCATACCTCTTCTCGCCATCTTTCTAAGAGCTACAGTCATCATATTACGGGGGTTCATGTACACTCACTCATGTTTATAGCAGCACAACTCACAATAGCTAAATTATGGAAGCAGCTGAGATCCCACCATCAGACGAGCAGATACAGAAAATGTGTGTGTACACATGGAGTACTACTCAGCCATAAGGAAGGGTAATGTTGAGTCATTTGTAGGAAAATGAATGGACTTCGAGGCCATAATGTTAAGTGGAATAAATCAGACGTAGGAGGATAAATAGCACATGGTTTCTCTAATATAAGAAACCCAAATTACAAATAATTTCAAGAGCAAAGTAAAAGAGACAGCAGGAAACAGGGAAGTGGGGTCATAGAGATGGGAAGGAGACTGGGGCGGAGAGAGAAGGACGGAGGAAGGGGTGTAAAGCTGGTCGAGATGCAGTATGTGTGTGCAGCAGCTCCTCAAGGCGGAGGTAATTACTAAGTATTGCCAACATGCACTAAAAAAAGCATTTTGAAGAAAAATGAAATGTTAATGATTGACGTGGAAAGCAAGGACCTTAATGTCCACACCAAGTCAATGATTAAAACGGTAGTTCTGGTTACTTGCAAATATTTGCATAATCTAAAGGAAAATTTCCATATCCAAGACTCTAAATGATGCCGTTGGTCAGGTATGCTGCTATCTTGGCTTAGTTTTGGTGCCATCTCTGCCCAAAAGGCCCATAGAGGGGCAGCAAAGACATTTTCTCTTGTACATTCAACCTGGGAGAGAGGAGATGGCCGCAAAACAACAGTGTTAACAAACAGGTCAATTAAAGTTGGTTCTGCAAATACAATCTCTGTAGCATTATACATGTAAGTAAAAGAAGTCAAAATTTTTAAAATTATCAAAGCATTTATATCTTGGGAACATTTTAATAGGGGGAAATTAAAAGCCTGGATGTAAGCAAGTGATAAGAGACTTCAATTAAAAGCGACAGAAAAAGAACAAAAAGGCACCCAAATAAAAAAGCAAAAAGTAAAATTATCCCTGGCCATGGACTACATTATCTTTAAATAGAAAACTCTCAGGACTTACAAGTTAATAATACAAGTTCAGCATCAAAAATCAATTGTGTTTCTACATACTCACAAGGAGTTGTCTGAAAAAGAAATTATAAAAAATCTCATTCACAGTGATGCCAAAAGGAATAAAATACTTAGGAAAAATATCTAAGCTGGCAAGCCAAAAATTATAAAACACGATGAAAGGAATTAAAGAACACACACCAGATGGAAAGCTAGTCTGTGTTCATGGGGTGAAAAACTAATACTGTTAAAATGGTAAAATTATTCAAAATGACCTATAGATTCAGTGTAATGCCAATGAAGGTTCCAGTGGCATTTTTGGGAAGAAATAGAAATAAATGGTAAAATTCACATAGAATCTCAAAGAACTCTATGAATATCCAAATAGACAAAATAATCTTGGGAAAGAATAACACAGCTGGAGAACTACACTTTCTAACTTCAAAACATATCATAAAGGTGTAGTAATAAAAGGAATATTTACTGGCCTAAAGACAGTCATACAGAGAATGGAAAGAGCAGGGATCCCAGAAAGAGCACTCTTGCTTTGAAAAAGAGTTCCATGGATACACAATGGTGAAAGGACAGACATTTCAACAAACTGTGTGGGATAAAGGAATATCCATGCGCAAAACAATGAAGTTGAACCTGTGTCCTGTACTGTTCATTAAAAAAAACAACCCTCAGAATGGGTTAAGGGTTAAGTTAGGATTGTAAAGAATAAAACTCCTGGAAAAAAACATTGAGGAAAAGCTTATGATGTTGGTTTTAACAATGATTTCAGAAATATGACAACAAAAACAAAGTAAGTGAGAATTCACCCAACTATGGAGCAATGACAAAGGGAAACGATGGATTGGGAAAAAATATTTTCAAGCTGTGTATCTGATAAGGGGTTATTATCCAGAATACATGAAGAACTCTTGCAACTAAACAAGAAAACAACCAAGCAAATTTAAAAAATGAACAGAGAACCTGAGTAGGCACTTCTTCAAAGAAGAATAAAAATGGTCGACAAGGACTTAAAAAACTGTTTTGAGTCAGTAATTGTCAGAGAAATGCAAATCAAAACCACAGTGAGCTATTATTACCTTGCAACAGTCAGGATAGCTGTTGTTAAAAAACAGATGACATGCGTTATCAAGGATATGGAAAAACTGAAATCCTTGCACGTTGTGGGTGGTAAAGCAAAATGTTTCAGCTAAACAAATATGGAGCCTCTGCAAAAATATTCTTTAAATCAAATAAAACTAACATACAACCTGCAACCCCACTTCTGGATATTTATCCAAAACTGTTGACATCACAATCTCCAAGAGGTAGTAGCAGCCCCATTTTTACTGCAGAACAATGCGCAGAACAATGAAGTTGAACCTGTTCACAGCAGCCAAGATGCAGAAGCAATGCAAATGTTTATCAACATATGAATGGATAAAGAAAATGTGGCATACACATGTGCGATGGGATACTAGCCAGCCTTTAAAGGGATAGAAATTCTGAAATATGCAGCAACGCCACCAACAGCCAAACACTGATGATTCTATTTCTATGAGATGTTTAAAACATTGAATTCACAGAATCAAAGAGCGGATAGTGACCAGGGGCTGTATGGGAGGATGATAAGATACAAGTTTCAGTGTAGCAGGCTGAGGAAATTCTAGAGATCTGTTGTACTTGTTAGAAGGGCAAGTCTCTTCTTAAATTTTCTTACCACAGTAAAATAAAGCCAAAATGGTTTACCAGGACTCCAGGCACTGTACCTGAGGACTCGTCAAGTGTGAAGGTCACGTTTTCATTTCCGGAGCGGATGCTGTAGGTTATTTTTCCATTCCTTCCTTCATCTGGATCTCGAGCTCTTATGTGATGCACCGAGGAGCCCACGGTGGCGTCTTCTCTGACATAGGCAGTGGGCAAGGATATGAAAGTGGGGCTGTGGTCGTTTACATCCAAAATCACCACTTTGGCTATGAGCGACCTTGAGCGCCGGTCTGTCACGTTCACAGCCTGGTCAGACGCAGTGACTGTCAAGATGACGGCTGGGACACTCTCCCTGTCCAAGGAAGCCGCAGTGACTAAGGTGCCAAATGAGGGGTGGATGAGAAATGGGTTCATTCCAGGCTGCGGGGACTCGATGAAGTACTGTATCCTACTGTTCAGAAAGCTACCGTCACCATCTTTGGCATGGAACGTGTACACCAGGGTCCCTATGGGAACGTTCTCTTCTACGCTGATCACAATGAACTCATCCTGGAAAGTTGGAGAATGATCATTTTGATCTTCCACATCAATACTAAGGAAGACTGTGCTATTCAGGGACGGACTTTTGCTATGGTCTTTGGTAATCACCCTGAAAAGATAATGCGAGGTTGTTTCATAATCAAGTTCCCTAGCAAGAAACAAGTCTCCTGTGGAACTGTCGACTTCAAAGTGACCACTCTTGTCGTCTGTAACAATACTGAAGTGCAACTTTGCACTATGGTATTGCTGGAGGTGATCGGGTGACTTTATCAAGCTCATTATCTTTGCAGGCTTCGTGTTCTCTGGTATAACTAAATGTCTGATATTCTGAGAAATAATAACGCGTCCTTTGGACATTGGTATCACCTGAAATCAGAACAAATAGAAGCTGTTCATATTGAATAGTTAAATAGCTAAATTGCTATTATCAGTTAATAGCAAATATTAATGCATGGTAGGATGTCATTATAATTCCTATTTGTGTGATATAAACACGCTAATTGGTCAGAAAATATGTCTTTATATGATGTAATTCCAGTCTGCTTAGAAGATTGAAATTATGTAATTCTGAGGAAATAAGAAATGCTAGAATTCTGCTTGCTGTAATGATGATAGTTTGGAGAGGCCATGCAATGATTAAGTTGAAATGTAGCCTTGTGATTCTTGAATTGGAACATAGGAGAGCTATTCTCCAAATTACTCTGAATCCTAAGGGCCAATCTGTCCATATGACATCTTTATTAATTTAAATATCTACCCATTGTGACATCTTTATACATTTAAATACCATGACTTTTTGGAAACAATACTATATATTTTCTCCCAACACACATTTCTTTAATCTACAAAGAAGATAATTTGAAAACAGAATTCTTAGGGAAATATATTTTTGAGTTTACATATATATAAAATGTATATTTTATAATAAATGTTGATTGTATGTATATATATTTATATATATGTATCTGATTATACTGTACATCAACAAAGAAATCCAGTTTTGCACAGCCATCTTAATTTTGCTGGTTGGAACAATTTCTACTTACTATGGACACTTTACACAATTTGTTTGCTTGCTATGATTTCAATGCAACCTTAAAATATGGATCTTAAGCAAATGATCAAAGTTTTACAAGTTGCATTAAACTATGTGATTTATTATATGGCTATTTATTAACCACTCAGTTTCTCCTGAAAATTTGCCAGGTTTTTGCAATTAGGAACAACTGAAAGAAGTTAATGCTTATATTGTTTGATCAATTTTACATGTCTGTATCTGGTAATCTGAGCAACTACTTTGAAGATAACAATACGCAATATAACAACCATTATTAATTTCCCATCATCTTGTTTTGAAATCCTGTATCATTTTTATTGCTTTCTTTTTAAAATAAAAAAGACATCATTTATTCACAATAAACAAAGCAACATAAATGTCCATGTAGCAATAGCTTGTCAAGAACTATATAAAAATTATTTGGACCTAAATATTTTCCTTGCGAGAATATAAATATGTATGTGCAGTATGATCTGAAAATAATACACATTAAATGTACCTTCATTCTGTCCATTTATATAAAAATCAAGTGAAACCTTCAGTGCATCTTAACCTTCGGCACATCTTCCCCATTTTAAGGTTGCAATATTACCTGAATGTTTTTTTTTTTTTTTTCAGTACCAGGAATTGAACTCACGACCTTGCATTTGCCAGGCAGGCGCTGTGTAGCTGAGCTAAATCCCCAGCCCCTTACCTGAATGTTAATAACCGCCTGGCCTTGCAGTGGAGGCTCGCCCTGGTCACTGGCGATGACCGTCAGCCTGTAGGAAGGTCTGTAGTCATAGGAAAGTATCGTGGTTGTTCTTATTTCACCACTGTTGGCATCAATCTTAAAATGATCGGAATAATCGTCTACACAAACACAAAAACAATTAGAAAACTAAGGTTAATTGACAAGATAGAAAACTGAGAATCAATGAATCCAGTAGGTTTGTGATCATTTGGGAATATTTATTTCCCTTAGTTCTGCAAGCGTCATGAACCTGTTCATGGAGATAGACATATTTAGCCCAATAAATACTTCTATAATGCACATATGTCTCAAAATATCACATGGTATCCCATTATATGTACAATTGTTATGTTTTTATATATCAGTTCTCAATAAATTTAAACTAAAAGATGCCACTAAAATATCAACAAGAAACATAGCAGGTTTTAAAGTGATATAATGAACATCCTGTGTTCATTGCCTAGCTTCAATAATTAGCAACTCTTATTTCATCTATTTCCAATTTATATACTTCCTTTCCCTCCTTTTCTTTTGATGTAAGTCTCAGAAATCATATAATTTCTTCTGTGTACAAGTCAACATACGTCTCTAAAAGACAAGGAACATTTTAACATTATCACAATATAATAAACTTTAAAATATGATTCCAAACACCATCAAAAATACTCCTTAGGTTTTAAAAGTTTCAATCATCTCATAAATACCTGTTTGCTTGTTCAAATTAGCATCAAAACAAAATCCACATATTACATATTTTATATGGACTCCCACTGTCCATCTTTTTAACTTTGCCCTGAAACTGATATGAAAACTGGATCATGTTTTTGAAGTTTCCCATGGCCTACATTTGGCTGTTGCACATAACGTGTAGCTTATTATGTTCCTCTGTCCCGTGCTGTCCTTAAATTGGGAAGGAGATCTAGAGAACTGATCTGATTCAGGTTGACTTTCTGGAAAACTGCTTCATAAATGCTACATTGCTCTTTGGAAGCACCGGTCTGGTTACCTTCAGGTTTCCATGTTGGTCCTGCTGATTCATAGCCTTCACTCATGGATGCATTAAATATTGCAAAATATGTAACACCCTGTTTTCTGCATTATTCTCTCTTCTTTATTTCCTAGCTGGAATACTTCAATAAAGACAAATTTCCTTTTATCTACTTTTTGGTAACCCAGAGGCTCAGCTCACTATAGGAAATGCTATATTTTATTTAATCATTTGTGGAATAATGAGTTGATTCTGTAACATCCTCTGAAGCTCCAACTGCGATCAGTAAAGTTTTGCTCTTTTTTGTTTTAAGAATCACTAAGCTGCATTTAAACAGATGTGCTTCCTCATGTCGCCAGGGCTGTCTTTACTGAAGCTGTGATTCCCAGGTCTTCTGGGCAGGGTCTTGCTCACAATTAGTAACCTTCTTGTATCTGCTGTCACAGAACTGTGCACTCTTTTTGTAGATTTCCTGTCCAAAACTTAAAACCAGCCATTTCTCCAGGATTTCTGGTTCCTTTTTATGGAAATTTGGGGAGACCATAGTTCAGACATCTGGGGTACTCACTCTTTCTGATTTTGTCATTTCCAGTGGACAAAGAATAGTTATACACTAAAATATATCATAAGTTCATATTGATGCCTATAATTCAAATTGATGCCATAGAGTTTTTAGTTAACTAGCAGGTTGCATTCCTTTAACAAAATCTGAGTACTTCATATCATAGAGAAAAGACAATCCACCTCACACAAAGTCTAGGTAGAAAAGTCTTTCATTCTTTGGTTCAACAGTTGCTGAGTCACTAACTGAACAGTACTTCAGCAGTTATAGGGCACGTAAACACAAAAAGGAGTACCTGCTTTTACAAAGCTCACAGAACGAGCAGGAAAGTATGTAGCATTTATTAGCTGTGATTCCTCACCTTTAACCCACTCCTTTTAGTCTCACAGGAATAACGAAGACTTCTCATGAATACGATATGTATTTTTGTTCCTGTTATACTAAGTTTTTATCATGTTACGGTATAGGATTACAATTGGTAGTTTCCTCAATTTTGTAATGCAAGTAAAACTACCACTGTATTTTTATACTGCTATGCCCCCAGGCATCATTTAAAAACCAATTAAAGAATAGTAAGTTAAACATTCAGAATACACGATGAACATCAATGTATCACCTCCTAGATTGATAATTTCTCAATTATTCATTGGCACTTCCAAGAAATGACAAAATATAAATAAAGCAGAGGGCCTGTGCACACCAGCTCTCATCGCCCTCCTCTTTTTCTGTAGGAAGTCACCTTCCTACCCACTGTGTGGAGTTGTTTTTCTAGTCCATGCATTCATAAATATGCTTACCATGGCTTCGTCTATTGTAAGTAATAATATTATAGGAGGATTATGGCTCAAAAGTGTGTGTGTGTGCACGAATATCTCTCTACCCTGATCACCTTTCACAGGTATACCATGTTCCCTTCTGCAGCTGAAAATAAAATGGAAAAAAGTGATACAAAGATCTTACTGACCTCAGTGATTTCACAGATGGAGGAATATTTTTTAACACATGCTTGTATGAAGCCAGTTTCTTCCCAGGACCAGATTCTGATAGGTGTAGTGACTGGAAAGATCTCATTCTTTATGGCTGAACAATATTCCATTGTGTATATATCCCACATTTTCTTTATCCCTTTATCTGTTGATGAGCATCTATGGTAGCTTAGATATTGTTAACTGTGGTGCTGTAGACATAGGTATTTATGTATTGCTGTACTATTCTGTCTTTAATTCTTTTGCTAATATATTGAGGAATGTTATAGCTAGATTAAATGGTATCTCCATTTTGGTTTTTAAAGGACTCTTCGTATTGATTTTCATAGTGGCTTTACTAGTTTACATTCCCACCAGCAATGCAGATAGGTTCCTTTTCCCTTCATAGCCTCACTAGCACTACTTGGGGTGTGTGTGTGTGTGTGTGTGTGTGTGTGTGTTCTTGACGATAGCCATTCTGACTCAGCTGAGATGGAATATCAACGTGTTTTGACCTAATTATGAAAAGATATTAAACATTTTTCATATGCTTATTGGCCATTTGTACTTCTTTTAAGAAAAAGAATCTATTCATTCATGCATTTGTTGATTGAGCTGTTGGGTTTGGGGTGTTTCTGGAGTTCTTTGTGTATTCCAGATATTAATCCTCTGACCGAAAAATAGCTGGCAAAGACTTTCTCCCATTCTGCAGGCTGGATCTTCACTATTCCTTCCATTGTACAGAAGTGTTCTAATTGGACTTAATCCTGTTTGTTGATTCTTGCTACTATTTCCTATGCTTGGAGCCCTAGTCAGGAAGTCTTTGCCTGTGCTATGGCTTCAAGTGTTTCCCCTACATTTTCCTCTAGAAGTTGTAAAGTTTCAAGTCAGATATCTAGATCTTTAATGCGTTTTGAACTGATTTCTTTAAAACATGAGATCTGAAGGGAAATGAATGCAACTGGAGACCATTATCGTAAGTGAAATGAGCCAGACTCAGAAAGTCAGATACCACACGCTTTCTTTCACATGTGAAATTTAAAAAATAGCATTAGAGAAAAGAGATTACAGGAAAGTAGGAAAGTAGCCTATTTGAGACAGTGCAATTTGTCATTTTTACTTAAGTTTCAAGAGTTGATTAGGTCAGTGTGTACAAAGCTTTAGTGTTTCCGCTTTCATTACTGTGAAGTGCTTCACTCAAACACACCCTATTTTACATGCTACTGAAACTATTTTGGTCCATGACTCATTCTGCACATGTACACGATTGCTCTAGGGTTTGAAACCGGAGTAAGCCTGCACCCGCACAGCGAAGCAAACCTCCAAGTAGACCCGGCTTTACTTCACTGCTCCCCAACAAGCTCTCCCAGGCAAGCTGAGTATGTTTGGACCCATTTTGATTATTCGGGATCCCTTTCGGTGAGCACCCTTTAATCTGTGAATATCCATTTTCTCACTTGTTATTTAATTGTTTTCCTTTCCTTATTGATTTGTAGGTTTTTAAATAAAGTCTGAATACAATTTGATATTAATCACATGGGTTGCGATTATCTTCTCCCAGTCTGTGACCTGACTTACAACATTGTGAACAATGGCATCTTTTGGGAAGATTTTAGTTTTAATGTAGTTTTATTATCTACTTCTTTGTGAGTTTTTGTTGTCCTTGTTTAAAAATTGTTCTTTGTCCTCAATGTCATACAATCAATTTCTTATTTTTTTTCTGGTAAGAAAGTCGGATAGTCACACTGAAATCACTGCATCTTTGATATAGTGGGAGGTAAGTAACTCTCAAAATTTTATTTTCCTACGTGAGTCATCAGTCACACCTGGATCAGAGGTTGGCAGTCCATCTCCTCCCCATATATCAGGTGTCAATTCTCCACGTGTGTGAGACAAAGTCTTTACTCTTTTGCACTGCCCTATTTGTGAATCAGTGCGTTTATATGATACTGTCTTAATTAGAAAAGTTTCAAGTCCAGATCCATGAGGCAAAATTCCTACTTGTTCTGTTGACATTGCCATAGTTATTCTCTGTTTTTGTGGTTCCTATGACTCTTAGAATCAGCTTGTCAAATTCCAACAAAAACTCACTGAGATTTCCATTATAAATATATTAAACTCATAAATATATTTAAGTGTTTTTATTTTTATGCTATTGAGCCTTCCTAAACTGAACATGATACAGGTTTTATTTAATTTGTCTTGTCTGACTTTTATGATTATTTTGTAGTTTTCTACAGAAAGGTCTTATGCATGCTTTATTGGAATTTTACTATATCCCTTAATAGGCACAGACTCTGACTTAGGTGACTTTGAAGCTTATATAATTTGGGGGTCCTCCATGAGAAAGATACGACAGTATTACAAATGTAAATTGCCTATTGGCTCTGAACTCCACTCAAGCAAATCTGCCCTAAACCGTATGGCTATGTTTATGAATTCACCGCAGTGAGCATGATCTTTGAAGAACTTCTTAGAGTTTAAAATGCTATTGAGTTTTGTACATTGATATTGCTCCCAGAGAAGTTGCTGTCTTATTATATTCCAATACTTTGTCTGTAGTACTTGTTGGGTTTTACATGAAGACAATCACATTGTATGCGGGTAAGGAAGATTTTGTCTCTTGGTTTCATGTTAACATCAAGACAAAGCAATAAATATCCCTTGATGTAAGACACAACATCACCTGAAGCTCATCACAACAAATCTGAGCCCTGTACATTTTAAGAGAAAATATAAAAGTACGCCTGATGTTTTCTATGTATACAACCATATATCGTTTGATTTATGGTGTGATGCAGCTAGGTGTGGTGTATTCTGACCTTAATAGTACTTAGTCTTCATAGAGATTATAGACCCTTGACTTCATAACACACTAAATGCTACTTCTTTTCCATTAACTACTTCTTTGCTTTCAACAAAAGTTGATTGGCTTATCAAATTATTGTAAATTACTCACTTAGGGTAGGTGATTTCTATTTAGGGCAAAAAAGTGGCAGTGAGTTTTCACTAAACTTGCACAATTATTTTCTTTTTTAAAAAAGTGAACGTGATTCTTGGCAGTAGCAAATGTATTTTGTATTGTGTTTGTCATTTGGTGTTATATTCAAAGTTACCTGGAGAGTTCTGAGCAATCTAAATAAAACACATTTTTTCAGAAGCAGAAAGATAGTTGATAAAGGGGGTTCTAACTCTTCATGCTTTATGAATAAGGACTTTTACCTGAAGATACTGAGTAGGTAACTTCTGCGTTGTTTCCTTCATCAAGATCCTTTGCAAACACAGTTGTAACCAACATGTTTACTGGTTGGTCTTCCAGAACCTGTCATAAAAACAAGTGGCTACAGACATGTCACTGAAATCTTAAAAAGAGGTATCAATGGAACTTATAGAAAAGAACACATTACACTAAGCATTTTTAACTATTTTAAAAATCCACATACAATTCAAATGTCTGCATATAAAAATTAGATGGTCAAAAGTCCATGAAGAGAATCCACCTTACACATTTAAATCTTTTTCTCAATTTGAAAATTTATTTAGGGCATTTTGACTAATTCTATAAAAAAGAAAAAAAGAAAAAGAATAAAACATTTTATATTTTAGGTTTTTTAAAATAATTCTGCCATATTATCATTTATCATCTTCTGAGGTTATATTTTAAAAGACTATTACTATGCAAATATGCTTAGATAAACATGAACCTTTATTTCAGGACATATACCTTGCATGAGAAACATTGATTAAAATGAACTTTCCTGAAATATTGAAATGCACATGTCAGTTCAATTGTCCAATTAAGCAGGATATTAATGATAGAATTATAGGTCACCACGATAATGTGATAGTTTTTACTTTGGTATAAGTTTTCTCTAAATCTGGCTTTGGACCATCAAAATGATTAACTTCACCAGCACTTTTTTGAGTTTTTCAGTATGCATATTTAAATGCAATTTGAACATCTAATTCAATCGTTTCAAAACAGTAGTTTCCTAACTTTTTATTCTTATAACACATCCATTAAAAAATTATGAGTACCTACAAAACATAGTTATTAAGTACATACAAGAACTAATATGCTAACTTGCTATGTATATTATAAAGGAGATGGAAATGAAAAAGATAAATAGAAATTTGTGCATGTGCTCAAAAGGATGAACTTGTACAATCACTGGATGTACATTTACCCACTCTGGGACTACAGATTGTTCCTGCTTCCACCCCACCATGCCAGCACAGTGCATCAACTGGGATGCTACATCAACAGATGTGTGTGACAGCGTTACACACACGCAAAGGGATAAACAGCATTCCTTCATACAAGAACAGCTGGAGGTTTAATTCCAAAGAATACATACACATGTTTTCTTCCTTTCTTCCTCTCTCCCTCTTTCTCTCCCTCTCCTGTCTCTCTCTCTTTCTTTCCGTTTGTTTTAACACATGCACTATGTCTTGGTCCTCTAGAAATCCTGTACATACAAGATCACACCAACACTGATTTGAACATTTGCACTTTCTACCACAAGATGGTGCTCAAAACAAATAATCACGAATATTACAAATTCATTGCAAGGCTGCTTCACAAACCTTGATGTAAAATTCCTTCCCAGGGAGACACTGTGGGAAAAATGGGCTGTTATCATTGATGTCGGTCACTGTGACGTAAACTACCATGGTGGCATTTCGTGGTGGTGAGCCGTGGTCCGTCACCAGGACAGTCATCTGATGGTGCATCTGGCGCTCACGATCCAGTGCCAGCCAACTGATCAGTTCACCTGAGGGACACAGGCCAGAACAAGGACAAAGACACTGTGTACCGTAACGCTGGCATCGGGAGCCCCTCCCCAAATAACCCACACAAGAGCCATCTGCAACCGCATGACTCCTGAGACCGCATCCAGTCTGGCTCTGTGGTACCACCGAAAGAATTTCCTGAAGTTGTTCTCGAAAATGCCACTTCAGATTTGGTATGCTTTGTATTTCAAATTATGCGCTATCAGCCATTTAAACCAAAGAAGTATGAATTCATAAAATTTCCGCATTTGTTATGCTGTCCTATGAAACAGCGGAAAGTATGCGAGTGATGACATCACAAGTTCTGGGTTTGGGCCCCTGTTCTGCCACCTAGTGACCTCCTAGGGGTGTCATCCAAACAGATGCAATCGCAGACATGCAGGTGTTTTGTAAGCTGTAAATCATTGCACACATGGCACTTGTTATCACTCCTTCAAAAGAATGGCAAAGTACCTTCCTGAAAATAGTATTCCTCGGGGAGTGGCTTATCATTTAAACATACAATTTCCTTTTAATGGAGTGAGACATATGTGTACCCACAGACAGAAGTTTCCCAAGTAACTATTCATGTTTTACAAGGCTTATTTTCTACACTGTTGCCTAAAACTGTGCTACTTTTGGTAAGTTCCTTCATGTTTTAGCCACAAGGACTCCAGCACAAATCTGCTTCTTCTCCCTACCCGTACCTCTTGCTGTGAGGCACAGACAGTCTCCTGAGCGTGTGTGAAGAGATCTCTTTGAGAGACAGTAAACGTGAAGCAGCAAGCACCAAACTTTCTCTTTGATAGTACTGGGGATTCACACGGAGCTATATCCCCAGCCCTTTCTATTTTTTATTTTCTGAGTCCCACTAAATCGATAAGTTGCCTAGGCAGGGCTTGAATTTGCTATCCTCCTGACTCAGCCTCTCAGAGTCCTGGCATTATAGGGATGCACCACTATGCTCAACCACCAAAGATTCTTATGGCCAAGATTTTTTCTTCTGAATCCAAATAAAATGTTACTGAATTAGAAGGAAAGAAAGAAAGAAAGAAAGAAAGAAAGAAAGAAAGAAAGAAAGAAAAGACTGAAATGAGAAACAAAACTCACATTTGGGTGTCACTGAATTGCTGAGCTAACTGCAGTGTTTACCATGTAAACTACATTTAAACAGTGTTAATTATAACTATGATTTTAGTAAAAATCAGACACACGATTGCATTTTTCAAGTTTTATACTGCAATTCTCCTGGAACCCAAAATTCTCCATAGCAAACATTGTTATTTCATAAGCCAACTCGGATTGACAGACAGACCTGTTTAGAGGTCAAGTGGGAAAGATCGTCAGGCTTGGCCGGGCCGTAGTGCCAGATGCCGAGGCAGGGCTTATCGGTATGCACGGGAGTCCTGGCCAGCACCAGGAGTACTCAGGGCACAAGGATGGGGAGGACAGGGTGGCTGCCCGTGCTCTGAGGGAAGCCCTTCAGCCCTGCCCTGCCCCACTGTCCATGGAAATGAACAGCACACAGTCTTTCCAGCCCTTTGTTACCGTTTGTGTCTGGATGCCCACCCCCCCAGCCTCAGGCAGGCATGGGAGGGCTTCTAGAGTTTCTGATTGATCCACGGTCCAATGCTGGGATTATGGGTGTGAGCGCTGCACCTGCCCTGGGGTAGAAAGCCTGCATACAGTATCAGGGAGGGAAAGGGCCTTGCTCTTGCTGCTCATCCCTTTTTCTGTTGTTGCTGTTGCTGTCTTCTGCCGCCATGAACTGTTGCCCTCTGCCATGTGCCACCCTGCCTTGGAGCCAGCCAAGTATGGACTGAAACCTCCACAGACTGTGAGCTAAATAAACCTTTCCTTCCTTAATTATAGATGTCAGGTATTTTTGTCTCAGCAACAAGAGTGAAGTAACCAAGGCATCTCTTCATGTACTTTGGCTCTTTGCCCCCCAGAGCACAACCAGGAGCATGGCTACAATGACCCCCACTACTCATAGCAAAGATACTGAATTATGGAGTCAGCTACTTGCTGAAGCCATGCAACAAAATGAGGAGCAGACACCCGGTATTCTGAATCTGGGTCCGGGATCACCTACAGGACAGGGAGGATCGGGAGGAACCAGCTATAGTTCACACGTTTAGAAAAACGACTAAGTGGAATAGAAAGCTGGGAAAGCCACAGTGGTGTGGAACGGGAAGCAAGCAGGGATGTTCTGCACAGCCAGGCAGCCCATGCCCAGCAGGCGGGCTCCACGCAGGGAGGGACTCAGAACTGACATCCTGCCTGCACCGGTCCTGGCCGCCGCAGGCCCTGCTGCAAAGCCCCACCCGATGGAGCAAGGGGACCCTTCTATTCACACCTTCTGCCCTCGAAACAAAGGCCTGAAGTGGGTCAAAACCAAGCACAAATCCCGTCTCACCAAAAGGCAGAGGCCCCACAACACAAGTTATGACATAAAGCAACTGTACGATTTGGTGGCTTCCTCATACCCTGGCAAGCTCTGTGACTTTACTTCGGCTCTTTGAATCTGTTTTCCCAGTTATATCACTGCAGCTTAAGTGCACTTTGCTGTAGGGATCAAAGTCCTTGTACATGTGCACAATACCAATTTTAAAGCATGATATCATTTTATATTTAACTTTTAAATTAAGACTTTGGAAAATAATTACATCGGTGTGATGATCTCTCCTTGCTCCCTCATTCCCTTACCAAGAAGACAATCGGGGCACAGACCCTTAAGGTGATTTTCACATCTTAACTAATGGGTGACTTATACTCAATGAGTATGTCGTGACACTAATAAAAAAGAACAGTTGGTGGAGAAAACAAACATTTAGACAGGATTTATTCCTATGAGAGACTGACTTTATTGCTAATTCAGTGTAAGTACTGCATAAAATCACTTGCTTTTCGATGGGGACTTGTTTTAAGAAATACGTTACTGGCCGATTTCAGCACGGTGTGAACACGCATGTGCTTACACGAACCTAGATGAACCCTGCTACTTACTTTGGCTTTTACAGCACTCTGCGGGCTGGTACAGGAAAAGCCGACTGCTTTTCCTCTGCTACTCTACAGTTCTGTGCAGAAGGGAACTGCCCCGAGCACCGTGTGCACCTGTCACATAACTGTAAGCATGTCCGTAATAGATGTAAAAAAGGTACAGTGAAATCTGAGGCAGTGGTTTCTCCTCCCTGTTGTCGCTGTGGACTGATGTCATTCAGCGTCAGGTGAATTCACAGGCAACCAGCCAGTGCGAGGCAAGAGAAATACGGATCCTTCCAGCTAAAACCTTTTCAATTTGAACTTCATTTTAAAATCACATAATGCTCTAGTCAAATACTGCACTCACCAAAAATTAATTTTAACTACGTTATTTGTACTCAAACCGTGCCTAACGAGTTCCGTTTTCCCAATCCTGATTTTAAAGAAGTGAGCGGAAGCTACAAAATGCTACCTGTGTTGGGGTTCATCTTGAAGAACTTCCCAGCGGACAGAAGGAAATAGGACAGCTGCCCGTTCTTGCCGGAGTCCGCGTCAGTGGCCGCGATTCTGCCTATCACCCCTAGGGGGACGGGGCTCTCCTCGACTTTCAGAAACAACTGGCCGTGCGGGAAGGTCGGGGCGTTGTCATTCTCGTCCAGGACGTGAACCGTCACCGAGGCGCTCGCGTTCTGCGGCACTCCACCCTGCGGGGCCCAGGCAGACGCTCTGAAGCGGTGTGTCTGCGCGGATTCATAGTCCAGCCGTCGCCGCAGATAAATCCAACCCGTGTGCGGCTGGACCCCAAACACGGCCGAGTCCGCGCCCGGCTCCAGCGCGTACTGCACCCGCAGGGCTGCGCGCCCCGGGCCGAGCGCGCTCGCCTGTACCTGCAAGATCTGGGTCCTGGGCGGGGCAGACTCGCTCACCTCCACCTGATAGACCAGATTTGCAAAAGCCACGCCGGGCCCTGGTTCGTCCCGCTCGATGACAACCGTCAGCACCAGCTGGGAGGCCCGGGGGGGCTCGCCGTGGTCCTCGGCCACCAGGGTCAGCGTGCGCCTCCGCGGCTCGTCGCCCCCCAGGCGCGCACGGAGGTAGAGCACGCCGAGCCCGGGGTGCACCGCGAAGGCGCGCGGGTGCGGGCCCGCCAGGGAGAAGCGCAGCTGCCCGTTGCGCCCGCTGTCCCTGTCCGCCGCGCGCGCCAGGTACAGCGCGGCGCCGGGAGGCGTGGCCGCGGACACGCGGATCTCCTCGGCAGCCCCGAGAAACTCGGGCGGGTTGTCGTTGACGTCGAGGACGGTGATGTTGACTTCTGTGCTGCTGCAGGCCGCGGAGCCGCCCAGCTGGGCCTGGATGGTGAGGACCACCACGGGCTGCGCCTCGTGATCCAGGGGCTTCCGAGTGCGAATAGTGCCCAGCCACGGGTGGATGGAGAACGTCGCGTCCGGGTCGCCAGAGGAGATTCTGTAAGAGATGGGTTCGGAGGAATCTGAAAAGAGAGCGTGCAATCCATCACTGTGTGCCCGAAGAATAAACCTGCGGGAAACGCTGGAACCGAGAGTATTCACGGACACCGCGAAGGTGGAGCACGACTGGGTCCGGTCCTGCTCCCTCCTCTCTCTGTCAAACCCGCGGAAAGGGACGCCTGGCTCAGGGTTCCTGAGGCGCAAAAGCAAGGTCCAGGGGAGGAAGGGCAGGCACGGGCTTCGAGGGCTCTCTTGTATGAGTGAAAGGGTCAGACAGTTAATGATTTGGGTACCTGTCTCGCATGTTAGAGGAAGCCAAGTTATGATAATGATCATTGTCTCTCCAACTTCATCTACCTATGAAGGGCAACTAACGGCACAGATGCTGTGGCCAGGAGGGGAAGAAAGGAGGAGAAGAGTGGCCGAGAACAAGCACTTGGGCCAGGTAACTCCCTTCCAGGAATTAGTCCGGCCTCCACACCTTCACACATGTGACGGAGGTCAGAGAGGAGTTTTGCTCAAGTACTATTTGTACTAGAAAAAAATTCAAATCATTCGTATTGGTAGCAAATTAAAGTGTTTAAATAAAACACAGCATCTTATAAAATCAGACAGAATGAGCTGCAGTTTACCTGGAAAGTGTGTGTACACGCACACACACACATACACACACACAGAGTGGTAAAAGTTATATAACAAATATAGCAGGATGCAGTTTTGTAAAAGCATGTTTTTTAAAGCATGGTGTTTTGGTGAGATTATAAGCTATACTTTCTACATTGTTTTAAGCTTTCTTCTCTTAAAAATGCCAATTGCTTTGATTATCAGAAGAAATATAGGATGGACAGAAACAGTGTTGAAAGGCCAAGGACGAGCCATGGTTCTGCTGGGTCCCTTCACTTGCCTGGCATAGAGAAGGGAAGAACTAGTCAAGATTGCAGAGCCCGGGAGGTCTTCTAACAATGGGCTTCGATCCCACGTAAGAAGCGAGTACTCACTCAAGGACTCTCTCGCTTTCACTGTTCCAACGGGAGTGCCCTCCGGCGCATCTTCAGAAACCGAGAAGGAATACTTCGGCCTTTCAAATTCAGCTGGAGCCAGCGTGGTGTGCAGGATGTGTACAGTGACCTCAGCGTTGGTGGCAGCTGTGAGCCCGCCACCGTCTCGAGCACAGACGGTCAAAAACACTGTAGTAGGCTCCAAATGACCAAGAGCTGATGTTAAGTAAATAATTCCTGGGCAGGAGAAAGAACTAATTAATTGATCATATGCAATAAACACTGAAGTAACACCTGACTGCTAAATCAGGTTGATGCTTACTTGTATGTGTCAATTCGACTGCTATGGGTGAGTGCCTAGGTGTTTGATCAAACATTCCTGAGTGTGCCTCTGATGGGTTTTCTGGACGGTTTACATGCAAATCTGCAGATGGAATACAGCGGGTCGCTCTCCCTCACATGGAGAAAGAGCTTCATCTAGTCAGGTGAAGACCAGCATGGACCCTATTCTGAATACAGAGAGTTCTCCTGTCTGCCTGTCTTCAAACCAGGACATGGTTCTTTTTCCTGCCTTCTGACTCTACAGGGGACATAAACTCTCCCAGCCTCCCCAGCCCATTTATCTTCTCTCTGGAATGCGCCCCGGGCCATCGTGGGTGCAGAGCTTGGGACCTGCCCACCTCTGCAATGGCATGAGCATATGCCTATGCTCTCTCTGTCTCTCTTGCTCCGTGTGTGTGTGTGTGTGTGTGTGTGTGTGTGTGTTACAGTATGTAAATACATGTGTCTTTTTATATATACACACATCCTAGTGTTTCTGCTTCTCTGCAGAGCTCCAACTGACACCTCAGTTTTACAACCAAGGAACGACTTGTAGCATACTTGCAAAATGATGCCCCAAATGCTGTCAAGTCAGCCATATTTCCTAGCTTAAACATCACACAATTTGGAAGTGTGTCAGTTTGTCAGAAGAATGCGCATCATGCTGCCTTTCTCAGTTCTCACTACCATTTCACAGTACAGTACATCCGAGAGCTCAGTGTCCCCTGCTGAGGGTTACATGTGAGCACAGCCTGCTCACGTGCTGAATCGGAAGTCCGCAGGACGACACCGCAATTGTATCTTCTTACAACTTTTGAAGGTGTTTATGGCATCTGTCCCGGACTAGATGTTATGTCGGACATCTCTCTGTTTCCATAAATTCTATTTTTTGTTTGTGAGAAGGTACAATAAAATAGCTGTGCATAAGGGAGCTACAGAAACTGGTAAAACCACAGAGCAAGAGCAGCAGGCTGAGCTCGTGAATACATCCCGTGTGAGAGCAGGTGGCATTTAGGGTTAAGTTACGGTGAGATTCATTAACGCTGAGAAAACTAGTTAATATTGTTAACATTACCATTTAGTCCTCTATTTGGAAACATGGAAATAGGTATCATGTAACTAACCCAATAAGTCAGTCTGTTGATTTTATTGAATGAGAAAACATATGCAAACTTATTGACCAAATTTAAATACAAACAAATATGGCTGCACTTTAGGAAATCTTTCCTGGTCCAACTGGCCAAACACTAGTTAATGAAAGAATTTTGCAGTTGTTGTCAGTTTGTGAAAAGCTGGCAGAAAATATTAAAAATATCCATCTTTTAGTCATAAAAATATGACACCCGTTCAATTTCTTTCTTAAGTCAAAATCTTCTCTATTAGCAACTTTAACCCCTTATCCCTGTGGCTGTCAGAAGTTTAATGAACCATGTCTTCTCTTTAGTATGAGACGTCATCATCACCCAGACTCAGATATTTTGCCTCACTTCCTCTGCCTGACCTCTAACACAACATCCCCATTGTCTTTGCCCCCCAGCTTATTAAGATACAGTTGCTACATAAAGTTGTATCAGTTCAAGGTGTGCAATGTGACAACTAGGGATATAGGTGAGTTATCATTTTCCTTAATAGGTTCCTATCGAGCCTGATTTTAAGGCATTTCCCTCTCAGTGCAGTTTTCCTGAGCATGCTCCAAGTTTGCCATCCTAATTTTGATCATTACCAAATCAACCTGGCCATTGCCAAGCAGACCACAAACATCCTTATTAGACTAACATAAAATATTATTAATAGTATCAACCAAGAGTACACCAGCTTTTAGCAGCCATATTAGAATTTGGGCTAATGCTGATGTCATGGTCCACCAAATCCCTCAAACATTATCACACAGATTTCCAAGTCAGACACTCCCCATATGTTTTTGGTGCAGTTTTGAAAAAAATAATAAAAAGTGAATCATTTAATTACTGTAGTCTGTGTTAGATTGAAAATAAAACTCCAGTAAAACAAAAGTGTCTACAGAAGAAAACAAAAGACAAAAAGCCCCTTTACCCTCAATCATAACCACTCCTAAGTGTATATTCTTCCAGAGTTAGGCTCAGCTCCGATAAAAGCTCAGAGTAGCTTTTATAAGATTTCATTTTGCCCTTTTGAAGAGTATGGCAATGAAAAGCTTGAATGTTTGTCCCAACGAGACACGACCCGGTCTTCTTGCCTCCAGACTGACCCCCTTGACCACCTTGCATGTATTACGAGAGCTTTCCTGAAATTCAAATCCTAAGCACAGCAATGCCTTCCCCAGACTTAAAAGCTTATATGCCTTACAGTAAATAGCAAACCATTCATAAGCTGGCCCTTGTCCATTTCTGCAGGCCCAGGTCATGACTTTCTATACTGAACATTTTACTCGAGACCAAGTGAACTATTTTTCATTTCCAGAATAGACCTTGCTCTTTTCTCAGTAGGTGATTGCACCTTCTTCCTGGAATACCTTCTCTCCTGTGACTTACCGATTCCTCATCACATTTCAAAGCACACTCAGTGTCATCTGGTACAGCTGGCCCATGCTAGGTACCACCCTTCTGGGGCCCTGTCATGGCCTGGGTACACAGCTAGTATAAGCTGCTATAACATTACATTTCATCAGTTTTTAGATTTCCTAGCATTCATGTAGGCATTCATCATGCTAGTGAGTGATTTATATAAAATTGAAATACAACATTTGGAAAATAAGTAAGCAATGGTTTGGTATCCATAGTAAACACAGGTTCTATAATAAAGATGAAAACACTAATAAATAGGTTAGGCTAACAGTCGATCAGCACAGGCAGTTTGGATAAAGAACAAAATGTTCATAACTATAATAACACTGAAACTCACTAATAATGAAAACAAAAATTAAAACAATTCCCTTCTTTTTACCTCAGCGTGTCCTAAATTGTTTGTGGCAATACATGCAAAGTGAAATCCTGCAGGGTGAGACTGTTAAGAGTAGCGAATAATAGAAGTTAAACCATAAACACTGACACATATGCTATGTGTGTGCACATACAGATACACGCAAAATGGAAAATATGGAAAGCCATGAACACTTGTAAAAATAGGTCGTCTCTGCTGGTTGAGGTTATGTGACAGGTCACTTTCCATTTCTTACTTTCTCATGGCTTAAAAACATTCAACCATGAGTGTGTTAATTCTGTTGACTTAAATGGCTTGAGAGACGCTTAGGACATTAGAAAAGCACACTTGTGGGTGTGTCTGGGTGGGTCATTGGGGTCTGTCCTTGGGGACTGTGGTCCCTGGCCACTTCCTCTCTGACTCCTTCCAATCCTCTCTGCTTCTCAGCTGCCGTGGGTGAGGAGCTTCCATCCACTATGACCTTCAGCTGTGATGTCTCTGTCTTGGAGCCAGTCACCCATGTACTGAAACTCTGAAAATCTTTTCTTCCTTAATTTGCATGTCAGGTATTTGGTCACAGTGATGAGAAGCAGACCAATATGATGAGCATATTTTACTTTGTAATTGAAATGCATATATTAAAATATTGAAAATATCTAGATAGGTAGAATGTTTATTACCAAAAAGTATACATACCTTCTGCACCAAAGATATTTCAGTCAATAATGCATCATGTGTGCAAGTGATCCCACAGACTATATTACCTACTGACACCACAGCACTCTTAGTTTGTACAAATACACTGTATGTCTGCGTAGCTTTTAGAACATATCCTTGTCATTAAGCAACACATATCTGTACATAACATCTTTCTTTAGAGCTATGAAGGAAACTCATATACTATAGAAAAGATGTAGTTTGGGCATTAAAAATATGTGCTTTTAAAATAATCACACAAGACACTCATTTAAAAATAGGATTTTCATAATATAAAAATCTTCAAGGATGAATATCAGTGGAAACTTCGGCACTAGCAAGTGAAGATTTTTAGAACTATATTCCATTAAATGATTCCCTGAGGTTGAGCTAAACATGCTCTATAGAAATTATCTGCATGAATTTGAACATGAAAAATAATGTTTCAGACATTCAAATTATTAGCAAAATTTGCCACTGTAACATATGGCAAACTTTGAAATACAATGTCACAAGTAAAAACTATCATTGGTGAGAAAGAGCAAAGTTTAAAGTTGCATGTAAATAGTTAAACATTGTGCAAATGTAGAACTTTGCATATGGTGGCCATTCAAAGAAATAAATCCATGTAAGAGGAGAGTCAGAAATCTACTTCCAGAGAAGTGCTTTACAGGAACAACAGTTTTCAAGCCTTTCAAAATAGTACCATGGAATAGTGCCTGCTATACAAGGTAAATTCCTCCAAGCTCAATATTTCAGTTGGTCTTGAAAAGAAAATCCTATCATTTTCCTCAATTTCTCATTTCATAAAAGTGCTAGAAATAAAGATCACTCTAGGAGTGTACATATTAAGATATTTATGCACACAAACATATAAATGTATTTACACATATAGACAATGTAGGCATATGCACACATATATGTACATGTGCATTTATATATTATGTATACATAGTACTACATAATGGTATGTTAATATAACATATAATGTATATTATGCAAATCTACCAAAATTCCTTTGTAATGGAGGCATAGCAAATATTTGTTCTACAAGAAAATTGTTCATTAATTACCAAGTTCTAGGTTATTTTTACAAAACTTCAGGAACTCCACCGACTTCTGTGCATGTTCACAGACCAGTCACCTAAGCCTATCATGCTTTTGTCTACAAATTAGGATAATGATTACCACTCTAATACTATCAGACAGATATGATTCCCAGCTGATCATGCTCATTATTTTTTATGTTAACTAGCTCCAGAATTTTATTTTTTGTTTTTATTTTTTAGTAAAATGAAAGCATGATAGCCAACTAAGAATAATCACCCAAAAGAAACTGAGAAACCTGGTGCATGCCCTTGCTTCTCAATTTGCAGAGCTCTGTGGCACTGGTATAAACTATCCCATGACTTTACGATGTGCAGCTTACTCACTCAATCTCCTTTTTTGGTCCTTTAAATATATTAAATGTAATTTGAGGGGGTATCGGTCTAATCAGGAAAACAAACCTCACTAGATATTTTAAGGACTATTTAATTAAAGGAAATTATTTCTTGCGCACAGGAAAGCTAAGAGGCACAGAAGGTAATGATGAAGAACAACTGCAGAAAGCCGTGATCTTTCTAGGTCTGAAGCGACGAGGAGGAGGAGCTGGGGTGGGCTCAGGGCTCTGAGGAGGCACCGCATGGATGGAGTCATGAGCTCTGAGGCATCTCCTTCCAGCGGATGCCGGAGTGACTCACAGGTGACCTACAGCTGTGGTCACACTTACAAAGGGCAGGGCTAGGAGATGCTCTGGTACCAGTACCTTGGTACAGCTGCGAGAACCTGCGAAGGCACTGTGAAGGTGACACCTCCGACCATGGCAGCGCTGCACCATGGATGGTGCCTTTTGAGGGCAATGGTTCAGCTGGTGTCAGGAGACTCAGGAGCAATGCTGCCAAAGGAAGAAAGCCTGAAAGCGTGCCTCCTTTTCTCTCTGACTTTCAGTTTGCTGCCGCTGCATCCCACTGGAAGAATCTATCTGGAGGCAGCTGCTCTGTGTCCCGGGCACCAGCAGGCCGATGGCGCCCTCTCTGAAGATGTCTAGATTCCAGCTCCACAGGGCCCACTGCCAACACTGGGCTTCAGTGAAGCCAAGCTGGCTTGGCTTCCCCAGCCCGGGAGAAATCATCACTTCCGTGCTGCAGTGCCTCTGGGTCAGTCTCTTTGCCCCTCTTGGTCTTCCCCTACCCTCTTAACCAATAGCTCACGCTGAATTAATTCTGTTACCATAAATGTTGTCTCTGTTTTCCTGACTGGATCTCAAGTGGTACAGATCTCGATGATTCTGACACACCTGGCTGGAGTTACTGGTTAGATGAAACAACCTTTATGGCTTGAAAAGATTAGAAACATTTGATTCACACGACTTTGTTCACTTGTGTCGGTCCTCTGAGCAAAGAAGGAGTGGATACTGAGCAGGTAAAAGCGACAGTTACTGATTATGCCCCTTGCTGTGGTTTTGCTGTGTGGCCCAAAAGTTCACCTGTTGGAAATTTAATTCCCAAGTTCATTCCTTACTGGGATTTGTAGGTGAGGCAATGGGGAGGTAAGTAGGGTCAGATGAGGTCCTCAGGATGGAGCCCATCATAACATTAGTGCCTTTATAAGAAAGAGATGGAAACTAGACTCCTCCCTTCTCCATGTTATGGGGCAGGATGAGGCCCTTACCAGACGCTTAATCATTTCCCGCATAAGATCTATGGCAATATTCCGGTATCCTGTTTCCTTGATTTCTCTTCGTCCTCCTTTACATTTCAAGGCCCAGGAGGTAAAGAGCTGTATTCGTATATTCACTAACAACCAAACAGAACTTGGCACAGTCCCAGGTTCAGAGGAGGTACCCTGCAACTATTTGTTGAACGAATTAACAAATGAATAAACAAACCAATATGGAAAACCCATTGTTTGAAAATTAGTCAAGAGAATTTCTCAGAGAAGGGAGGTGATGTCTTGGTTTAGGCTACTATAACAAAAGTAGCATAGGTTGGGTTACTTGAGCACAGAAATTCTTTCCTCAATTCTGGAGACAGAGTAACCCAAGATCAAGGTACTCACCAATTCTGTCTGCAGAGGGCTCTCTTCTGGTTCACAGATGGCTGTATTCTCTGTATCCTCACATGACAGAGAAAGTAGGCTTTAGTTTCTTTCTCTTATGAGGACACTAAACCCATCATGGTGGCTCCATATTCAAGATTTCATTTAAATATAATTAATTCCTAAGATCTTACCTCCTAATACCATCCCATTGAGGGTTAGGGTTTCAAACTATGAAATTTGGAGAGCCACAAAGATGCAATTGATAATTAAAGAATAACATGGCGGTGCAACAGCAAGGTAAATATTAAAGTTATTATACACTTGCTTCAATTACAGGTGTGTGATACCAATGCAAGGATAAATAATGGACCAGAACAGAAAGCTCCTTAGAAATGCTAGTCTAATGAAGTGGAAATCTTGAAGACTCTGATGTTAGTGAAGGAATTCCAGCTTTCAATTTATTATGCTTAAATATCACTAAACTATAGTGGAAAAACACCCTACAACAAACTTATTCTGCATGTAAAATCAATTTTATGTTGCTAACACCATGTGATAATTTATTTTCAATGCATTATATTTGAATACTAGCTCGTTTTCATGTTATAATAAAGGAAGTCACCCAACAGTTATCTATGGAACTTTTCATGTTGAAATCAAAATCCACTGTCCTTGGCTGTTGGGAGGCTTTCTTTCATTCAAAGAACTACAGAAAATAATTCAGAACTCCTAGATACCCATCAAAAAAAATCTTCCTTATATTTTGTCCTAATCATATGTGTTTTAAACTTTTTATCATGGTTGATATCAAGTATTTATAACAAACTTCAAAGTTTTTGCCACAAAATTGGACACTAAAAATTTGCTGACTTCTGATGGAAATATCTGACTTCAGCTTTGCATGTAGCCATTTCTTATGAACCTATATCGGATAATCTATGAGAGGTACTTCTGTGACAGAAATTTAATTAATATGATATATTTAGAACAATAAATCATTATACCAGGTTTAAAATATTAATCTCTCTCTTGCATTTAGCACTCCAGAAGTGAGTGAAGATTGTGATGTTTTTTTATCCTTGCCCTCAAATATGATAAATGTTATATTTTTGACTCTATATGGTAATTTTATATTCTCAGTGCTAGGTTTATGAATGATTTGGATTAAATTTTAGCAGAAGCAGACTTCCTACATAAGCCTGGCATCTTAGGCATTTTCTATACGGAGAGTCTAAGGATCAATAGCAAAGCAAGGCACTGATTAATAGCAGGGCAGGAAATATACTCTTTAGAGTTTATGGAGTAATAAAAAATCAAGGAGCTAGATCCCTAAAATCAGATATAGCTGGATTAAAATACTGGTCCTATCAATTTCTAGTTTCAGCTTGGGGAATTTTATAAACCATCTGAGCCTCTGTTTATTACTTGTAAACAGACTGTAGAGTCAAACCAATGCCATTTACTATGTGCGAGTGTGGTAAGGCTCAGATTAAACAGCATACATAAACAAATCACTCTGCATGGTGCCTAACATATGCTGACTCCTTATACAAATACTAGTTCCCTTCTCTTCCTCCTAAGGACAATATAGTATTATTAGATGAGTAATTTCATGTACCAAGGAACAATGAATAGTGAATGATTAAAAAGTCTTCTGGGGAAAGGAAAAGTTGGGAAAGCTGCAGAAGCATCCATATGCTGTGAAAGTCTGTGATAAAGTGCCTAAGAAATTCACTGGAAGAGCTAACTAGGGACCCGTCTGTCCCAGCAGCCTGCCTACCAAGGTAGCAAAGAACATTGCAGAGAAGTCTATAATGACACACTTTATTCTAAGATGTCTCACCCCTCCTAAAAAACAGTGAAACCGTTAATCGTAGTTCTATCTAAACCTTTCTTTGTGGTGTAACATTTCCATGTGTCCTATTACTATGGATAGTCCTATATATTCTATGGGGTTTACAATGAGTCCCCCTAATATTTCAAAATAATCTCGATAGCCTTTCTTGTTTTATAAACCTAGATGCTGGCACAGTTTGCAAACATGAGTGTGGACTGATGTTCCTTTTTGGGAGGGCTACCTGGGCATGTATTTGCAAAGCAAGTAGACACAAGTATAAGACCAGAAGCTTTAGCTATTGTTCTCTTCCACTTGGCTGTTTGAAGTGCTCTGTTAAGTCAGAAGAATCAACTCTACCTACCACTGTTTAGACCAAACCACCACCACCAATAGTTCTGCCACTGATTTAAGTATTCAATTAAAAGGAAAACCATTTTCTTAAAGCAAAATGAAAAGTCTTTAATGACCTGGACCCAAGTGGTTCTTTCACTTGAGGGAGTCCCCTGTAAAAATCATAAATTTGGCAGTAATACAGAAAGAAAGCATGTCTTTTGTTTTTTGTTTTGTTCTGTGCTAGAGACTGAACCCAGGTCCTTGGTCGTGCTGGACACAGGCCCTGGTACTGAGCTACACCTAAGCCTTCACGCATTCATATAAGATAGAGAGACTATGTGAATGCACAGCAAGGGGTTGAAGAATCTCCTCCCAGAGCCATGTCCACTTGGAACCTCAGTGTGTCACCTTCTTTGGAATAATGTCTTCAGACATAATTAACCGGGAAAGGATCGCAACATGAAATCATCCTGGATATAGGCTGGCCCTGATTCCAGTAATGGGTGTCCTCATGAGAGGAAAGGTCCCAAGGAGACTTGAACACAAAGAAGAAGCCATGGCAAAATGGAGATGGAGGGAAGTCTGATGCAGCCGCCAGGGAATGCCAAGGGCTGCCTGTACACCTCACTGTATGGCAAAGAATGAGGGCTCCAGTGCACCCGTAACTTATGTTTATATGAAGGAAGGGGCCAAGGAAAGCAGCAACTGAGAAGAACAAGTGGAAAGGTCATTTTAAAGTTACTTTCCTTCCGAGGTTAATGCAGAAGGGACTTCCACAACACGGGAGCTAAAACCTGCCTGTTTGAGGATTAGGCTATCATCTTTCCTCTAACTTCCTGGAAGGTCAGACAAACCACACAGCTTCAACTTGGTGACGTACAGCTTCAACTTGGTGACGTGCAGCTTCAGCGCCAGTGACTCCATTTTAGTCTGGTCTGTTGCACCTCCTACAGGAGCTCAGTCCAAACCAGTGGTCTCCTGTAAATTTTTTTTTCCTGTAAATTGTATGTAACAATATTTGCCACCATTTATGTACCATGGCTTTATAGCCTTGTATTGTCAAAAAGCTTATGATCTATGCTTTCTCTGTATTTTAGATTTCTGACAATTGATTTAAACTATTTTTTCAAAATAAGGTTAAATGCGCCAAATAAGCCCATATTCCTATTGTTGTTATCTTTTTGACCACTTAGGGTTCAACAGCTAAGATAAATTACAGAGCTTTTTAGACAAACTTATGCACTTTGGGTTTTTTGTGGCAGATGCCACCAAATGCTGACTCACAAGATACATATTTCAGTACGCTGCTGTCATTACTTTCCAGAAAATAAACAAGAAGACTATTTAAGAATGCTATTTAAATAATAAACCAAATGTCTAATTTTATTTCAAATTTTTATAAAAATATTAGAAATAAGATGCATAGCTAATTTCAGTAGAATCTATGTGAGATGATAATACATAAAAGATTTTCTACTTCCTTTAATTACTTAATTCTGACTCAGATCTGGACTCTGCCTATTTGAAGCTTTCCTTTGTTATATGGTTCTCCGCTCTGCCCGCTCCAGCTAATAGTGGTACACGAGACAAGCCATTACACATCTTGGGGCACTTGCTTCCTCATCAAAACACAAGGACGCTCATGCAGTCTCCCTCACGGATCCAGGCCATGGGTCAGAAAGGACAGTGTTAGCATATGGAGGTGTTTAATGACTATCTGAAGAAAATATTCTCATTCCATTAACATTTTTCAATTGTTTGAATTTCTTAACATGAAAGATTTCATCACATCATATAATGTACTTTATATGCTTAACATCTGGCACTAGAAACATTTAAAAATAATTTGAAAATATTTCCCCAAAAGAAATAACCACACAATCCAAAAACAATTAGTTAAAATTCCGGTTCGTGTGTATTTTCAACTTGAGGGTGAAATTCTACATCCGGCTGTCTACCGTCTAAGGCTAGAGTCAGATGCATATAGTAGCCCCGAATATGCAAAACAGAATCAACACCTCAGTGGACGGCACTGATCTTGCATGCTAAATATCTGTTGATCCCTTCTAGGTTACAGTTATTTTCATTTTAAGATTACTTTAAGTCTGCTAAATAGAAACTGCATAGCAAACTGTCACATTTATAAATAAACAAAAATCTAGAGCTTCATTTAGAAACAATGATGAAATCTCTAAATTTTGAATTAGAAAAAAAGTTATGACACTTCATAATTTTGATTTCCAGATAATACTATTTTTAAAACTCCCAATACTATCCAAAACCGTAAGATCAATATTTCACATACTGAAAAGTAAATTTATCAATGCTAGCTTTAGGTAGAAAATGTCTGAAAATTCTTGTAACATTATTTTTAACTTTTCACTACAAGTTAAAAGGGGACACGTCAGGGTCCACTAAAAATACGAGCTTTACAAAAAGTAATAGAATAGTAAGTATCCTTTAAAGAGGGACTAATTTTAGTGTCCACTAAACATGTGAGGTTTAAGAAATTAGCTATGAATTCAGACCTTAGGCAGAATGCAGAGAAAGACGAAGCAATGACTAGAGCCTCAAAAGAGCAACACCTTCTTGAGGTGCTAGTTCAAGTTTGTTTCCATGAATGGAGTTAAAAATGCCCTCCTAGTAGTAAAAAGTTAAGTTGGACCTGGACAGTTGTGATGGTTTTGTCTGCTATTCAGCATAAATCAAGTGAAGCACAGAGATTCGGAAGAAGGTGGACAATGGAGAAGGAAGAGGGTAATGGCAGGCAAGACTTTCAAGTGACTCCAAGACAGACTGTATCCCCAAAGAGAGTCCTATTGTTAGGAAGTACTAATAAGCAATTACACTGCAGGTTCTCAGTCAGACGGCTAAGGGAGGGTATGAGCACAAACTGGAGGGTTCTAGAAATGTTATTCGAATTCTTACTGTTTTATGAGAGTTTATAAATTACAGAAAAAATGATAGAACAAATTACAAAAGCTTTGGAGTCCCTCTCCCATTGCTAAGATATGATGTCCAATACCTGAAACTTAAGGATGAGGGGTTTATTTTGGCTCACGATTTTAGTGCATGTTCAGCAGGTTCTAAGAATGACAGTGGGGCAGGGCAGAGGAAAAGGTGTTCAACGCATGGCAGCCATAATGGAGGGAGAGAATGGAAGGGAGGGGCGGGGAGGGGAGGAGACACGGACAAGAACACAACATTCCAGGTCTTGCCCACAGTGACCTGCCTCCAACCAACCTCAGCACTACAGCACATTCAGCTACTGAACTCATCAACAGATGAATGGATGACTCCATCAGAGAGTATGGCACCCAGGATCCAACTGACTTCCAAACACATGAGAATTTTGTGGGACATTTTTAGATTTAAACTTCAACAGAGTGGTAGAAAAAAAATACTGAAAACAGAAAATTATAGATGTCTGAGGTCAAAAAGGTTAAAAAATATTATTTTCATATGTTGTTTATCCCCAGTGGATGTTGTCCACTTTAAATCATAGCTTTAACTACTGAAATATTTAACATTAAACAAATATGTCTGCTGCTTTCAGGCATTTCTCTAGCCATTATACCTATGCGGGAACTTAATTACAATTATAACTAGATATTCCTAACTTACCTAAATATGGAGTGAATTACACACACACACACACACACACACACACACACACACAAACGGTGGGGGGAAGGACTCCATATCTATCCAGAAAAGAAGGGATTATATTATTATCTATTGCATTATCTTTTTTTTTCTGAAAGTATTTTCAAGCACTTCTAATCACATCGAGTGCTACCCCAACTGACCAGACTATGGACATACGGACTCTTCCAAACCCATAAAGCTGAGGTAATAAAAAGCAATAGCTTCCTTTATTCTCAGTCCCAGCTGAGTTAAGTTCTGAGGAAGGGCAAGATGCCCTCCCTCCAAGGGAGGAGGCACAGAGAATGGACCTTTTCAAAGGAGTCCTGTGTCCAGATAAAGACTTCCTGGCCTGTCTTCTTTGTAAATGTTCCCAATTTCTGCTAAGTGCTGAGCTGCCTGTTTCTGGGCGGCTTTTATGACCTGTGAGCAGTATTGGTAAAATTAACTATCACTCATTTAAAACAGAATAAATGTGGACAGATAATTTACGTCCTACAGACCACCACTGAAAGGACTACTAAAAACAACTTCTGTATCTAGCTGCACTACTCTCTGTTCTTGAAAGGAAGAGCCACATAAAATATAAAAATACATCCTCCAAAGTGGCTCAATAAATTGATAATAAATGCGGCAAAATATAAGTGATGTGAGGAACCTGGAGATTAAGCAGAATATGAACTGAGTGTTGGCCTTCAGGGCATTTGCCTAGTGGTCTTGACCTTGAGTTTTAATTTTAACGACCTTCCTTCCACAGTGTTATAGTTTCCATTTTCTGAGAATCTGTTAGATTTCTCCAGCAGTCCTCCTTCCTCTGTAATTGCCCCGGTTTATATCTGGGTGCCCCCATGTCGCTTTATGTCCTCAGAGGCTGGGGCTTGTCAGCGACGGGATTGCAGGGCGCCATAGGGGCTTGGTACTAGGGGTGGGGCCTCGTTGGAAGAGAGGGTCACTGTGGGCGTGGCCTAGCAGGGTGAATCTCCCTTCCCAGCTCCTCCCCTCTCTCTCTGCATTGTGGCGTCAATGACGGCAGCAGCTTTCCTTCGCCAGACCCTCCCGCCATGGCTCCCTCACGAAGGCCCCTCGGCCATGGGCTAAAAACATGCGCAGAAATTAACTTCTCCTTTAAGCTCAGGTGCCAGGTATTGTGTCTCATGAATGAGAGAGTGATTAAGACATTAACTGAAAAGTCAAGTTGGATGTTTGAACCCAACATCCTTGTACTGAGCTCTCTATTAAAAATTACGAGGGCCAAAAAACCCGTATCTCTGCTATATATGTATATAAGATAGAGTGATGCATATTTTCTATGATAAATCATAAAACTTAAGCAGAATGAATAGCTCTCTTTGCATATATACTTGTCAACTTAAAATTTATAAAACTGTATTTCAGCACTTTAAATTACAGTGTTTATCTGGCTTTCATTTTTCCTAACATTCGCAAATCATCTTCAACCACCAGTGCAGGAACCAATTTTAACTTAAAAATAGACACTGATTAATTTACAGAGCGCTATTTTAGAGCCATGTTTTATGTCTTAATGACTGGCTACACATCCCAATTACAATGTGCACTACTATTTGTCTATGCGTTTCTTGTCACATTTTATGTAAACAGAGGAAAGTGCTAGGAAGAATACATTTTAAATTGAAGAGTAGTAAAAGCATTTAAAGACAAAGGTCCTTTTTTAATTAAAATCTATCATAAAAACTTTACTATGCATAACCATACCCTTCTACTAATTAACACTACTGACTTTCAGAGTCAAACCTTCTGGGAAAGATGGAATACTCTTTACCAACATGGAAATTCATAGTTAGAAAATAATCTACAGCTCATTACTAGAATTGTAAGCAATGGAGAAGTTACAAAAATGATAGCATAAATCATACTTCTCATTAGATATACAGTCTATCAGTATAGCTTTGTCAAAAAGAGATAAACTAAGAACCCTACTATATCAATATCAATCTCCTATCAATGATTGATACTTACTATCTTTCTCACATTCAGTTTGTGGGAACATAGAAATGTATTTACCAAGTAGATGACATGATGCTGTTCATTTTGCGCAGAAATCTGGGTGGGTAGGCGGCAGAGGCTGAGAGGAGTAGAATACATTCAACAGTCTGTCTCCTACTGATAACTAAAAGCATTCTTAGGAAAACTACCTGTTTTGGAAGATGACAATAAACTCTTTTTAATTGAAAAGAGTAACTTTTTAAAGTAACAGATAATTTGTATTTCAAGTAGGCTTAAATCATAACAACAGACTACTTTCTGTCTTGTTTAGTTGAATCAACAGAGCTTATATTTATGTCAATTTTGTCTTTAATTTAAAAATAGACATAAAATCGGAGAGGCTAAGGCAGGAAGATCTACAGTTTCAACTCAGCCTGGGAAACTTAGTGATCTAGCAAGACCTTGTTTCAAAATAAAAAAGTAAAAAAGGGCTGGGACATAGTTCATTGTGAAAACCCTGGGTTCAATCCTCAATTCCCCCCCCAACACTCTCTCTCTCTCTCTCTCTCTCTCACACACACACACACACACACACACACACACACACACACTCACGCTCTCAAAGTCATAATAATACAATGTAAATTCAAGTGTCAGATTTATCCTCTTAGTCACTAGGATTCTAAGAGTGTTTGTTTCTTAATTTTCAGGTGCTGTGTTTATCTCAGCTAAGTTCAAACAGGCCATGTACAGAAAGTATTCTGGGAATATTATTACATAAGACACAGCAGTGGAGGGAGAGACAACAGGTATAGGATGGAGTTCAGGTCCGATTCTACCACAACCAACAGTGCACTGTTAGGAAGGAACAAACCCCCTCAGCCTCATGTCGTCCTCCACAGCGTGGGGCCCTGATCTGTGAAGCCCTTCCCATCTTCCTGAGCCTGTGGTCTTGCAGTGAAAACATGCATAAGAAAACTCTTAAAACATGCTTTTGTTTAATATGCAAGTAACATGTAAGGCTTAGGTGCTCATGATTAATTTTAGAGTCTGTCTTGAAAATAAAAGAAAGAGTCATCATTAATTTGATGGAAGCATGTGTATATCCCTTATAAAACGTGGTGTGGTATTAATTTATTAACCATACAGCAGAACGGTAAATGTTAAATGCAGGAGAGTGGCAATCACGGGCAATTACGAGAATCATTACAAGGTATGAAATTTGAGCACTAGGAAAGAATCTGCCCTTGAAATAAAGAAAAACACAGTCTGTGTTACATTACCAATAGTTCATGTTAGAATCCACACAACCCATACAAACAAAAGACTACAACCAAATACAAGGCACAGCTGCCCTTGCTAACAGTTTGTTACTCTTTCAATTACTTGTTCTTTTTGCAGTGCTGAAGCTCGATTCCGTGAACACCACAGCCCAACATAGACCAAGAACACTGGGGCCACACACTCACCATTGCAATCACCAAGCAAGCAGGGATTTGTGTCTGTGCTATGCACAGATGTATTCCCAGTGCCTAAAACGGTGCCTGACACACAGCAAGCACTGGATAAATGCTTGCAGAGTGACGGCCTTCCTTCCGTTCAATTTTCTGCCGAGAATAGACGAGCTACATTCTTCTAGAATTTTTATTGACTTGTCTTTATATCATTAACTTGCTTCTATAAAAAGTAGTAAACCTCCATACTTTAACCACAGGTAGCCCTAATGAAAGAAGTCATTTTAAGTGACAGTGAACATCCAGCCCGAGTGCTTCAAATCTGCTTGTCACCTTCGTCTGAATTAATTAGAAGTAACATTTCTCCTTAGTTTTAAAATTTAAATGAATAAAGAGTAAAGAATTGCTCTTTTGCTATAAGAGTACTTCAAAAAATGGAGGAAAAAAATCTAGATGTAATTTACAAAGTGGGATTAAAAATACACGAAAAAAGAGCTATTAATAAACATGTCTCTGCGTTTCTTCTTTTCAAAACTCAAAACAGTGTGGTCTGCTTCATGCCCACATCAAAGCAAGCCAGCAGACTCAGGAAAGGAGAATGGAGGCTCGATTCAGTATCTCTCTCCCAGTGCCTAAACACATCTTATAAAAATGTTCTTTGAATCAACAACAAATTCAGAAAACCAGAAACAGAACAGGAAGATGAACCCACAAGAGAAAAGAACCATGACATCACCACACCCCCTTCTAGTTTTCTCCAAAACATTTTTCTTACCAGATGAACACAGTGAGGCAAAGAGTTCTATTTTTAATGCATAGGTCTGGCGGTGGAACAAATAGATCAGTGGGCAAACTTTGGTCGTCAGGAAAACAGGAGTCTATAATGCAAGTTAGGCAGGCTTTTAAAACAGCATGTCTGGGACAGAAATTGTCAAAATGAAAGGATGAATGAAATTGTGAGAAAATGAGAAATTTTAAAGTAACTCAGGAGGGTGTGGTAATGTGTAAATGGGCTCAAGGTTCAATTTCTTATACTATATAACTTTTTCTTCTACCCACCAATGTCAGAACTTAGGTTAAAAAAGGAGAATAATAATTGAAAGGTACTGAGAGGAGCTTGCAAAATTCTCATTGTCAAAGTTGGGGCTTTATTCTGGAAGGGAAAAGAATAAATACAGAAAACAAAGAAAAAAAAGTAATCCAAGGTATTGCAAGGCTGAGGCAGGAGGATCACAAGTTAAAGGACAGCCTGGGTAACTTAGATCCTTTCTCAAGGTAAATATGTATTAAAGGACTGGGGGAGCTGCTCAGTGTTTCCTCTGTTCAACCGCTAGTGTGGTGGGGGGAGAGTATGTGTCTGCTCAGGTGAGCTACAGAGAGCTTCTGAGAGTTTTGTGAAGCAGGAGGAAGCCATAAGGTCACCTAGCAGGCAGGGAGTTACTAGCTTTTGCCACAAGTTATCAATGAAACCCCTACGGAATTTGTTAGCAGGCTGTAGTAAGGACTTCAGTCACCTTCCAAATGTTTCTTTATTCATAAAGGCAGTTTCTTAGGACTATGTTTGTACTGGAAACTTTGGTAGAGATTGGCCTTATCGTGAGCTAGGAAACCCCAGCTTTATATATTACAAAACAAAACAAAAAGAGACCCAGAAGGGGATAATCATGTTCCATAATGTTTTTGTTCTGTTCTTTGAGAACAACTTGATACAGAAAATGTGATACAGTCATTATAGTAAACAAAAAGGGATTTCTTTAAAAAGTTACAAATGGCAATCCCACTTCTGGTTATATATCCAAAGGAAATGAAGTCAGCATGTTAAAGACATGGCTCACTTCTCTGTTCATTGTACATTATACACAGTAGTTAAGATACGGAATCACCCAAAGTGTGTATCAGTGGATGTGTGGATTCAGAAAATGGCATATACACGTGGTAGAGTGTTATTCAGCCATTCAAAGAGACATTCTATCATCTGCATCAGCGCAGATGAACCTGGAGGACACTGTGATAAGTAGAATAAGCCAGGCATGGAGATACAAATTCTGCATGATCTCATTTCCACTTGGAATTAAGAATGTCAGTTGTATAGATTCTGACAGTAGAAAGGTGCTTTCCAGAAACCAGGGTTGGGGGAAATAAAAGAACATGGTCAAGGGCTATAAAGTTTCAGCTACACAGGATAAAATAAGGTTTCAAGATCTATTCTACAATACAGTGACCATAATTAATGATGATCTATACCTAAAAATTGTTAAGAAAGTAAATTATGCTTGCTGCAAAAACATTAAGCATATGAGAGGATGGATGTCAGTCACTTGATTCGATCACTTCACAATGTACAGATGGATCAGAGCACCACCTGGTACAGCACAAATGTGTGCAAAGTATTGTCAGTTTCAACACGTGACTTCTGCAGTTCAACAGTTTAGCTCAGAGGCTGCCTGTTCCCTGAACCATTTTTTTCAATAGCAGGTCATGACATTGTTTTGTTCTCCTCTAAAGGTTAGAGTAAAGCACTCCTGGGCCTCATGAATCTCTCATGAGTTGTGATTAAGGGCAAACAAATTCCAAGCACTGTTTGCCTGATAAATCTCTTTCACCTAAGTGCACAGGCATCAAAATTGCCAGCAATAGTAACCCAAGGCCACTTCCATTACAAATTTGGCCTTTGCTTTACTGTGATTCTTCCCTAGATAATGACTCACATGAAATGTTCTCCGTGATTAATCGTGACATTTGTCTTGTAGATGCTGCCAGGAAGCAACGGGGCTGACCGTGGCCAGCCCGGTGACAGAGATCTCTTTGCAAAACAGAAGACAGCGCAGCTTATTCCTCAAGCTCTTCCAGGAGAAACTGAATGATGAGTGCATTGGTGTCTTCATAAAACAATCTGCTAGATGCTTTTAGATCCTCTACCCTAATTACTGGCTGACCTATATATATTTGGCAATGCTTGTGCCTTGCAGGGCCTGATGACTGGACAGGCAGTTAAGGTCCTTGGTTGAGATGAATTTTTTAAAAAGCCAAGATAAGTAGACTAACTTCCTAGGAAAGTATTTTCTTCTGATCTTTGAAATGCTAAAGGGACTACATCAGTGGATTATTTTGAGCAAGGGAAAGTTTGCCATATAAAAGCTGCCACTGTAAACAACTATCCTCCCAACCAGTCATCTGAAGCAGAGCAGATGCACATTCCAGACAAAAGCAGTGACCGTGGACAGCGGGTTGCATGACAGGGCAAACCAACCCAGTAAAGTACATTTTCTGTGGAAATTATTGTATTTCTAGTGCACGAGGCTGTTGCAAAGGTATGGTGAAGATCCAGTAGGACAATGTGTAGAAAATCTACTGTTGTCCCTGGCACGGCCACCGTCATTACAACAGAAACACATTCTGCCGGTTTCTCAGATTGAATGAAGAAATGTCAAGAAAAGGAATGTTTTGGTCTTTTCCTGTGTATCTTCAGTTTTGGATCACAGCATCCCCAAAGTATTATCACATAAGATTGTATGTGATATTTGAGAAAATTTTATGTTTTTTTTGTAATAAGAAAATATCTTGTTAGCAACAAACCAACAGGAAAGGGAAAGCAACCTATTAACCACTTGCTGTCTCTAGAAGGCTTCTTTGCCCGCTGGACTTCTTTGGCAGGTGTGTAATTCCCATGTTAGGGAAATGAAAGGAGCTTTAGGTATCATTTTAAAAACAAGGAGATTAATACAGAGACGTCTAAGAGGTTGCCAGACCTAGCACAAAGAAAGGCATCTGCATGGGATCTCTGCCCTCATACCACTAATTCAGAGATTGATATGATGTTAACTCACCCATCAATGCTATATACTCATGAAAAGGAAGGGAAATAAAAATCAGGAAAATAAATTCCACTGCAGTGGCTCCTCACACAGTATAGCTTCCAGTCCTCACAACAGCCTTGCAGCATAAGTGTTATTAGCACCACTTTCCATGCGAGGAAACTCAGGCCAATAAAAACCTCAAGATCAGTCGCTAACCAAGCTGGAACTCAGAGGCAGGCATCACCCAACGACAAAGCCCTGGCCCTTTCCATGTACCCAGCGCTCGCTGGACAGTTGAATCCTGCACCATGCCTACGAGTGAAAAGGAACCACTTGCTTGTCAGCTAAGCAGAAGCTGAACAGCCAGAGTATGAAAACCACCCCATCCTGTACCTGTGGTGGAGTCAATGGCAAACATGGACGACAGCTGTCCTGGGATGAGCTCATATGCCACTGTGCCATGCACCCCGGAGTCCCTGTCCGTGGCCAGCACACTGATGATCTCCGTGCCTGGCTGGGTCTGGCCACTGATGCTGGTCACGTAGGTTGACGGGTTAAACACTGGGTGATTATCATTCACATCCTCCAGGTCCACGCGGACGAAAGCCTGGGCGCTGAGCCCCCCCTGTGGGATGAAGGAACAGTGATTACAGATGGGCCTCTACTGAAGCAGGGACAGAGAATCACCCAGAAAGATCCCAGAACTGGCTTCTGAATGACACAATACATACGCGTATGCATACAGACATACCTACAGATTCACACGGGTATAGATTCATTTCACTTTTTCCTTGATATGTACACTCCTATGTTTCAGTGCCGATTCTCAAACATGAACAAGATAACCCCTAAAAGACATTATGGGGCAAAAATTTCAGACCAGAGAGGATGTGGTTCAATGTGGACTACCCCTGTGAAAACCTAACTAAGCAGACTTTGGTGTCGACAGACCTACGTGAGGGTGCTGAGCTAAGGTTATCCAGGACAAAAGATTAAGTAGCAGAAAAGAGAGAAGGTAGAAAGTCCTGAGGTAAGAATGCAGTGCACCTCCGTGGCTTGCAGGGGCAGCAGAGGAAGGTGGCAGAGCCTGTGTCAGAGAGGCCAGGTAGGTTTCGGAGGCCCCTGAAGGCTCCGAGAGGCCATGGCTCTTCCCCTGGAGAGCTCTGAGCACCAGAAGGGCTGGATTGGACTCTGATTGCTGTTACTCTGACTGCAGGACAGACTGGGGGGCATTGAGGGTGGAAGGGTGGGTCCTGGGAGGAGGAATCACCAAGTCAAGGGCAGGTGGCAGCCTGAACAGAAAGAGTAGCACGAAGGGACTTGTCTTGTATCATCAGGATGGTGAGCAAATGTAGCCTACACCATTGGAGCAGGAAGAGAATGTATCCTTCTTCCTTGAGGTGGTAAAAGAACTATCCCACATCCTTGGGGCAAGAATTGCTTTGGAATTCTGGACCTTTCAGGCCTTATCAATGTAGGACAGTGTACAGAGAAGTGAGAAGCAGACCTCAGACTAGTTTGTGCTTCCCTCACCTAAAAACAAAGAGAAGAGGGGATCAATAAAATAGAAGAAAATCATTCCTGCAAGTTTTCCATTTCTAAAGTAAAACATGTGTTCCTGCTTTCAGGCACCAATTTCCACTTCTATCTGGTTCATTTGGACACCTCCAGCTTTGACAGATGTCCTTGGGAAGTCATGGCAGCCTGGGTTTCCTCCCGGGTCCCCCCACCTTCTCCCTTTTTCTTTTTCTTCCCCCTTCCTACTGTGTCATGGAGGCACTGAGTGAAACGGACAGAGAAGGCAGGGAAGATGGTTTGGCAGGAAACAGGGAGGGCTGCTCCTGTACAAACACAGAGAAGCACATGTGGGGGGCTGGGGGGCAAGAAGGACCTTGTTTGGGTGGCATTCATGACAGTCGTGGTTCTCACACTCTAAGCTTTCATGCACAGAGTACATCTTCAGAGACTAAAAATGACTGAAGAAATTCACCACTAGGAAGTAGTGAATTACTACTAGTGAACTACTAGGAAATTCACTACTAGGAATTCACTACTAGGAATTCACTATTACTACTGCAATTTCCCACATTCTGAGTTGAATGAAGGGCTGGTTACCAATAGAACAGGAGAAATGAGGGCTAGTGCTGATCGTGATAAAAATGATGGCTGTTCCTACACCTGGCCTGTGCTCGGACAGTGCAGGTGGGCCTGCGACCTCAGCGGAGGAAGAGGCCCGTAGAGGCCCAGGTTGGGGAGCACACGGGTCCAGGTTGAGAGCGCTCTGGCTGTATGCACATAGATAATAGTGTACTGTGACGCGTCTGCCACAGAGTTGCTCTTGCCCCGACCCCCACCTTCTCAGCTTCGCCTTTTCTCTTGCCTTTCCCTTCTCCTCTTTATTACATTTCTCCTCGAGTTTGAGAAATCACCTGGTAAGGGACATCACGGTAGGGTGGAAGAGACAAGCAAAAATAGACATCACCCGGCTTAATATGCTTAAGGGTAAGGCCTGGATTTCGTGAAGATGCCAAATCAGGCAACACTCCACAAACAAGCGAGGTTAGGTGGACAGAGTGAACACACTCCTTGTCACAGAACAATGCCTCCTGCCAGAAAAGTATTCTAGAGCTCAGTCTCACCTTTAATACCTTCATTCTTTAGCTGCTGAATTTATCAAAGAGGGGGGACTTTCCTCTTGTAAAAACTGTTTATGGAATTTGAAATCTATTATATATATATATACATATATATATATATTTTTTTTCTGCTTCCGTTGTTATATTCACCCTTTGCAAGATTTGTATGGTTCTCTTCCTAGCACTGATAAGAGATCAGAGTACAGAGAGGCAAGTGGGTGACTTGCTCATGGAAAATGGGCTTGTAACGGCCCACCTGCGCATCTTCAAGTAGCACAAAGACTCTCCTGTCCTCAGAGCCCTTGGTGACACTTGAAAATTTTAGAGTCTTCTTGTGATAAAAATGCTTGCACATAAGACTCCTTCAATGACTGTTCTAGAGAGAGTGCCTGCCGAGCACTCAGTCTCAGAGAACAAGACAGACCCTGCACTTTTCAGGGGCTCACAGTCCATGAGCCGGGTGCTGCAGTCTCAGCCGGGGGCACAATGGAATGACCCACAGCCGAAAGCTCAATGCCTTTGGTTCTGCCTGTATCCAGGACTGTGCCCTTGCGGAAGTCTGACAGGCCTGAGTCTCAGCTACCTCTTCTCACGGGTCTGCCATCAAACAAATGGTAGAACACAGGTGAACGCATTTATAGTGATTAACAATCCTTAAATAGAAAATAGTGCATACTCTGTATCTGAATACTTGAGTCCAGATTGATTTGTTTTGGAACCACCAAGTTTTTCATGTTTTAAAATGTCACACAGTGTATATATACCAAGTAGCGTCTAGGGTGCCGCCCTATGATCAAGCGCGTCAGAGCTTGAAGCAAAATGTCTGCACAGATGCAGAAACAGGACTGACCTCATGTAAGCTCAGACCTATTTGCTCACCCAGCTAAGCTTTAACAACGTTTCATTTTGAGAGTCGGGGTTTTGGTGAAACAGAAATAGGACTGTGGCACCCCTTCAGATCCAGACAAGTGCTGCGCGTGAGCAGTGAGCCCCAGACAAAGTGAAACCCACAACCAAACGCCCCTTAGGTCCTCACGGTGAAGAGGGAGAAACTTGATTCTGCTTGCTAGCGGATTCTATCAGCTAAAAAAAGAAGTGTGTGTGTGTGTGTGTGTGTGTGTGTGTGTGTGTGTGTGTGTTGTGCAGATTTACTGTGCCAGTGGGTTATTTACATTTGAAAATCACAAAATGAAAGAGATTTAAAATGACAAAATGCAAAATCCTAATGCCTTCTCCCTAAATCTTCATGTGAGACAGCACAGCTATCATTAATGAAGCGATGTGATCAAATCCAGATCTTAGAGATACCTGGGTAACAAGCAAGAGATATATCTGAACACTAATCAATTTAAGAGGCTTTTCCATGAAAATGTGGGGGGAAATGCCATGTTCACTGAGTTCACTGGGTCCTTTGCTCTGAAACTTCGCCCAGAGCCTTCTCTGTGCTCATTTCGCGAAGGGTGGGTGCTGAGTTTTCTCACTGGTTTGGAAAAACCTGCTTTTGGTGGATGAAAACCAGCCGCCCCAGGTAAGAGGCGCTGTGAGAACAGTAAAGAGGAACACAGAGCCAAAACTGCACAAAATGACATTTACTGGGGACTTTTGGACAGAAATATTTCAAATGGCAGAAAGACAGGTGGGTCGCTACACTCCACAGTAAAAGAAAGGGCTTACATGCTAAGCTAGACAGAGACCTGCAGCCAGAAGAACATGCGTGAGCTTTCTCAAGAACTGTTAACTTGTCCAGGGCCAGCTCAGAAATATGTAGTCCCGGTGTTATGGTGGACACAAAATGCTTGACTGAGTATCTTAACAACTTCAGTTTATAGGGCTTAGAATTGTGTTACCACCAAGATGGCTCTAGACCTGTCAAGCTGGACCCCTGCACCCACAGTTTTGGTACCACGGAACCTTCTTGGGAAGGAGTATGCTGGAGAAACCAGGATTCCACAGAACACAGTATCAGGAGACCTGAGCTCAACTCGTTTTCTCCCTCCTAACAGTGCCCACTTCCTAAGGCTGTGCTGCAGCCTCTACCTGTCTTCTGGAAACTTCTGAGGACACAGCTTCATGAGAGACTGTGAGCCAGAATCGCCCAGTGGAGCCACTTCCAGATTCTCTGCCCGTAGAAGCCATGTAGAAGGAGAAATATTTTACTGGGGCTGGGGATTTAGCTCAGTGGCACAGCGCCTCCCTGCCAAGCGTGAGGTCATGAGTTTGATTCCCGGTACCAGAAAAAAAAAAAAAAAAAGAAATTTTTTCTTTAAGCTGCTAAATTCAGGAATAGTGTGTTATGTAGCAAGAAATAATTAGTATATCCCATAAAGGTATGCATGATGAGTATTTCTTAATTTTGTCTTACTCTTTCTTTTCCCAATAGCAAATCATGGGTGACTTTAATTTTTTTAAGTTATACAAAGAAGCTCTTAAACAATCTACCTGAATTCTAATCCCTCCTGCATAGAAGCATACAACATCAGAGCCTTGAAGATCTCCCGGGTCAACTGGAAGAAAAGGGGACTTTTCTGCTGTACTTTCCACTCTGGTGATTATTTACTGCCTATTGTCTTTCTTCTCGCTTCCTTGGACTCTGGAATAGTAGAATGTTAGTATCTATCCTTCACATCTCTTAGCTCTTGTGAGCTGTGGTTTGCATTCTAGTGAGCTTGCTATAAAAGTGCATTCCAGTCCAGATTTTATGGACTAGGTGACAAGAAATGGGGGGCCAGTTTGTTAAAGAAGAACTAGTAAGCTGGGTGTCACCAAAGCCAAGGTAATTGCATTCAAGGAAGATTTTTAAATTTCACGAATTGCTGGCACCATTGTAATCAGGAGAATGACTTTGTTGGAGACATAGGGAAGGCAGATGCACCAAAAGAAACTCAAACAGTAGACAAATATTTGAGTAGATTTGCTATGGAAGACAGAAAAGCAACAATATGCTTTCCTAAGAGTTGTATGCAATTTAGGGAGTTCTTTTTTGTAAGATGTGGATGATTATTATGATTTGTATGGCTATGGAAGTCATTCAAGAGAATTTGAGATATCAATGGTGCAGGAAAAAGAGAATATCCCTGGGAAGGGTACACCAGAGATATCCCGGGGAAGGGTGGAGTGCTTGGACCCTGAATGGTACGGGACCTGCTTCTGAGGCAAGCATCTCCGTATGATAATAGGAAAGCAGGCAAAGAATGCGAGCTGATGAAAAGTCTTGTGAGCAGACTCGGAGGTTGGAAAGGAAGCGCTTCCTGTCACAAGCAGCTGTGCTCCTCCTCTGCAGATGCAGTCAGCTGCTGAGGTGCACGCCTCAGGTCTAGGCAGAGCTGGGATTCTGCCAGGAGACTTCTGGGGAGGGAAGTTTGCAACTGAATGACTTCAATGATAGGGAATAAATCAGTGATCTTAACATGGGAGAAGAATTATCCAATGGAGTGAAAGTGCTCCAGTGAGTGAGACAGAAAGATAGAAATGCTTATCAGAGTAGAGAGTGCTTGAAACCAAGATTTCAGAGAGTGCAATCACCACTGATGAGCCTTGTAAATGAGAAAGGCACAGGGTATTGGATGTAGATTCTGAGGTCTCCAGGAGCAGCGAGGAAGTAGTTGCTGTTGTTGTCTGCGTGCTGAACCGCCTCCAAAGGTTCCTGTGTGGAAAGCTTGGTCCCCGGGGTGGTGCTATAGGGAGGTGGTGTGGGTTATGCGGTGATAGAACCTTGTGGAAGGTTTTGAGGTTGCTGGAGACGGCCCTTGAGGGGGACTGTGGGGCCCTGGTTGCTTCTTTTGTGTTTCTGGTTCGGCAAGTGAGCAGTTTGCTTGCACCATGATGTGCTGCCTTCCCAAGGGTCCAAAACAATCGGGGCTTTTATTCATGGACTGAAACCTTCAGGATTATGAGCCAAAAGGACTTTTCCCTTTATAAGTTAATTATCTCAAGTATGTTGTTACAATGACAAGGCTGACTAATACAGTGCTGATGGGGAAGATTGTAAGGTGTAAAAGTTTTAATCATAAGGGGGTTTAAAGAAGGAAAACAAGAGGAGTGTCTGTGCTATAGGTTGACAACATAAACCTCAAAATCAAATTGGCCTTTGATGGAGGAAGGGCCAGACGTGACTTGGATGATGGTTTGGGGGAAAGAAGGGTGCCTGCCTTCCAAGAGCATACTTAGAAGAATCCCAGGCTTCCCTGAAAGAGACTGGAGGGAACTGCTATCTTTAGGGGACAGACTATTTTTAATCAGGACAAGGAGATAAAGGGCCAACCAGGGACTAGGTTGAGTTTATAAAGGACACTGATAGCTGATGTGAGTTTTAGAAGGCATGGTAGCAGAATTTAGAGGGCAGAAAGGATGAAAAGGAGATTAATTCAAATTAAGGGATGAACCAAGCAGTGTGTATGACAATACAGATAATAGCAGGGAAGCTCACGCTTTTGGAGATAAAAATGAAGTGGTGCTTAAGACATTTCGTATGCTGCTCCTTGCAGCATATAAAAGAATGATGCAAAATCTCTTGCAGGTGTGATTCTGATGGTTTAGCTACAAACACAAGGATCTGGGCAAAGCGTACCCCCAAAATGCATGGGGCAGTTAGTCCTCGAAACAAAAGATGAAAATGTGAGCTAGCACAAGCTTTTAGATGGTGAGTGTGCCTTTCTACCCAGCAGATTTCCTTTTTCAGTCCCATCTCCATTGCACACATACACTACATATCATTGCTTCAATAGCCAGCTTTTATCCTGAACACATACAATGGCAAAAAGCTAAGTCAATTTACTTTCTCTATTATTAATCTGACAAAATCCTCCCTTAAGCCTGGAGTGGTGAGATAGAGTTGAAATAGATTTATCTCAGGCACATATTTCAGCTACAGAATTCAGATGTAGCAAAAACTGGAGAAAGAGTTCATAAACACACACACACACCAAAAGTGAGAACACCATTCACTTAAAAAAGTGTATGAGAAAAGGAAAGAAAAATAAACAGATTTAAGGATGGCATAATTAAGTTACAGAGCTTTATTATAACAAAACACTTGATTGCCAATGAAATCCAATTATTTGGTTCCATTATGTAATTTTATAGCACACCCATCATGGTTTTTATGCATGACATAAATAGCAGAAGCACCAACAGCAAAAATAGAATATTTCCGAGGTAGCATTAGTAAAGTAGGAGATGTAATGGACTTTAAAAAATATTGACAGTCATCATAGGGATAAATAGAGCAGCAGCAAAGAAGCCCAGAACATCTTGGGTATTTTATATGAAGAATTCTTCTATTGACAGGTAAAATCTCTTAGGAACCCTCGTAGAGGGGTTCTCAGCAATTTCCTTATGAAGGACTCATAGGACATTTATTAGAAAGAGTAAGGGTCAGAGGGAAGAAACATAGATTGTCAAGGTGACTATATAAAGTGAAAGGACTTTTTCAAGCCCAGTTTATCATTTTAAATAAATTCATTATGGCTTGACTTCTGACTATGTGAAGCCAGTTTATTCTGTGGCAGCAGCCTGGGTTGCTTCCAGGGGCAGCCGACTAGCAGAGGCAGTGCCTGCATTGTTACCTTCAATTTTACCAACCTTTGGATGGTGCAATTCTTTTTTATTTTTTGGTTTTGTTTTTTCTTTCAGGACCAGGAATTGAACTCACGACCTTGCGCCTGCCAGGCAGGCGCCGTGCCGCTGAGCTAAATCCCCAGCCCCGGATGGTGCACTTCTGATGGACACACCCCGCAAGAAAATACAGCAAAGAATACTAGTGACGGGTGCTGAGGGCAGCCCGTCAAAGCTCAGTGTACTTGAGAAGCGCTTCATGATCACGCTGTGAGTGTGCACGCCGGATAACTCTACGGATAGTATACGTGCACATATTTATACACATGTGTGCATATTACATATGTGTGTGGGCAGATGCACATTCACATCGTATTATGGGTTCCTTGTTCTCCTTACAGACTGCGGCAAATGTGAGAGGCACTAAAGGGAGGCTCAGGTTCAAGTAAGGCAAAGGTAAAAAGTTCTTACAAGGCTATGATGGGAAAGGGAGGACTCTTTTAGAATTTGTTTTACAGAGGCACTTCTGTCCTCACCGCAGGCTCTGCCCCATGAGAACACAATTTGAGGATGGCTCCCATGCCCGCTTCCCTTCCTGGGTCTCCATGTGGCCTCAGACCCTCAGGACAGTTAAAGGGGGAAGAAAGAGAAGTCAGCCACCAAGATGGAGAAGTCCAAGCCTTCAGGGAGGAAGAGTCCAGGAAGTTTTGATAACAAACATTTCCAAACACTAGATGCGAAAAAGACTCAGATGGTACAAGCTTGCTGTTCTCTGCTTTCACCAAGATCCAGGGTGTCTTTCCCTGCTCGTGCTGAGAATGATGAACGGACCCTTTCAGGGATGAACGTTTCAGTGGCAAAGTATTTGTTCATATATTGAGCTCTATGTCCACAACATCTGCAGAGATACCTGGACTGAAGCTGAGATTCTCAGTCCGGCTCTGAAGCACTGGTGGTGGTGGCTCAGGTGACAAGAGTTTGCTTCCCCAGCAGGGAGAAGTTCTCCCACTACACCGACTCTGGGTCCAGCATTCGGCCACCAAGACTTTGGAGCAAATCAAATCACTGCTTAAGGGAGAGTCCATGGGGGCCTGGAAGACACAGCTGACTCTTACTGATGATTTCCATGAGAGCACAAACAGTCATACCTACCCTTAACCTAATCACATCCATGCAGAAGCAGCCATCCATGGGATGGACTAGGCTCCCACCCAGTCTGGGCTGCCAGGTATCCATAGCTCTCCTGCACAGCATCACACACACAGCATCACACACATGTGCTTCTCCTCTGAGGGAGAAGATAAACAAGTATGGGCTGGGATTAGCGTATGCTCTGTCAAACTAAGTTCAGTCCAAGGTGTGGCATTTTTAGTGACCGTGGCCTTGAATCACCAGGCATGGCTCTAGGGGGCTGCCTTTGATGAGAAAGGAAACTTGCAGGGCAACTTCTTTAATTGCCAGTTTGTGGGACAGCGAGAGAGATGAAGGCCAAAGAGAACAAGTGGAGCCCCAAAATGACAGCAAGCAAGACTGTGTGGACCCTGGCACCCGGGAGCCCCGAGAGGTGGCCAAAGTGGGGGTCATAGAGGACGAGACCCTGATCTCACCCTGGAAAGGCTGAAGATGGCTCTGGGGAAGCCAGTGGCCCCTCGACAGGACTCAGCGGCTGTGAAACACGGGGCTGCGCTGTTTACGAGCACATTCGAAGGGGGTGACTCTCAGTGATTCCTCAGGCTTTGACTTCCACAAGACCACAGAATACAAGACTTGTGGGGAGATGGATCGAAAACCTCCAAAGCGATGAGAGGAGACGGAATTGGAAGAGGATGGAGAAGAAGTCAAAGACGCAGAAAAAGGAGGGTGAGGACGTCACTGGAAAGTGTCGACGAGATGAAGTGTAACTGTAGCTCTTGGTGGTGGGTGAAGAAGAGGTCACAGACTCTGTGCAGGACTGTGCAGTGCAGGGCAAGCCTGCTGGTGGCCACACATGAGGCCTCACGTGAAAGAAGAAATTCTGAAACAGCTTGTGCCGGGACTAATCCTTTCTTTGAGGATTCGAGATGCTGCAGTGTGACAGAATTAAATCGAATAGTGAATTCCATCAGTATTACTGTTATTTAATATAAGTTGGAGTTAGTTGAAACAAGGTAGCTACAGTTTTTTTTTTTTTTTATATATATATTGCATTAATGTCCTAGGAGTTCTGGTGAGCCCTTTGCCTTCCTCTTCCTCTGTACTCTGTCCCAGAACAGTGTACGAACTCTATCAACTGTGTCAGCTATTTTTTGTAGTTGATGCTTTGACACTGGGGGGCTGTAGTGATCCCAGAGACACCTTCCCTCCCAAGGTTAGAGTCAGCAAATAACTCACTGTTCAAATGTGAAGCTACGAATTCAGAGCCCACATCCTAACCACCTTCCTTACCGGGCTCTTACAATCTAGTCCTTTATCCCTCTTCCCTCAATACCTCATGGCCAAAGGCAAGACAACCAGGGACCGCTCCAGTGCCTGAGAGTCTGCTGAAACTACTCACCTACAATCCTAAACCTGCTTATTCTACCCCACCCACTGCTTCCCATAGAGATCACAGTAAATGCTCCAGTTCAGGGTTTTCCGGCTCCGTGTACTTCCTGGCCGGCTGGGATCTTCCCATGGGCAATGTGTGCAACGAACCTCCCTGTGTCCCTGGCCCTCACCACTACCCTTGTGGCATTCCCTGGCAAGCCTGTGCTAGTCAGCTTTCCAGTTGCTGGAACAAAGCACACCCCACATGTGTGATTTAAAAGAGAAAAAGTCTATTGTTGGCTCACGGTTTCAGAGGATTCAGTCTACGACTGGCTAGCTGGCTCAAAGGCACAAACATTATGGCCGAAGGCAACAGGGAAGAAGGCTCCTAAACTCATAGCCTCTGGGAGGCAGAGAGTACAGCAAGAGTGTGAGAGGGAGAGACTAGGCACTGATATAGTCCTCAAGGCCATGCTTTCATAATCAGACACAGCCAGAAGTACACAGGATGGTTAAGCTTAATCATGTCAACTTGCTTGGCTTGGGAGCTGCCTGGGGGATTAGGATAGCACACTTCTCGGTGTTTCTACATGAGGTGTGGAGACACGAGCTTCAGCATATCTGCTCCCTCATCCCTTCCTCTCTGGCACTGTTCTCTTTCTCTGCTTCCCAGCTGCTGCGAACTAAGCACTTTGCTCTGCCACACCCTTCCACTCTCATGTTTCTGCCTTGAGCCAGCTGACCATGGAGTAAACCCTGTGAAACCATTAGCTAAATTACACTTTCCTCCTTCCAGTTTCGGATATCAGGGATGATGCTAAGAAGAAAACTAGGTAATACACTCTGCTTCATTAATCTCTTAAATGCCCCTCAAACCAAACAAGTTGAGAATCATGATTATCACAAGATGTATATGAAGTCTCAAACTATGTTTTTAATCGCAGTTGCCTTGTAATCTGTGTCTGCATGTAAATAACAGTAAAAACCTGTGTTAAACAAGCAGGGCTCAGGAAGCTCGCCTTACTACCGGGGCTGAGTTGAGGATGAAGTGACTCAAAAGAGAGTGAGGTAGGATGTGGTGGTACATATTTGTAGTGCTAGCATTCTGGAAGGCTGATGCAGGAGAATTTCAAGCATGAGCCCAATCCCAGGCAATTTAGTGATTTAACAAGACCCTGTTTTAAAATAAAGAAAAATTTTTAAAAGATTGGGAAGCGGGTGGTGCTGGGATTTAGCTGACGACTAAGGCTGTATGTTCAATTCCCAATTCCATAAAAAAAGAGTAAGAATTTGAGTGTAAAGAACCTACAGGAAGAATGTTTCAATTTTAATAAAACGAAGATACTCTGTGCTCACTTGGAGAATGTAAAACAGAGTTTATACAGAAGAATGTTCAGATTCATCACACATAATCAACCTTGAAATTGTGTTTTTTGATTTCTAGAAATCAGCAAAGTTTGCCAAATCTGTAGAGTCAACTTCCTTAGTTACCATCAAGATAATGAATGTTTTGGCAGGGAAACTTGAACACACCTCCTTTGGTCAGTCCAGAGAAGCTTTACGGAGGGTGTGGGGCGGTTAAAGACACACTTAAGTGTAGCAACAGGGAATCTGTTCTTCACAGCATAGCTCTGCAGAGTAGGTTCAGCATGGAAGAGAAGCAAGGAAGGGAGTTTTAATTAAATATCTAGATGGTTTTTTTCATTTTACTACCAATTAATACACTATTAATTAGTGCTTCTAATTAATGCACTATTTTGGGCAGAAGAATTAAGCATTTATGAACCAAATTATCTTCACTGTGTAAAGATCACTTCTATATCCACAATCATAAGATGATCTGAAACCCAATAACTAGAAAAAGATGTTTGATTACTGTAGTATTGGATTTAATCTGTTATTCAATTCTAAGATGGTCATTTACAATGGTCTCAAAATCTATTAAGAATATATTTCTAAAGCCTTGGATTAATACTTTGTGTGCATATATTGGCTATGTAAACAATCACACAGACTTGAATTAATTTAAACTCCTCTGTTTATCCTTGGTTTTGTCTTTGACATCTTTTCTTACACAGAAGTAGATATTATTGAAGGTATTCACAAAAATCTAACCAAATAGATCAAAGTACTCTGTTGACTATAAATGGTTTTGCTTTCATGTTTGTATTTATATAGCTACTTGTGGTAAATGTTATTTGACTTGTTTAACCAAATAATTCATTTCAAATAAGTAGATTCTCCCAACAATTTCCAGAGAGAAAAAATAGACCAGAGAAATATTAGCAGTATGTAACTATACAAAGGAGTAGTAAACATATAAAAAAAATGTATATTCTGTGATATCCAGAATATATAAAGAATCCCCAAATTTCAACTGTGAAACATGGAAAGGCTTCAAAATATGCTAAGTGGAGAAAAAGTAAAGCCTTCAAGATACAGTAAGTGAGGAAAAAATCAAAGTGTAGAACAATGTGTACACTAGTATATCTTTGGGATAATGCAATGTAACTGAAAGAGATGTTTCTCAAATGCATTTGGAAATGTAAACAGTCAGAAATATTCATCAATTCTGAATAAGGACAAAGCAAGAATACATAATACTGTAGTCAATTATAAAGATAAAATAAATAAGAGACTATGTTGTTGGCACTGAGTCAGACAAACAGTCACAAAGAGGGTGTCCAGGAATAGACACACACATACACAACCACGCTCATGACAGTAGTGACAGTCTGGGGCATTGAAGAAAGAGTAACTATTTCAATAAATGTTATTGAGTTAACTGACCATTTGAAGGATAATAAGACTTTCTTCCATTAGACAAAAAAAAAATGTGTGGAGGGTAACCAATGAACCAGTCAAATAAAGAAAACAGAAGAGAACACTTTCACATCCCTAAAGTAAGCAAATGCTCTAAAGGAAACAAAAGACACTAGCTCTAAAGGGAAACAAACTAACAGACTGAGCTATATTAGAAAGAAGAACTCTTGCTCTTCAAAAGTCATCACTAAAGACAAAAAATGGCAATCAACAGAATGGGAGAAAATATATGTAATAAGTCTATCCAACAAAGGACTTGCATGCTAAATATATAAAGAATTCATATAAAGCAATAAGGATGGAAAACAGGTAAAGAAACAGTATGTCCCAAAGTGTTACATAAATAGCCAATAAATACGTGACAAAATGCTCAATTTATTATTCATCAAGAAAATGCAAAGTAAAACCTCAATGTAATACATTACTAAACAGATAACTAGAATTGCCATAATTAAAAAAATATTCAATATCAATTGTTAGAGAGAATGTAGAGCAAATGCAATTATCATATTCTATTGATGGAGTATATGTTGGTAAACTACATTGAAAAGTTGTTTGGGCTTCTTATGATCTAGCTATTCCACTCCTGAATATACAGTCAATAGAAATGTTAATGTTTGTTAACCAAATCAAAAGGATAAGAATGTGAATGGACAAATGGGATTATATCAAAAAATCTTCCCCACAGTAAAGGAAACCATCAGCAAAATACAAATAGAACTTAGAGAATGGGAGAAAATATTTCCAAAGTACACATCTGATAAGGGATTGATATCAGAATATATAAAGAATCCTCAAATTTCAAGTGCAAAAACAAACAACAACAAATGATCTGACTTTTTAAATAAAGAGGCAACAGACTTAAATAGACTTGTCTCAAAAGAAAACATACAAATGTCCAACAGGTACATGAAAAATGGTCAACATCACTAATTGTAATGGTTGATGTGTCAATTTGAGAAGTTTAGAAGATTAATGAAGCAATTCAGTGGGGGGCCTGGGTACTCAATTTGCAAACATCCTTATCCTGGGTAAGAGGAGGGCACAGAGATGGTGCGAGTGCTACAGCCACCCTGGGTGGGAGTAGTCCGCTTACAACATAAGGGAGGAAAAGAGGCTTGTTCCCCAAGTTGCTTTTGCTGTCTTCTGTCAACTTGAACTGTTGCCCCTGTGCCTTGCTACCCTGCCTTGGAGCCAGCTGAGTATGGGTTGAAACCTTCACAAACCATGACCTAAATAAACCTTTCCTTCTCTAATTTTGGTTGTTGGATATTTTGTCTCAGCAATGAGAGAAAAGTAAGTAACACATTAATCATTAAGGAAGTGCAAAGCAAGCCCAAAATGAGATAGTATCTCAGCACAGTAAAAATTCATATTACAACAAAACAACTAAGGATAACTTGGGGGGGATGTGCACGCCTATTATGGAAGAACACTATGGAAAGTTCTCAGAAAATTAGAAATGGAACTCCAGTATGGTTCAGCAATCCCACTATTAGGTATACATTCAAAGAAAATGAAATCAGTCTACCAAAGAGACACCTGCACTTCCACATTCAGTGCTACATTCTACACCACAGCCAAGAATGGAAACAACCTAAGTGTCCATCCACTGGTGATTGGATACGAGTATGTGGTACATATAAACAATGAAGTAATACTCATTTAGAGAAAAGAATGACATCCTGTCATCTGCAAGAACATGGATGCAACTGGAGATCATTTTGTCAAGAGAAATAAGCCAGGCACGGAAAGACAAGTGAGCACATTATGATCTCATGCAAACGTGGAATCCAAAAACGCTGAGCTCATGGAAATTGAAAGCAGAATGGTGCTACTGGAGACTGGGAAACTGGGGGTGGGGAGGGGAGAACTGCTCGGTGGGTAAGTTACAGCTGGACAGGAGGGAGAAACTGCCACACTGCTGCACAGCCGTGTACCGGCAGATAACAATTAAACAGTGAGCTCCTCAAAAGATTAGGAGAAAAGACTTTGTTTTTACTATGGAGAAATGATAAATGTATGAGGAGATGAATATGTTTAACCTGATGGAAACATTACGTGATGTATGCTAGTATCAAAACTCCACCTGCTCCTCCATTTACAGGTACAATTTTTATGTGTCAGTTAAAAATAAGCTTAATATTAAAAACGATGTTAGTAGCACTATTTATAGTAACCTAAAATGGATACCATCAATTACAGAATAGAGAGAAGATTATCACATAGTCACAGAAGGGCATATTGTAAACCAATGAGAATGCATGATTTATTTTTACACTTAATAGTGTACATGACTCTCACAAATAACGTTCAGTAAAAGAAATTAAGGAGAAATACATATGGTATGATTCCATTCACTAAAAGTTAAGTCATCAGCATACTACTATTTGGTGTTAAAAGCTCATAGTGGTTGTCCTTAAAAGACATGGGTAGGGAGAAGTTGGGAAGAACATTCCAGTGAAATGTCAAGAAAGGAGCTTTGGAGTGCTAGTTTTATTTCTTCATCTTCTTCTTTGAGTGTGTTCATTTCACAGAATTTCATGAAGTTATATAATTATAATTTGTTCTCTTTTTTATATGCATTTGATGTGTCAATCTACAAACTGAAAAAGAAACACTAAGAACAAGATTGAAAGTACTTTGATTAATCAAAGTTGGGTCAATGTAAATATAGGAAAGGACAAGATGAGCCATGCATTGACATGGGTCAATTATATAAAATCCAGAAGTTTATAATCACAGAAAAAATACATTGGTAATCTTTGGGATATTAAGGCACTAGTATGCTATTCTAAAAACTTGTAAAATAAAGAGATATAAATATACTGAGTTTCCTACATGAATTATATGCCAGGGTAAGAAAACAATTGATGCAAGCACTCTTTTAGTTTAAGCATTCCAGATAGTAAATTTAAAGGAGTAATAGAATTGGAAAATCACCATTGCACAAAAATAATGGTGTGTGTCTGCTGGTACACTGAGAAATACAGGACATCACCTAAGTGAATCTGACACTAACTAGGTTTCCAGTCCCAAATGCCCACTTATAGGAAACAGAGATGATAAAAGCACAAATTAAATGAATTCCAAGAATGGAATCAACCATATCCAGCATGTGGAAAATGTAGAGGACAGATGACCTGATTTCTTTTTTTAAAATGCCATTGAAGATAAAGGAAAGGCTGACTAATGCAGACTGAAATTAAAGGCTCTCACAATCAAATCAGCTTGTGAACTTATTTGGGTGTGTATTCAAACAACCAATTATTAAGAGATGCTTAAATAATCCAGAAAAGTTAACATGGAATGAACATTACATGTCATCAAATATTACTAATGCATTGTAGTTATGTTTTTACAAAATCATCTCTTAGAGATATTACTTAATTATTGCTAGATAAAATGATATAATCTGTGGTGTTTGTGTCAAAGACCCCCAGCAGTAGGAGAAGGTGAGGTGAGCTGGGTGTGGTGGCACACATCTGTAATCCCAGCACTTGGAAGCCTGAGGCAGGAGGATCATGAATCTGAGGTCAATTTGGGCTACAGAGTGAATCTGAGACCAGCCTGTATTACACAGTGAGATTCCATCTCAAAAGAGAAAAGGCGGAGTAGTGGGTACATAAGACCCAATTAGTGAATAGCCAATTGCTGATAATCACTGGTACTCTGTCGTGGACACTGGGGGTCACTCCTGAGGATGTTTGAAATTCTGTAACCTAAAGACTTACCCCATCCTTGGCCTTCACCAGGAGATCAAAGGTAGCTGGGTCCCTTTCCCTGTCAAGGTCCTGAGACACACATATCTGCCCGTCGTGCGGGTTGATCTGGAATGCTGCAGGTGCCTCATCGCTTTGGAATCCATCGTAAAGTGAATACTCAACCAAGCCGTACAGCCCCGCATCTGCATCGGAGGCTTTCACCTAAGAGACAGAGAGACACGAGGCGATCAGCGCAATGCTCCTGTGACTTTCCGGGGGCTCCTTGACTCGTGAGGATTTGTACAACCAAGTGACCCCACCGCCAGTCAGGAATCACAGGCTTTGGTTTTCTCTCTCCCTCTATTCACCTTCCTGGACGACTCTGCTTCCACTTGTTCTTCCCCTGGGCGTTCTCCTTTTCTGTCTCCTTGGCCCACTCTAATACTTCCAAGCTGGCCCTAGAAGTCTGAGCTTCTTCAGGCCTGGGTGCTTTTGTCCTCTGACTCCTTTCGGTAAACCTAACTGATCTGTTGAATCTGAAGCGTTCAAAAACACCCACATGACTATTAGGACTTTACAATGCATCTTTGGTTCTTTCTCCTTTGTAGTCTTTTAGTGAAGGGAGGCAAGAGGACACAATTTGAAACAGTAAATGGTACTTGAATTCCAACCACATGATAGAATTCACCAAGCTGGGGTGAGATTTTCATCTCCTAGACTATGTTTCTTTTGGGAAACAATACCCCTGCCAGGGTCCTGCCTTTCCAACAGGGTGGACAGAACACAAAACGTTCCTGAACTCAGAGCTCAATGTAATTTCTTTTACTTACAATCCAGCTACATCATAGCACTTAAAAGAAGCAATTTAAGGGCAGAGAAGGAGAAGAGGGGAGGAAGAATGATGTTCTACAGGATGGGTACTCTTCTAAGAGCTTGACATTTATGCACCTACAGTGTATGACCTACGAATTCCCATTTAACAGATCAGAAGTCAGACCAGAGAGTTTATGCACGCACTGAGGATCACATAACAGGATTGAACACATCCATTCAATTATTTTGTTTTATATTAAAAGAAAATAATCAGAAAACATTTTAAATTTGAAGCACTTGGCCAGCCAGAACCCTATAGCTGAGGATTGGCTTTTAATAACATTAAAATATATATGAAGTCTAGTCATTTCAACTTTTATTTACTGCAAAATATACCCCTAAACCTTCTGACTTTCCTCCAAAGCAGAATGTGCTAGATCATGTGTGATGTCATTCCCAAGTAGCCATTCCTCACCTGCATGTGATTTTCTGACCAGAACAGTACTAGCACATGCAAAAACAGCTCATGGTAATGTCTGAGCCCTGTAGCTTAGCTGAAATTTCTATTGCACATGGTCAAATTCCAACTGAGTTCCATGAAGCAGGAAAAGAAATAAAACAAATAAACTGATAACAACTGGAAATAAGGGAATTAATTTAATTAGATCAACTGAGAAAGTCTAACATCCAGCTAATAATTGGTCCATAAAAAGAGAATAAAGAAAATCAAAGTAGGGTTCAAGAAGAATAATGTTGCATCTCCTTATGTCTCAGGAAACATTTTTATGGTAACTTGGCAAATTGTCTATGAACAAACACACTTTTTTAGACATTGATAAATTCTTTTCTTCATGTGATATTTTATACAAAAACACTTCAGCTGTGTTATTAGATGTGACTGATTTTAACAAATCCTATCAGATTTGTATCAACTAGTTACATGTTCTATTCATAGTCTTTTGTGAATCATTGCCTTTTTGTTTAAAAAGATGGCCTATTTTGAACCTCTGTATAGGTACATTCCTGTTTTTGTGACAAAAGAAAAACCTTAAACTGTCCCAAACAGAAAAATAATGACTATCAGAAATATACTTTGTTTTAGTGTGAGTTATTGTGACTGTATTTTTTTATTGTAAAGGTGGACATTTAGCATTCAGGGCAGTTTTCAATAAAAAGTAATTTAAAAAAAGAAAGAAAAGTAAGGAACACCTATTTCTTTAGTTCATGATGACACAAGTGATTTTTCAGCCCCCAAAATCACTGTGGGGAGGATGGAGATAGAAGAGGCACTCTGACCTGAAGCTTTCTTAGCCCCAAATTAAGTCTATTCTCACTGCAGCAGAGAGAACTAGTTATAGGGTCACAGCATCACCTCAAGAGATGCTGAGATAAAAAAGGTACCCAGGATACTTGATGAATAAAAATAGTTTCTGCCACAAGTTTCCTATTGTAAAACCCATGAAGATGTGTAAGATTATGTGGGTCTACCAGTTGCTTCTACTATGCAGCAAAACTTAAACGAATGGGAAGTTATACCCAAAACAGCCTCCCGGTGGTACATCCTATGACAGAATTAGTTTTGGAGACCAAGTCTGGCATATTTCCATAAGGGTTTTTAGAGGAAGGCAAAATAAAAGACAACCTATATTTTTATTATTCCTTTCGTAGTAATTTCATTCTACATTAAAAGTAAAAAGATCTTATTTTCATCAATACTATCTATATCTATATTTATAGCCACACACACATTTTCCACATGCTGAATATGGCTGATTATATTCCTGGTATTCATTTAATTTGTTCTTTTACCAACCCCATTTCACATAACCTGGGATTTAGGCCTAGAAACCATTCTAGCACAGCCCCATTATCTCTGATAAGGTCTCCCCATCAACACTGCTGCAAGTCCTGTGGAAGATCAGCCATTCACAGCAGTGAGACCCATCCCAAAAGGTGTAGGGTGACATTTTGTTGGTAGCGTTACTCTTTGCCTACTCCTAAGCAATCATATCACTTAACTTGGGGATGGTTTTAGAAAAGTCTCAGAGCAACATGCCAAAGAAATGAGCTAACAAAAAGAGCTAAGGAAACACAGCAGCACTTTAGATAAAATTTAAAATCATAGCCCTTTTAGTTTTCCTCATGATTGATGAACTTTTACCATGCATATATAACAATTTGTTTGAAGAAATGACATTATTGATACAATACATCCATCCAATTATTTGTTTTGTATGAAAGCAAATAACTAGATAACATTTTAGATCTGAAGGACTTGGCCAGCTACAACCCTACAGCTAATACACGACTGCAATATTCTTGAAGATTAGACTCAGAACTGAGGACTGTGGTACATTCATGTAGGTCAGTCTTTGAGTGCAGTTCTGGCCAAGTTCACCAGTGAGCCCTGTCTTAGTAAGCCTGATAATCTAAGTCAGTGCTTATGCTGTTGTCACTCAGCAGCCTTTCACATAGTGGATCATCTCCTTGCTGAAACATGTCTCCCGCACAACCACTGTACTGTCCTCCTCTCTCTAACGGAACTGCCTCAGTTTCCTCCTTACTGGCTTTGAGGTCTCTCTGTGACCTGTGAAGGGACTGCTCCTCTTTTCAGTCCACACTAACTGCTTGTTGTGCGGAGCGAATGATGACATCAAAAGACATCAAGGTGCTACTGCTAATGTCTACGATTAAAGAGTGACTATTACCTTAGATGGCAAAATGGGATTCATTTAAAGATTGTGAAAGGACATATGTATCCTGGATTATCTGAGAGTCCTCTTAATGCAATGACAAGCGTCTCTCTAAGAGAGAGACAAAGGGAGATCTGACAGATGGAAGTAAGGAGGTGATGTGATCACAGAAGTAGAGGTAGAAATGATGTGGCTACAAGGCAAGGAGCACTGACAGCCAGGGTGGGGATGTATCTCAGTGCTAAGGTCCAGAGGCCAAAAGAGACTTGTGATCCCACCGCCACCAAGGACAGCCCTGCAAGAGCGCATGACCTTGCTGGATTTAGGACTTCAGTTTCCTCAATTGTGAGAAACAATACTTTCTGTTGTTTGAGGTCACCAAATTAATGGGAGGTTATGACATTGGCCCCAGAGAGCTAATACGATCCCTGAGTGATCTGCAGCAGCCTCGTGGCCCTAAGCTAACCTCTGTGTTGATGACTTCCAGTTTTGTACCTCTGCTCTGTGCTCCAGGCTCATGATCACACTACTGACATCCAGCCTCTCCTCCTGATGTCTCAAATGTATCATGCTCAACATGCCAGTACTCACCTCGCTCCACTTCCCGAGCTGTCTCTCTTCCAGTCTTTTCACTTTACTAGAGCAGCAAAAGATGTACAGTCGAAGGACACCAAATCATGGCTGTCCTGCTCAGAATCTTCCATTGGCTTCCACCACAGTCCATAGAATCCTAGCCTCCAGTACCATCCTGTCCCCTGTGTATGTCTCCATCCTCATCTCCCACTGCTCCCTGGCCTTTCCTTGCTCTGCACACATGGGGCTTTTGGATGGTTCCAGAATTTACCAGAGTGTTAGTGCCTTTTTACTTGTTATCCTTTCTGCCTGGAAGGCCTTCCCCTCACACTTGAGTGTAACTTGCTGCCTCGTTTCATTCCAGTCTTTATGAAGATGTGGAAGATTATGTGGGTCTACCAGTTGCTTCTACTATGTAGTAAAACTTAAATGAATGGGCAGTTATACCCAATCACCCAGGCCTTCCAGATCCTCTAGATAAAGAGAGTCAGCCCCAAACCTGCCGTATACTTTCGTCTCAGCCTGCTTTACTTTTTTTCTGAGCAATTCTCTCCACTTCCTGCTGCATTATATATTTTTACTTATTCATTTACTGATTATAATATGTCTTCTCCAGTGGAATTTATGCTCCAGATCAAATGAATCCCATTTTGCCTTGGTTCTCCAGTACTGACAATACTGGTGCTTACTGACAGTGAGAGGTACTTTACATGCTGTTGCAAGAAGGAAGGAATCAAATAGTATATATAAAACAGAAACATACAGAAGAATGATTTTCATGACCATTCTGCCTATTTGACCTCTGAAGGAAACATAAGCATAAAATGTTTCACAATGCAACTTACTGAAGAAAATATTTCTATACTTTAAACAAGGTACTAGTTAAGCTTTATCTATTCATAAAGGTTTTGATAAGCCACCAGAAATGGTACAACCAAAATTGGCTAGGCAAAAGAAGGAAAAAAATTCAGCAAGGCATACAGACCTATTAATAAGCTAGAAATAGAACTGTGCTTTAGTGCTATCTTTTAAAATGTACTTTTAGAGAACTTGATACAACTCTTAGATGAATAGGCTGAATACAGATCCTCAAGTTACAGTCAAAAGATTGTTGCGGTAACATGTATATATTGCCTTAATTAAAGAAGAGATTAAAAACCGCCAATCCTATCACTTAATAACATCTTCTTTTCCCGACCCCCAAAACAATGTGAACCAATGGGATGGGAGGAAAATTTGTTCTGGGAAGTGTTTCAAACTAAACAATTAAAATGGTGTGATCTAAAAAGGAACTGGCAGGCACAGCAATTGAACCAAAAGCAAGACTGGAAACAGATCTTAGCCAAAACAGATTTTTTAGTATATTACAAAGGAAACCAATACAGAATGTGATTTTATTCACATAAATTGCTAGAAAGATTGGCAAAGTACATGAGGATAAGTATCAAGTTTGATACTTACCTCATATTTAAATAAATTCTAAATAGATAGGCCAAATATAAACAATGACATATTTAAAACACAAATATATATTTGGCTGATCCTTACACTGAAAAGAAATTTCAAGACAAAAAGGTACTTCAAAACAGCAACAATGGATAAAAATCACAAAAGAAAAAAGTTAGTACAATGGCTACCCAAGCATTTAATACTTCATGATGTGAAAAATACTGTACATGAAAATGTAAAAGCAGGGGCTGGGGATTTAGCTCAGCAGCAAAAGCGCCTGCCTGGCAAGCGCAAGGTCATGAGTTCGGTTCCCAGTACCGGAGAAAAACCAAAAAAAAAAAAAAAAAAAAAAAAAAAAAAAAAAAGTAAAAGCAAAATTAGGCATGATATCTGCAACAACTATATGCAAACAAGTTAATGTCTCTAACATAGAAAGAAACATTTAAAAATAAAAGTGATACTTATAGCCCAATACTATTCCTACTGCTAGCTAAACAAAATAACCAAGGTACATGAACAAGCAATTCTCAGAAAAATAAATATATTTAAGATATATTCAGTAGTGATCAAATTAATGAATATAAAATAACATTTTGTCTTGCAAATTAGAAGCCATCAAAACAATATACTATGTGCTAGAGAAGATTTATATAACTGTCTGGAAAGAAACTTCATGTCATATACATGTGTCAAACATTCTCCCACTATCTAAAAATATCCATCTCTTTGACTCAATATACTTCTAGGAATATATGTAGAAAGAAGACAAAAATTACAGTATGATTTATTTGAGAATCCAAATGTCTAACAATAAAACTGTTGTTTAAAATAAACTATATAGAGACACATGGAACTATATAGAGACACAATTAAAATGTCCACAATGTGCAGTTTATCGTAAAAAGAAGAAAATTACACTTAAAATATTCAACTTATGTCCCCCCCAAACCAGTGGGTACAATAAAAAAAATGAAAGAGGAGCCAAATGCTAAGTCATCTAATGTGGGAAATAATGTTTAAAAAATAATTTTATTATATTCTTTTTCTAAATTCTCAGAAAGCACAATAATTTTATGGGAAAATATTAATAAAAAGAAGCTGAGGATCAAAAAACCTGAATATGACGATAACCTGGAGGGTGACGGGATCTGCCATCTTGATTCCACTGCAGGGAGTGCATCTTCACAGTGTCTCATTCCTGACACCCACTGTATTGCAGGTGTGCAGGATCTCAGGTACCAAGTCGGCACCAACGGAGCTGGGGGCCGTGCTGAGGAATGAACGAACCTATTGCCTTGCTCCTGAGAGACACGTGTTCTACCCTGGAGCAGCTCCCCAGCAGCAGTATCCAGTATCCACTTCTAAGCAGGTATAAGCCAAATTTTACTACTAAGGGTCAGATGGTAAATATTTTTGGCTTCATAGCCATACAACCTCTATTACAACTACACAGATCAGTCACTGAGTATGAAAGAGGCTTAGAGAGTATGTGAACAAATAGCTCTCTCCCAACAAAAATTTTACTTAGGACACCAAAATCTAAATTTCATTTAAATTTTACTTGTCACAGAAATCTCTCTTTTTCTCTCAATCTCTGTGTCAGGTTTTTTAATCATTTAAAAGTCTAAAAACCATTACGAGCTCACAGGGGCTACAAGCGCAGGCAGCAGGCTGGTTCTGGCCCTGGGCTTGTAGTTTGCCCACCCTGGATTTAAAGCAGAGGAATGCACCTGTAGAACATCAGTCAGACAAGCAGCTGGGTTTGATTAGTACTTGCTGTATGTAAGAGCTGAAATACCACACCAAGCTCCTTGAATATAATTCTTATATTTTATAAAAAAATAACACTGGTGACTAAGGTACAGTGCTGATTCGGAGTTCATTTAAAACCCTGTATTGAGCTGGGCATGGTGGCGCAATCCCATAATCCCAGCTCTTGGGAGGCTGAGGCAGGAGGATCCCTGTGATTTCAAGGCCAGCATAAACTACACAGGGAGACCCTGTCTCAAAACAAAACAACACAAAACAAACAACCAACAAAAATTCCTGTACTGAGCCTATTTTATGCTTAGTGTAGTCTGCATCCGTTCCTGCCTCTACTCCAGGAAGTGAACGTGGACTTTTGCACCGAACTTCAGACAGTCTGTCCCAGTTGCTAAATTGCCCAGGCTGGGCTTGAGCTCACAGTCCTTCTGCCTCGGCTTTGCAGAGTGCTGGAATTACAGGGGTGTACCACCCAACCAGCTGATCTACCCTTACGATAAAGATAAATCCTAAAATATTTTCTGAAAGGACTAAACCATTTGATTTCCAGTCCCAGCCAAAATTCTTTCATTCAGTTAAATTTCTAATATCATGACTTTGTACTTAACAAAAGCTTCATTTTACTACTGCTCATCCCTGGAAAAACCCACACTGAAAACATGAGCTAACACATGATCTACTAACTCTTCTGCGAAGGTGCCTCTCATCGCAGGTGTAACCCTCCACAATTCACACTCAAGTCAAACAAAGCCCACCTCAGGCATCTATGCTAGGAAGGATCAAAGGTAGTTGAAGTCACAGGAGTGGCCAGCCACATAAAGGTTCTTCCTCCCTGTCAGAGCTGTTTCAGTGAGGTAGACCCTTCTTCCACGTGTAAGACACTCATCACTAAGGTAAGAGTTAACTGATATTTATAGCATAACATTTAGCTTGCCAGTAGCGAAGTAGCCAGTAGCTCCTCAGTCGTATTATGGTTTCGTAATGAGCACTTTCAAAAACACACGTCTTGATTTATTTACCTATTTGAATGACCAGACCTAGGCTGTTGATAATCTCATGGCAAAATAATAGACAAAAATACTGGTAGCAATTAGAAGTGACGGGTTGTGCAATACTAATGTTTAAAAATCAATTTATGGTAATATCACTGGTAGTAAATGGACATATAGATGGACACACAATGTAGCCCAAAATATACCAACACAGCCCTTCACCTCCAAATACACCTGAAAAAGAGTCAGGCCTCCTAATTTCACAAGTTCTGACTACATGGCTTTCATTCACTTTTTAACCCTGTAACAGTGTTTGTAACAAGAGTAAAATTCTCTGCTCATTTATCTGATCATCAGTCAAGTACTACAGCCTCTGTGCTATTTTCACAAACAACAGCTCAATATAACTTCTTTAATTGTTCCAGACAGCCATCACTTTCAAATACTTGATAGCACTCTTCATTACGAAACCATAATACGACTGAAGAGAAAATGAATTAATGCATAACTGGGTGCTTTCACAGTACTCTCACATACATCTAGAAACACAAAGAATTCTGCAATTGGAAACAGCTTACACATCCAAAAAATCAATTTGGATTACAAATAAGGTACATTTAACACAGATATTCACAATGCCTTACACTATAAATCCTTAAATGAGAAGCAAATTCATGACAGGCTTTTAGCTAAATATTTCTTCCAAGGTTTTTATTTCCCTGAAGCGCAGATATAAATTTGTTGGCCAGTATGAACCTTCTAGGAGATTTGGCAGAAGAAACTACCTTATAAAGGCTAATGCTTCATTTTTATTCTTTCTTCTTACCTCCAGCATTTCACAGCGGGATTTCTTTTCATATATCCCTTATATACACAGATTTTGGTGCTTTCAAACTGCTGAGTAAAGGTCTTCTTTTGCTCTTTCTGCATTCTCTGCTTGGGTGAGTTCATCCAGTATCACGATTTTAAATAGCCCATATGTTAGCACAGCTCTGACTTCAGAACCCAATCATGAACCCTTCCCTTATGATCCAAATGCATATATGGAACCAATTCCATGATCCACACACTGGGTACATTTCACAGCGATCTCACAGTTAACATGGCCAAACTGGAATTTTGGGCAGGTCTTTCCACACAGTGCAAAAAAATCACTCCTCTTTTACTCTTTTCCTATACAAGGCACCTGCATCTACCCTGTGGCTTAAGTCAAAAGTCTGGAGTTATCCTTTCACTGTCTCTCCTAACCTTCAGAAAAACCACCTGGCAAACAGCTGCAGACCAGCTGTGTCTCTCATCCTAGGGGAGGGAGTTTCAGAACAATGCTGAGAGAGAGCAGGTGAGATGCAGACATGCAATTAAACATGTACTAAAAACACTAGACTTAGTAACAAACATTGCGTCAAACATTTTGTATTAAACGATTTTTACCTTCCAGATTGGGATGGATGAAAAATGTTGATTATGCCCAGTGTTGAATATAAGATGTTCTCATTTTCCAGTAAGAAACTAGAAATTGACTGGGGTGAACCACAGCGGCAGACTGCTTGCCTAGCACGTGCAAGGACTTAGGTCCCATCCCCAGCACCGAAAACAACTAGAAGGCGAGAACTAGAAATGCCCCGAAGGTCCTTTAGAACGGAACTGTTTAATTTTGTAGCTCTATAGTGGAAGTGTATGCATTTAAAAATAGCAAAGCAGATTTACATGTAGACACAGAAAAGTAATCGGATATGTCATCAAGAACTAAAGTTTGTAAAAAGAAAAAAAAGTACAGTTGAAGCAAAGCCACACTTTGGAATTTAGAACACAGCATATGTGGCACAGTGATCCTACTCCTTCTGAACGAGAACCTGACAGGGTTAAGCAAATGGAAGCGATTTTATATGGATCCTCAGGAGACGAGGACTCCTGTGGCAAGTAGGCTGATGCAGGATCACCCGTCATGGGGAAGTGTGTGAGCCTTCCTTGGTGATCCTGCTCTGGCCCGGTTGGATGCATACCTCTTCCCACACCTCCACCTCAGGACTAGCATCATCAATCTGACACTCTAGGCCCTAAAATGAGAGGGTCAGAGATCTACTGAGCTCAGACCTACAAGAAGAGACAAAATGCTAGTGGCACAGAGGAAGAGTTAAACAGACAAAAGCAAAGGAATCATTTCCCAGGAAAGCAGCCATGCACAAACCAGAATGAAAGTCTAGGCCAAAGGCAAGGCTGAGGGGCAACTGGGCTAGAAATCTTCCCTGCTCTCTCAGCACCCTCTCAACACCAGGGGGGTTGGACTGTGTGCTAGAATCCGAAGGAAAAGGTGATGTTGCACATTCTGGGATGCTGTATGCTCCCAGCAGAGGAAGAGAACCAGGTGTGCTCACCCCGTGGACATCTGAGTCCTCACCTGAGAAGGTGATGGGCCATGTGGTACCATCTCATCATAAAAGGAAAACCTCATTCTCTTCTGACCAGTATCCTAGCTCAAGATAGAAGATCACTGTGCAGTCACAAAAATTTTACTATTTTTCAAAAAAATAAATATCTGAAGAATGTACTTCAGACTACTAACAGGTGTTCTCTCTTGGGGCACAATCATGGAGAATGTCCACTTTTTAAATACTGTGTTTTTGTAAACAATGTTCTCTGCTGAGCCTGCTTTACTTCATATAGATGTAAAGTTCCAGTGGTGTATGATTATTAAAGGCCACCCTTTCCTCACGCTACTCACAAAGGACACCCTGAAGCATCTGTAAAGTCTGGGGAGGGAACTGGATTTTCTCCCAGAGGATTCATATTTAAACATCCTCTACTTTTGGGAATGAATGTCATAAATTAGAATCATTTGACTATACGTTAGTTGTAAATCTCTTGTGCATGTTTTATAAAACAAACAGATACTCTAATTGATGCACAAAGGTCTTTCCGTTGGACAGAGGCTTTTCCAGAGATAAACATGGGCAGGTGTGCTCTAAACCCAAGAGATGTATTGAAAATCCTAATGAAAAAGACACAAATCATAGGAAGGCACAGTGAGTGAACAATTTAAGTGTATGGACTGAGTTCCAACATGGAATTAATTTATGGAAATATATATATATTTAAACTTTTAATACCTATTAGTAATATATATTTAATATATATGTTTAACATAGAATATACTTTATATATTATATATTATATATAAATTATATGTAATTTATATATAATTATATATATATTATAGATATATAATTTTTAACTGCTTCAGTTTTCACACCAGAAAAGGATCAGAATCACAACTGGCAAGGGTTAAGGTTTAGAAACCTAGGGTCACTCTAGCAGCTTTGCTTTCCTAGAGCAAAAGAAGATCTAACCACGGCACTAGACATTGCACTGCTTTATCTCTTCTTCCTGTATAGCATTTGCACAGAACTGTACGGTTATTGCAGATGTACTGTTTAGGAAATTTCCTATTACCCTTCAACGTTCCCTTTATGAACACTTGTAGTGTTATGGCTTGAATCCAGATGTCCCTCTGAAGCCTCATGTGCTCACAGGTGGTGCTTTGCAGAGGTGTCTGGATCATGAGTGTGCGATATTAGGATTAAGGGTATGTGCTACTGGGTTATTATAGCATAGCTTAGGATAGTTCTGGGTGTGACTGAATGGATTTATCGAAAACAGAAGTCCCACCCGGGCTCTGGGTGGCACCAATCAATATGCTTGTAGCCTGGATGGATAAAAAGGGAGAGAAGAAAAAAGTTTCCTTGTCTTCCGCCTGCTATGGACTGTTTCTCCTCTGCCATGCTGCCCTGCTGTGGAGCCAGCCACCTATGAACTGAAACCTCCATGAATCGTGAGCTGAAATAAACCTTTCCTCCTTTAATTTGTGGGTGTGGGTACTTTGTCTGGCAACAAGAAAGTAATTAAGACATATTAGGAAGAACATTTCCTCCAGCTTCCATGTCAGGGAAAGCTGACTGCTGCTTTTCCTCAAGCGGGAATATTTCTAACTCAGGGACTGGATAAATCTTACCTTTTGGAACCAGATGAGGTTGAATACATGTTCATGATTTTATACAGTCTACCTCCAAGTACTGAGTTCTTACTGACTTCATTTTAGTGCCCCCTCCATTTTCCTTTGTGCTTCATATTTGTATTTGATTCCCACTGAATTTTGCACAGTTCACTGCTTCATACTACATGCTAATGTATACTCAGATGTTTTCAGCCAGAAGAGGCCAAGCGTTCCTTCTAAGCATGATGCTAAAGTGAGTTATGCAAAAAGCCCATTTCTTACAAGTTAGCATCTCTACACAGTGACAACATCCCGCTCATGTGGGGGTGCAACTCACTTCACAGTGTTCCAGCAGCCAGACTTGTGTAGAACCCTAGTTTTTCCTTTTAGTAGCTATGCAATCTTGAGTGGTGACTTAACCTTTCTGTGTTTTAGAGAAGGCATTAACCTACCTCTAGGCACGCTTTCAGTGGCAGGTAACAGAAAACCCAACCAAAGCATTTTAAACAAAGAAAGGGCACTTATTATCTCTTTATTAAGAAGTCTGGGATAAGGAGAGGGCAGTTGCAAGACTGACTGACGTAACTCAATAACCACATCAGGGCTCAAGGTTCTTTATGTTTCACTCTATCAAATCCCTGCCCATTCCTGGGACATCGGCTCACTCTCTTGGGCATGGCCATCACACCAGGCCACGTCATTCTTTGCTGCCATGCATCACTTGCTAGTGACAGTATCCAAAGGTAGAAAAGAAATCGTATTTACCTCTCATCCAGACATTTTTACTAGCCTTCCTTGTCTCAGAATTGCGTGGCCTGCCTAGAACCTGTAGTTATTTGGCAAGGCAGATGAGACCAGTGTGATTTGGTTATTAACCATTTGTGATTTGCTCCATGTAGAAAGACTGAAAAGGGGCCAGTAAGGAAATGCTCATTTGGAGAAAGATAAAGAAACAAGTACTGTACAGTAAGAAAGACAGACGTAAGACAATGAGGAGAAAACTATTAGACTGCCACTCTATTTCTTATGACACTTTTGTTTTAAATGATGTGTGGACAGGACACAATGCAGAACAATTAGAACAATACAAGTAAATGTTAGCTCTTTTCTTGTATTAAGGACATTATTAATGACACCATTAAGTATGAGTAACATGTACTCTTTCCACACTGTTGATAGTCCATTTGTGTAAACACAGTAATTCTTCACACTTCTTGAACATATCCCACCTTAAGAATCTGGGAAACATTTCTGCTGACCTCGTACACACATGCAGGTGTGCACTTCTGAGAGACCCACGTACATACTCACCTGTCTGCTGTATCAGCGAAGGTTCTTGGTCTTTGGATGCCACTAAGATACCCAGGTTTACATCCATAAACAAAGCATATCCTTAAAACAGGACCTTGCACTCATCCTCCTGGTCCCCGAGATCATCCACGGTTGCACATGTGTGGTCTCCGCCATGGCCCATGAGCTCTGGAAGGAGAGAGCGTCTCTGCCTCCCCCAAAGCTGGTTCCCATGCTCAGTGTGGCACCTGGTGCAGTAGACCCTCAGCAAATAGAGCCCATGCTCCAACGGGAATAGCTTCCTTCTCATTGACCAAGCTCTATTTGTAAATTAAGATGATCATCAATTTTATTAATTAATGAATTAATTGCTGATGCTTGTGTTTCAAATCCAGGGCCTTGTGCTTATTAAGAAAGTGTTCTATCATCGAGCTATACTCCCCAGTCCTCACCAAATGGAAATGAGTTGAAGTACTTCCAGTGCACGAGGAAATTCCCTTTCCAATGCACTCTAGTTATGAACTATTATATAGAGCTACTCAGGTGAGTTTTCTTGGAAAGCAGTCAAATACCCTTAATGGAGGAAAGCAGATGAGAAAGCAAGTGAAAGAATGAACTAGAAGACACAGAGGAATTCATGGGAAGTAAAAATTGATAAATACGTGCAGGGAAGAGCCCAGAGATAGGAAACGCTGTGGCCCATTGACCAGGCCTCCCTTACATGCGCAGAGTGTGCTGATGTTCTCCATGAGCTTTCATGAGGCTTGAAAAGCAGGACTGTTCAAGGGAAGAATTCTTATTACCATCTTCTAGGTCAGCGAATTGAGCAAGGTAGACTCGTGACATTTCTGTGGTCGTACAGCCTCCTGATGCAGGGAGAAGACCCTGAGCATGGACGGCTGAGGCCTTTTTGGGATTTTCTGTCCAGATCCAGTCTCCTCTGAATACTTATGTTCCTTCTCAGATGCAACTTCTATGTCCATCTCAACAATTTTGCAAATTACACTGCTCATTTTTTTGTCAGCTTGTAGAAGCATACCTGGCACATGACAGGAACTCAATAAATATGGAAGAAAGGATGAAAGGAAAGCAGGGAGAGAGGGGTAGAAAAGGGGAGAAAGGAAAGAGGAGAGGAGAAAAAGAGAGACAGGGGCATGGATTGAATGATTCCTGCTGTCCACCACGGGCTAAAGGGCCATCCCAAGTAAGACAGGTTTTCATTTGTCCTCTGATTCTCACGTCTTTTTGATAATTTTGTCCAATTCTAGGCAGAAGCACTAGGCGGCCCAGTCCAATAGCACATTCTCTTTACAGCAATCATGAGGGCATTAGAACTCCATTTTGCCACTTCTCAAAACTCTTACTTTGAAAAGGGAAGAGAGTTGATGGTGTCCCAATGCCAGTACAGACATGATCAAACTATACAGTGAATGTCTAAATTTTAAAACTGTATTACAGTAGAAGACTCATTGCCATTACTTTCTCTCAAAATCCTCTCCCTTGCTTTAAGCACACTTATCCCGCAATTTTTGCCCTTTCAGAAGCAGGTCTGGAAGGCTTTTTTCATGAGTGTCGTTATGAGCTGTGATAAAAGAAATACAGTCAGTGTTGCTGTGGGGTGTCATCCAAGGGAAAAGCAGGCTCGTAAAACGTATTCCAGTGTGTCCTCATCCACCTTATTCACTGAGTCTGGCACCATGTGACTTCTGGCTCTTCTCCAAAGTCAAAACGACCACGAAAGGACATCACGGCTGCCACATCACCACAACTAAAGGCACTCCGTGAAAGAAGACTGGCACACAGCTGTAACCTCAGCACTCAGGAGGCCGAGGCAGGAGGATCTCCGTGAGTTTAAGGCCAGCCTGGGCTAGCACAGTGAGTTCAAGACCAGCCTGAATTAGAGTGAGACGCTCTCAGAAAACCTTAAGAAGGGCTGGGATATAGCTCAGAGATACAGCGCCTGCCTGGCAAGTACAAGGTCCTGAGTTGCCAAAAAAAAAAAGAAGACCCCGAGAACTGCTTCAGAAAATGACAAGAATGAGGGAAAATATTTTGAGGGGGATTCATGGCAATGCATCTTTTGCTGTAATCACCTTTTAAAAATTTAAATATTCACCATATTTTCAGTCACACCATGGACCCTGCCTTTAAAGTTGCCAAGAGCTTATTTCCTTTCATCTCATTTTTAATGTGTGTGCTCTGGCCAAAATGCACAATTCACTGTTTGCACAATTGATCCCAGGAATTACCTCAAGGTGTGCAATTCTTGAACTTCTTTGTGGGAAATTCCGTTTTCTCTTCTACTTCAGTATAACCAACTTCTGTGCAGAACTCACTTATTTGACGTAGGAAGGCCAACGCAGCGGCTGCTTCTCAAAGCAAGCGTTCCCTGCTGTCCTCGGTGAAGGCAGTTCTCCTTTCCTCTGAACTCGCAGTCACCGCCCGGAGTCATCTCAATGCTGAGCACATCATATTTGACTTATTTGAATGTCTTAAACCTCCTGCCCACGTTTCTTCAAACAAGATCTGAAGAAACTGGTAGGAATTAAATGTCCTAAAGGAGAAGGTGGGATCTTAGGGAAGTTAACAGCCCTGGAGTGTGGAAGAGGCACAGGGGCACATGGCATAAAAATGCAAAGTAGGGAAGGACGTTGCGCTACAAGGTGGAGTGCACAGGGAAATATATGCACTTCATCCTAATGGCTTTGGAAAGCCCATAAAACTTGGAATGCTGCAGGCATATCAATAGTTATGTGAGCAAGCATTTTTCAGGCAAAAGGAGTCCAACATTTTATTAAATCCTACTTAATCCACACATACCATTTGGGCTAGGGCTTAGTGATTGCTTAGTGTCTCTATTTCTCTTCTAACCTTTCTTCATAAATTAATATTTGAAATAAGCTTAGTCTAGGTCAATGGGACCTACTGTCAATAGTTCTACAGTCAAGAAAAAAAAGCCCATCTGAATTTTCTAAAACTGAGCCAACTTAGGATATGGGATTAATTTGAATAAAATACTGCATCAAAGTAAAATAGTTCACACATACTTCTTGTACTTTCTACCAAATATTACTTGCTTTTTCACAAAGTACAATTGCAGGTTGGCGCCCTTTTGTAGAAAAGCGTTCCTCCTCCATGGCCTGTCTTTTGAGGCTTGAGTCTGCCTAACAAGTCAGTCCCTAACTCTTTCAAAGACAAAGCATTTACTTCTCAAAAGTGGTTTCACTTTAAAAATATCATTTTCTGAAACCAACAGTTTACATTTTTCCAGTGAATTCTGAAGTGTTGCATTTACAGCAATAGCTTCTCAAACAAGGAGATGGAAGAAGTAGCTAAGAAAGTTTATCTTTTCTCTCCTTCCCCTCTAGGTACAGCAAAGCTATAAAGAAGAGAAGAGCTAGTGAAATACACAGCAAAGATTATTTTAAAAAAGAAGTGTTCATGAGTGGACCACAGACTGAGGCTGGACCAAGTGATTGATAAGGATGGGTTAAAAGGACATATGTTTTGGATTTTGCTTTGAGGGGGAAAACTTCCATCTAATACAAGTTTATCTTCTTTTCTTGGAAAGGCTCTGAAATTTACATCCCAACAAACAATTATGGAATGACTGATGGTGCGTTACCTTTCTGTTGTTCTAATAAACTATCTAGGAAAATCAACTTCAAGGAGGAAACATTTATTTGGCTCATGGTTCAGAGGGCTTGGTCCATGGTCTATTGGCTCTGCTGTTTCTGGGCCTGTAGTGCAGCAGAACATCATAACACAGAAGGTACAGAGGAACAGTCTCATGGAAGCTGGGAGCAAACAAAGGCAAGAAGGGCTGGGGACAAAACATATCCTTCAAAGGCACACCCACATGTCCTCTTTCCTCTGGCAAGGGACCACCTCTTCAAGTTTCCAGAACTTCCCAGTAGACCATTAAATTATGAATCCATAACTGGATTAATCCCTTTAGAGGTCAGAGCCTTGTGATTTGCAGGTTTCACCTCCAAACACTGCTGCACTGGGAACTAAGCCTTCAACATCTGAACTTTTGTGGGACATTTAAGATCCATGCCATAACAGATGGGCATTTATTGATATGATTTTAATTTATTTCCAATAAAGAATTACATTAATAAGAACAGGAGCACTAGACAAGAATTTGAATGCTGGACCTCCCACTTACTAATTGTGTCCAATGGGAAGAACAGATACTTCCCAGGACTGCTGGGAAGATTCAATGAGATAATGTACAGAACATACCCAGTGTTGAAATTTAATGATGACTCTTTAAAACTTAATTATTGATATTAATTTACAGTCCTCATTTCCCTTCCCATTCTCCAGTTTTTGCCCATCCAACTCCAGGCCCTCACATTGCATGGTTTCTGAATAATCCTCTACCATGTCCCAACACAAAATTGTTGGAGGCCAGCATGAGGCATGTCTCAAATAATGTGCTTATGAGATGGAATGACCTAAATTTCTGAATAACTTTTAGAAAATACATTTCATTGGATTCCTATTTTTATAAAGCTATCCCCATGATAAGGACACCCTTAGTGAGTGTTCAAGTAGAATCTGCTGCGTCCTGTGTAGCTCTTGGTGTTCCTGGGGAAAATGGTGAAGAGATGAAGAAATAAGGACAAGAGAGAAAAGCTGGTGTCGAGTGGGGCTCTCTCTCTCCGGATGGGAGGAAAAGGAACTGAACAACCACTGCAAGGGGATTTATTTATATATTTGACAAAGTTAGTATCAAGAGAAGCAGGGTTGCCTAAAGACTAATGACGGGAATTGTCTCAGGCAAGTAGCTTGATTGCTTTAGGCAGTCCCGCCTTGCCTTGCCCTTACACATGTGATCAATTTCCAGCCTCAGTCGCTCCCTACAAGGATCCTTTCCCAGGACTGTGTGCAAGCCCCTATCACTAAAGTCATATGGATTTACTACACAAAGAAGGATGATTCTTCATTCCTACTCAGAAATAGGGTCAGCATTCAATGTGCATACCTCAAAGCTAACTAACCTATTCTACCACCCACTACAGGTCTGTACACCTCAGACCAGCACCCTGGCAGAGGCTTTGAAGGACACTTCCTCCTTCCACATCAAGTCCTTAGGAAGACTCCACTTCTGACTTGCACCTCCTTCTCGCTAGGTCAAAGGGGAATGGGAAACAGACTCATCTGCACAAGACCTAGGTGTTTAGGTGTTTTCCTCCTTCATCTCCAAAAAATAACACCATAAGCGGATATTTGGAGTTTTGTGAACTATTTCTGATATCTGTCTTCTGGGAGAACTGAAAACAGAAATGGAACTGTAAATGCTAGAATGTCATGCCTGAAAGCAAATTCCATTTTCCATTCTGGATTGATTTTAAAATATGATATCATTCTCAAAACTGTTAAGAATAATTCTACTTTTACCTACCCACCCTTCCTCCTTTGCTTTTAATCATTCCTCTGAATCAGATGGCATGCAAGATCTCAACGTTACAATCTGCCAAAAATATAAAAAACTTGTCAGCACAAATCTGTTAATAGTTAGGAACAGTTTATTAAAATACATATTTTATGTATACTGCATTCAAGGAAGAGAGCATGTTATTTGAGGGACACCTCACTGCTGACCCAACAATGATGTGTCGAGGTGTGGTGGCTCAAAACTATTGAACCATAAAGTATGACAACTGAGTGGCTGGATTTGTGATCTGAAAGGGTAGGAAGGAAAATGAAAGTTGCAAATAGTTAACTAAGTTTGATCGAGGGCTCACGGTTCACAAATAAATATCACCTTGTTTTTGTTTGGAGATGTTATCTTTAATGTTCCCATGAGATAAAATCCCTAATTGATGGAGGAAAGGGCTTTGTAGTAAAATACAAATTCGAGGCCAGCAGAGGGAGTTGGTGACAAAGGGATTTATCCACCAAAGATGAATCCTTAACCAATGTCCAGTTCTCCTGGCTGAACAATAAACAAAGGAACTTCCAGCTGTGCCCAGAACTTTGTGCTGAGGCCTTCACGGCTCCGAGCTGTTTTCAGAACAGCTAGAGAAGCCTAATGATCCCGCTGAGAGCCAAGGAATAGAGAGGGAGTTCAAGCTGCTAGAAACAAGTTGCAAGTGCCCATAAATCCACAGGGCATTTCATCCCATACAAGCAACCAATGAAGAAATCATCAGGAGTTTTCACTTATAAAACACAAGTAAAATTACCCTTAAAAGTGACTAGGAAAAGAAAAATAAAAGTGACTAGGCTTTCAAAACCAACTCCTAGGGGCTGGGGATTTAGTTCAGTGGCACAGTGCCTGCCTGGCAAGCACAAGGTCGTGAGTTAGATTCCTGGTACTGGGAAAAACAAAACAAAACCAGCTCCTAGCCAGGCGTGGTGGTGCCTGCATGTAATCCCAGCACTCGACAGGCTGAGGCAGGAGGATCGTTGTGAGTTCAAGACCAGCCTGGGCTACAAAGTGAGCTCAAGTCCAGCCTGAACTGCATAGTGAAACCCTGTCTCAAAAAGACCGAAAAAAAAAAAAAAAAAAAAAAAAAAAACCAGTTCCTATTGTTGGGTGACATAAGGGCTCTAGAATTCCTTTCAAAGGTACGTCTCTGCCACACACAACAAACCAGAAATTAACACTGTACTGCTCCATACCATCCTCCCCAACCCCTGTGCTATCAGTTTAGTTATTTGCTGGTTAGGCAAGAGTTGAAAATGCTCATACATGCCACCAGACACTTCATAAATCTGTGTCTTCATGTGATTTGTCTCATACAGTGACACATTCAAAAGCAACACAAATTCTCTGTGAAAGCCAAGGGTAACTCAGGTTTTCACATAAAAGGATGATGAGCAGCAGTGTGCCACTTCCAACAGATAAAATTCCTTCCCTTTGCCCAAATTTTTGCACTTACAGTGGCTGCAAAATCGCTTCTTCTCTTTGGCGCTATGTAGCGCCCGCATTTCCCTCTTGTTTATGCCTATGACTACCAACCCTCTATGCCTACCCCCCCCCCCCGGCCCAGCCTTTCACCTGCCAACTGCGTGCAGCTCTAGAAAAAGAGAAAATCCATTCTTTTACTCCAAGCCTTCCTCCTCATTTCATTACAATCAAATTTATAGTCAGAGTTACCCATTCTTCTTAAGACTCAGCTAGATGGGCTTCTGTGACTAACATGTGCATGTGTAATCAATACACCGATCAAAATACAGAGCTGTTCCATCACCCCAGAAAGTTCCCTCCTTCTCCCCACCCCGTATGCAACCGCTGTTCTAATAGCTACTGTCACGGAACAGTTTCTGTAGTTTTTAACTTCACATGAATGAAACCATGTGTGTGCTTTTTCATTTCTGGTTTCTTTCTTTCAACAGAAGGGTTTTGAGATTTGGCTTGTTGCTTCACGTTTTGGTGGTTCACTCTTTTATGTGGTGAATAGGATTCGATCAATTCTATATTCTGTAATTTACCCATTCACCATGAATATATGTGCTTTTTCCCAGTTTGGGCTATTACCAATGAGGGTACTATGAACATTCCTGTATGGATCTTTCCACAAACAGGTCTTCATTTTCTTGGGCAGAAATTCACGAGAAAAATTCCAGAGTCATAGAGTATGTGTGTATTTAACTTCGTAAGAAACTACCAAGTACCTCTCCCAAAACATTTGACCAGCCTCACGTGAATGTTCCAGCAGTTCCACATCCTTACAAAGATTGGGGTTATCATTTCTTAATTCTCTTCATTCTGATGAGTGTAAAGTAGTCAGTTATTATGATTTTAATTTTCACTTCCCTGGTGAAATGATAGTAATTATAGTGAGCACCTTTTCATGGATTTACTGGCCATTCCTAGATATTCTGCTGTGGTATGGGAAGTGTATCAAGTACGTTGTCCATTTTAATTAATGTGTTTATTGATTATAATAATATAGGAAATATATTGTCCCAACATGCAGATTGCCTTTTCATTTTCTTGATAGTATCTTTGGATGAGCAGTTTTCAATGTTGAGGAAGTTCACTTTTGCTAGGTTTCTCTTTTCTTTTGTAGTTTAGTTTTTTTTGTCTCCTCTGTAAAAGTATCTTTGCCAGCTTCAAGAGTACAAAGATATTCTCCTGAATTTTCTCCCAGAAATTTTAAAGTTTTAGCTTTATGTTTAGGTCTTTGAGTGGTCTCAAATTAACTTTTGTGTATGGTATAAGATTGTGATCAAGTTTTTTCCCAGGGCGCAATCCAGTCATTTTACAGTTATCAGAAAGACTTTCTTTGCCACTGAAAGGTGTCATTGGTAATTTTGTACAAAACCAATTAAGAGGATTTCTTTCCAGACTCAAAATTGTGCTCCATTGATTAAGTTATCTTTATAATGACAGTGACTCTCTTGATTAACATTGCTTTTATAGAGTCTAATGAAGGCGAGCAAGTCCCTGAAGATTTTTCCCCCCAAAATACTTGGCTATTCTAGATCCACTGTTTTACCAAATACGCTTTAGAATCAATGAACAACTTTTATAAAATAAACCTGTTGGAAATGTTGGCTGGGATTGTGATAAAATTATAGATCACTTTGGAAAGAAATTATATCCTAAATGTACTAAGTGTACTAATGCTTGAAAATTATACACTTCTCCATTTACTTAGCTCTTCTTTCTCATCTCTCAACAAAGTTCTGCAGTTTTCAGTGTACACATGTCAACATGTATTTTATTAAACTTATTCCTTAATATCTTATTTTCAATACTCTTTAAAATTGAATCTTCAAAATTTCATTTACCCCTTTTTATTGTTAATATACAGAAAAACAATTTGCTTGCTGTATATTGAACTTGTATCTTGGGATCTTGTTAATGAACTTATTAGTAAATTATTATAAATTGCTTCGAGTTTTCAAATATCAACAAACATACTGTCTGTGAATAAGGCTATACTACTTCATCTTTTCCAGTATTTTGCCTTTTATTTCTTTTTATTTCTTCAAAGGCATAATAATAACAACAACAAAACCAAAAAATGGTACTAGCACCATGATGAATGGAATATACTAGTCAATTCTATGCCATGACAAATGAAATAGATTAGAAGACGCAGAAACACCCTCATGCGCCTACAGCCATATGATTTTTGACAAAGGGGCCAAAAACACACACCAGAGAAGACAGTCTCTTTAACAAAGGGTTCTGGGACAACTGGACATCACATGCAGAAGATTGAAACTGGACCTCTACTTCTCACCTTATACTAAAATCAAATCAAAATGAATTCAGACCTAGATACGAAAACAGAAGCTTTGACACCATTGGACAATAACATAAGGGAAACACATAAAGCAATAGCACAGGCACAGACTCAGAACAGTAATCCAACATCACAGGAAATAATATCAAGAACCAACAAATCAGATCATATGAACTTAAAAAGCTATGGCATAGCAAAAGCAATAATCAACAGAGTGAAAAGACCCTGCAGCAAAAACTTTTTGCCAGCTGCTTGTCTGACAGGGGACTAATGTCTAGACTCTATGAAGAACCCCCCCACACCAAAAAAAAAGAATTCCCAGAAAACAAATGATCAAAGCTGTCCTGCTATTGATAATTTATTTTCTCTCTCTCATTTTCTTCTTTTACTCTTGCTAGGGGATTATCAATTTTATTAGTCTTTTCAGAGAACCTTTCCTGCGTGACTTTCTCTAATTTTGTTTCCCTTCACAGAATTTTCTTTTTATAATTCTTTCCCTCAATTTACTATCTTGCCCTGTCATATCTTTCTTGTTTTCTAACTATTTTCTATAAGATGATGTATTTTCTTTTATTAACTGCTTTAACTGCATCTCACAAATTTTAATGTTTGGTTTTAATATCACTAAATTCAAAATACTTTCTAATTTTTTAAAATAATTTTTCTTTGACCCACGGATTATTTGAAAGTGATACGTTTTGTTTTGTTTTTTGTTTTTGTTTTTTTTGTTGTTGTTGTTTTTTTTTTTTTTTTTTTT